>NC_143398.1:141792198-142092198 GCF_052110815.1 Crocodylus siamensis | reverse complement strand
ACAGGCTGGAACAAACTGGCTCCAGTGTGACGTAGGCTGGGTGGTTTCTGCAGTGTACTAGCAGTGGGAGATTTTCTCTGCTCCCACACAACTGGGAGCTGCACCTGCACCATTTCCCCCAGCCTCTCACTTCCTGGCTGGGGCGTGGGTGCAGTTTCCAGCTGGTGGGAGCTGTGCCAGGGCTGGGCAGGTGGAAGCTGTGTCCACACTGCAGCTACTTCTGCACTACAGCTGAGAAGCTAGAGAGAAGGGGCATAAGGAAGAGGGAGAAGTGGCAGCAACATGGACGCAGTGTCTAGCTTCCTGGCCCTGGCACAACTCATCACTGGCTAGAAGCTGTGCCCATGATGCAGCCAAGGGGAGGTTTGAGTATGGAGGGAAAAAGCAGTGGCAGCAAGGCTGTAGCTGGAAGTTGCCTGGTTCTGGCACACCTCCTTACTGCTTAGTTTTGGTGCAGGTGCCAATGTGGACTTGGGCATGGGCAAAGCCTTTGGGCTCTGTGGACTACATCTAGGGGCTCTGCAAGCCTAATCCAGCCCATGAGTCATATGTGGCTGACCTCAGCTTTACCCAGTTTGTAACTGTCTTAACGGCTGATTCCATTTGTGGTTGTGTCCTTGTCTTTCTGTCATACGGTTTTCATGTGGGCTCAAACTCCTTCCTATTGCAAGTCCTTTGGCTTCGATGAAACTTCACCAGGGATGACCTAGACCTTATGGTTCCTCCTTTGTGCCTGGTGCTTTGGGCTGAATTAGTTAATGAGCCAGGGAGTGGCACAGTCTTCAGATAGCCTCTATATCAGGGGTTCTTAACCTGGGGTCCAAGGACCCCCAAGGGGTCTGTGGATAGATTTCAGGGGGTCCATGAACTTGGATGGGAAAAGAATTACATTTTTATTTTCACTAACCTCTAACTGAAATTTAGCGTTTCCTTCAATTATGAATGTAGGCAAAATGAATGTATTTTGATAACTGTATTTCAGTATAATTGGTTTCCTTTGTAATCCTATGTATTTTATTTTATGCATTTAAAACATTATTCTGAGAAGGGGTCCATAGGCTTCACCAGACTGCCAAAGGGGTCCATGGCACAAAAAAGGTTAAGAGCCCCTGCTCTAGATGCTTCTAAGATCAGGGGTGGGCAAAACACAGCCTGTGGGCTGAATGCAGCCTGTTAGCCCATTCTATCTGGCCCACGGGGCCCCTAAAAATATAGAACATTAATATTTATCTGCCCCTGGCTGCCTGTCATGTGGCCCTTGATGGCTTGCCAAAACTCAGTAACCATCCCTCTGCCCAAAATAACTTCCCACCCCTGTTTTAAGATGGTTCATCAGCTGCACAGATAGTGCCAGTGTGTGAGGGCTAAACTGCCCTCCTTTTCTACTTCCAACAACATTTCTATGGAGCTGACATCCCAAGGGGCATTGCATCATGGAATAGATATGCACAGTTCTCTGCACCAGCAGGTTTTATGGTCTGTGTTATGTAGGAGGTACACCCTAATGGCTTTTTGGGCCTTAAATAAAATTGACCCTATTAATAAAATTGCTGCTTAAGTTCTCCCAGAAGGCACGACTGCAGCATAACCATTGTGGTTAAGCCAGCAGAGCTGGACATGCTTCTGCAGGGAAAATCCTCTTCCATGGATGCACTCAGCCCTTGCTAAGCCATGTCATGTGGGTAGGCCAGAGCCTCCCATGGTTTATGGAGTAAATTAATTATAGTTCGCACCAGGCTTGGGAAAAAATTGTGCTCCCATGGAAGTCGCTGGCAAAATGCCTTTGGACTTCATGGGACCATATCCCTGGTGGCCCTCACTTACCTACACATACACACAGCCACTCCCAGCCACCTGCACTGTGTACACCCCTGGGATGCCAAGGAGAGGTGCCTGCTGTAGCACCAGCTGGTTCTTCCCATCCACATAAAACTCCAGCAGGAGGGCCTCTTTGGATCTCACCATCACCTTTGTGTTCCCTGCCTCACGGTAAGTCAGGCCTGCATATTTAAGCAGAGCTTGGAGGCCAACAACAGTGTCCTAGAGAAAGAGGCAAAGTCAGCTCATTGTGTATGTGCACCACCTCTTTGCTTTGGAGCAACAGGGTCTCTGGGATGTGGGCTCCCAGCTTCAGCATTTCCCCATAAGTTGGAGAGCCTGGAGGGGCCCATGCCCCTTGTGGCACCAGTAACAAGGTTCACAAGCAGGCAGGGTCTGCACGGCCTAGGACATAAGTATCAGGACTGCAGCCTTGACCCTTACCACATCTTGATACTGCTAAAACTTGCACTCCCGGCTGTGGGTACAGGTTTATATCATAAATCACCATGGGTTTCCTAAGGCTACAAACAGACATTGTTTTTGTTGGAACATCAGCTGTTCTTGGATGTGTCCTGTTGTCCCACAGGGTGCGAGCCTTGCCATTCCTGGGACTTCAGGTGCCCAATTGTACAGGGTAACAGTCCTAGGTGCTGTGCCTCAACCTGAGGCACATTTCATTGTTTCATATCCTGACACAGGGCATGCCTATGCAAAACCTCAGCATGGAGATTCCCCTGCTTGCAGACACATGCCCCAGGCATCCCTCTGCAGGGTCTGGCATGGCAGCATAAATGCATGCCCCAGAAGCCCCCCTGCAGAAATCTCCTGCATGCAAGGCAAACCCCATGGTTTCAAGGCACAGTAGTATAAAAGGCACCCTCTGGGAATCCCCTGCAGGGGCATTTCTGGGTTGCACAATGAGAGAACAAAGATCCTTGCCTATAAGGCATCACAAGCTGTGACTGGGTTTGGTTGCATAAAGATTTTTGGGCAATTGGAGCATACCAAAGGGCAGGGATGGCACAAGGGCAATGTCTGTTTGCCCACTAAGAGACTGACTCCCATCTTCCATCACCAGCAGGAGTCATATATCCCTCCCTAGAGAAATTTGTCCGTAAGGGATAACTCCACAGCAACTCCACAGTCCCTAAGGGATAACTCCCCAGCAACTCTCCAGTTGCTCAGTGTCTCTCTTCCTTTCCCCTATACATTCTGAGGGAGTGGTGTTGTTACCTGAGTGGAATAAAACCCCCCAAAGGAGTTGCGTCTTAGGTTGAGTTGATGCAGAATTGGGGAGAAGTTTGTGATGTCACTGGCTGTCACCTCAGGTTGGGATAGGTGAGCCAGGAGGATGTAAGCCATGGTCTCAACAGCGATGAGGATCCTGTCATTGACTCATCTGCAAACAAGTGGAGGAAGACATAAATAGACCTAGAAAATACTTGGAAGCCCCCAGAGACTGGGGTTCACTCACATCATCAGGGACCCCTGCCCTTATCTGGGAAAACCTCTTTGTTCAGGGTCCAGAGCTTCTCCTGAACCCTATTTCATTACCTTGTGCTCTGGGATGCCAATCAGCTAATCATTTCCCCTGGCAGAATGGATGCCCTCAATGCCATGGACACCCAGGCTGCACATAGGCCCCAAGTCCTCAGCAGAACCCTGTTGATAATCCTCTTTGCAGAGACTGTTATTTGCTTGAATTGAAGCTCTCCTCCTCCCTGTTTCTGCATGGTCTAGGATTCTTTCCCAGCTATTGACATTACTTATGTAAAATCTTCTCTATCTTTCAGGGCAATTGTGGGAAAGCCAGTGGATGACTGAGAGCATGCATCTGATTTTTGCCAGCATCCTTTTTACCTGCTAGCCCCACTTAAATCAGAACTGGATTTCTAACCCACACCCCCAGCTACATAAACAACTCCAAACCCATGTCAGAGGCTTTCTATGTGGATGATAGTGTGGCTAAGGCTAAAACCCAGATAAGAGCTTCAGTTAACTGTGCAGTGCAGACATACCCTGAATGACAAAACACATGGAAACCTGCAGTGCTGACCTTAATACCACTTTGAAGAGGAGACCCAAGCTTAAAGGAGGACAGAGAAGAAAATTGATTTTCATAGGTGAAAACTATGTCAACCCCTCCTAGGGAAGGCTACTCAAGGACAGAAGCTAGTCATCCTTTCTGGGCCAGATGCTGATCTCAGTTCCAGCAGTACCAACACAAAGTCACTCCATAATGAATTTACAGAGGAATCAGAGTCCTGCTGGGTTTGCATCAGTATAGTGCAGAGCTGAATCTCCTCCTTCATTTGCTTGGTCAGGCACTCTCCCCAGGGTTCAGGCCTGCTGTCCTTAGTAGGCCATCCTCCCTCAGCAAGTGGCTGTCTGTCTGCAGTGAAGCCTTGCAATCTGATTCCCCTTCTGTGGTCTCTCCCCATTGCCAAAGAGACCTTCAAGAACCTGCAAGTTCTCCCTTAAGGGAGATAATAGGGAATCTCATGCAGACAGAAATACACAGCATCTGGTAATGCCTATCTCCAAGTATAACTGGAACTGGAAAATCAAAAAGGTTGTTAACTATTGCCAGCCCTATTGCCAGCTCACAGGCCAAGCATGGAACCAGCAGCATTGTTCCAAAGAGCTGTATGTCCTTATAGTGAGACACCCCCAAAGTGATACCTGCCCCTACAGCTTATAACAAAGAGGCTCCTAGTGGTGTGAATGCAAAGGGACTAATCCTTTCAAGTGCTGAGTGCCATGAGGTGCCAATGACACTAATGTATGTTGAGGGATCCTGGTTCCTCAGAGGAATTTTGGATCCTTAATGTCTTTCTCAGGGAAAGCTCCCACAGGCTTCACAAAGAGTTTGCTTGAGCAAGGATGACTAAAGACCAAATAAAGGCTATAGGATTTTTGCTGTTGAAACATGCTTGCTCACATTTATATGGCTAAGAAAGTAAGATTGGCTATTTATTGGGTCAGGTCATAGGTCAGTCCATCTTGTCCAGCAACCTGCCTCATGCAGAATGTATGCTAAGAAGGAGGGTGAACAGAGTACGTCCAGACTTTTCCACTTTGTGCTTCTCTTTCGGTGCAGCTTTGAGTGTTCAGAGGTTTAGGAAACTCTGACTAAGTGGCTGTGTCCTACCTCCCATGTTTGGGACCTACTGACAGAATTTCCTCCTGGAATTTGTCCAATCCCCTTTTAAGCTGGGTTAAATTATCAGCCTCCACAGTGTCTTGTGGCAAGGAGTTGCACAAGTTAATTACACACTATATGAAAAAGAACTTCCTTATGTTAGTTTTAGACCTTCAACCAAATAGTTTCATTTAGTGTCTCTTAGTTCTAGTACTGGGAGATATCGTAAGTAATAAATCCCTACTTCTTCTGCATCATTCATTATTTTGTAAAACACTACCATGTCCTCCCTCAAACACCTCTTTACAAACTTGTCTATTTGAACAGTCCTAGCCTATTTAGTTCCTCCTCATATGGTATCCCTAATCATCCTTGTTGCCTTTCTCTATAACGTTTTCTAGGGCCTCAATCTCCTTTTTAAATTATATGGACCAAAACCACACACAGCATTCAAGGTATGGACACACCACAAATATATAAAAGATCAGACTGTTTTGATTACAGTTCCTTTCCTTATATTTCCTAACACTTTGTCTTGCCTTTTGGATTGCTGCTGAACACTGAACTGCTGTTTTTAGAGAACGGTTCCCAGTGAGTCACAATGTTCCTGTATGGTAAGTTAATGAAAAGATTGTAATGGTGCAGCCATATTTGAGGTTTTTTTTTTTTGCTCTGTGTGCATCACCAAAGTAAAGACTTGAACCAGATCTCAGATGCGTGCTGAAACAGTGGGACATCATGTCAGTCTCAGATTCTGACAAGAAGTTCTACTGTGTATCTGAGAAACCTCTCCCAATAGAAGCCTTGGGAAGGTAGCTACATCTCACAAAATGTTTTGATTTGGATAAGCCCAAATTTTCCAACAAAAAACATTTTGTCCTAAAATTCCCATGTGCCTCTACTCGCAACCCACCAGAATCATGCTTTAACAACAGGCCAGGACAGTTCCCCTGGAATCAAGTATCTACCAAAAGATGTACCTGTACAAGGCTTGAGAAATTTTTCATCTAACTTCTCCAGGAGCTGCTGCCTCGTCTCTGTGTCCTTGGCCAAGTCAAAGACATAAGCCATCAAGGCCTGGGTGTAGGTACTGTTCACATCATGTGATGCTTTTTTAAGGCAGCCCAATGCCTTTTCCACCATGGTAGCCTGAGAAAGGAAAATGAAGGCAGTTAGGATAGTCCCTGGACATCTATACCTGATCCCTAGTAATCAGAGACACAACCAGAGAACACATCCCAGAAGGATCTTTTTCCAGTTTCCCGGCCTAGGTTTTGAAATGAGTGAAGGCCAGAATACACAAATCTGGCCTGAACCACGTTTCGGTAACACAGGACAAAACAGCCACCATATGGAAGCTGAATATATTCCAGGAAGTCTGGGTCAGATATAACATCTTGCCCTGGGTAGCTGGGTAAGACACAGTGGGCGCATCTACACGTGCATACAAGCATGACTAAATTTAATGCACATTAAGCTAATGCACATTAAGCAATTTTTGACAGGTGTCTACACATGCAAGGACTTGGCACTGAAGTTAGTGTATTTGGCACTAAAGTTAATGCTCTTGGCACTAAATTTAGTGTCATGTCCCCACAGTCCTGCTATGTGCCCCTAGTGGGTGGGCAGACTCAGTACTAAAGTTAGTACTTTAATCACACCTAAATTTGATACCTGCAAATGCAGGTATCAAATTAGGTGCAATTAGTCTAATTTCAAGATTTTAATGCATATTAAGGGTATGCATGTGTAGACACATGCCCATAATGCACATTAAATTAAGCTAATGTGCATTAACACATCTTGTGTAGACATGCCTTATAACTCAATGAATTTTGGTTTGGTGTCCAAGATGGGGGAAGGAAAAAATAGATCTTGATCAAAACAAAATTAATGTTTTCTTCAGCTTTGCTTGCTGAAATGGGAGGGAGTGGGATGGGGGAAGGGAACAAATATTAATTTCTAAGTCAAATGAATGGTTTAATTTGAGGCCAAACAAAATAATTAATTTCCATTTGGGGCCATCTGTAGCTAAAGCAAAGCAATGGGAATGAAGGACTGGGCTGAGGTGTGGTGCCCAAAATGGAATCTGTTATGTGTCCTACCAGCTTCCTGGTGACAGCCAGCAGCTTTGGGAGGATATTCACGTCCTTGAGCTTCACACTGACTTAAGGTGCCCAAAAGATTGCTCCTTAACTCAGAATCATCAGGCCTTTGCCTGCTCCATGCTGGTAAACGCACAAAGCAGAAATGTGGTGGCTGGACTTGAACAAACTCAGACTGACCCCTCCCTGTACCTACAGAGCGGTGCCAAAATGGTGGGTTTCCTCACACCCTGTGGCAGTTCAGGAGCTACCTACTTTCTCATCCAGATGGAGCTCCAGGAGTGAAGCAGTGATGTAGGCTGTCAGTGAGAGCTCATCATCCACTCAACCCTGCAAGACACACAGAGAGATGAAGAAAAGGGATGAAAAACTGCAGTGGAGAGAAGGAATGCATTGCCTGCTTGGTGTGTGGGAAATAGACCCCTTAGGAGAAAGAAGTAGCAACAGCTCCCTCAGATTAGCAGGATCCTAGGGGGTATAGTGAGAAGTAACCTGAATTGTAGCCGAATTCATAAACTGCAGATTGGGTTAGCTATGTCTTTAGTAACCAAAGATAATAGAGCAGGGAATAAAGCTCCTGCCTCAGGTCCTGACCTTCCCAATTTGTAAGCCCTTTGGATTTTCTGAGGAGGGATCTTGTTCCACAGGTGCAGATCAAATGCTGCACCCATTGCAACTTGGAGACTGAGAAATAATCTAGCTGAGGCATAAACCTTCCTCCCCATATAGCTCAGTCTTTCAGTATCCCCTTTGGGAAGCAGAAGATCCCGGGTAATGTGGGGCCCTGGCAGGACGCGTTGGGAAACTTGGTCGTCACACCAGACGGCAAAGCTAACATGTTTAACGATTTCTTTGCCTCCGTCTTCCTAAGTAGGGACCAGAACAGCCACCTCCCTGCTGGGCCCCCCTCGGGCCCCGGGGGAGGCACACCTGGGACACGGGTTAGCGAGGATTTAGTTAGGGAGCTTCTGGAGGGGTTGGACGTATTCAAGTCAGCCGGCCCGGATGATCTCCACCCTAGAGTTCTAAAGGAACTGGCCGGGGTCATTGCAAGTCCCCTGGCACAACTTTATGAGCACTTGTGGTGCTCTGGTGAGGTACCGGAGGACTGGAAGAGGGCCAACGAGGTCCCCATCTTCAAAAAAGGCAGGAAGAAGGACCCGGGAAAATATAGGCCAGTTAGTCTCACCTCGATCCTAGGCAAGCTGTTTGAGAAAATTACGCTGGCACACATCCAGGAGGGGCCAGCAGGAGACTGCATGCTTAGGGGCAACCAACATGGGTTCATCAGTGGCAGGTCCTGTCAGACCAACCTGGTGGCCTTTTACGATCAGATCACCAGATCATTAGATGCAGGGGTAGCAGTGGACATAGTCTTCCTGGACTTCTGGAAGGCTTTTGACACTGTCTCTCACCCTGTTCTCATTAAGAAACTGGGGGGCTGTGGTGTAGACACCCACACAGTCAAATGGGTCGCCAACTGGCTGGTGGGCCGCACCCAGAGGGTGGTGGTGGATGGGTCCTTCTCAACCTGGAAGGACGTGGGCAGTGGGTTCCGCAGGGCTTGGTCCTCGGGCCCGCAGTGTTCAACATCTTCATCAGTGATTTGGATGAGGGGGCAAAAAGCACCCTGTTCAAATTTGCTGATGACACTAAGATGCAGGGGGGACGTGGGTACATTGGAAGGATACAACAGGCTACAATCAGACCTAGACAGGTTACAAGGGTGGGCGGACGAGAATAGGATGGGCTTCAACACAGACAAGTGCAAGGTGATGCACCTCGGGAGGAACAACCGGCACCATACCTACAGGTTGGGGAACTCTCCTCTTATCAGCACGGAGGCGGAAAGGGATCTGGGGGTCATCATTGACTCCAAGATGAACATGGGCCGGCAGTGTGGGGAGGCGGTCAGGAAGGCCAACCGCACCTTGGCATGCATCCACAGATGCATCTCGAGCAGGTCCAAGGAGGTGATCCTCCCCCTCTATGCGGCACTGGTCAGGCCGCAGCTGGAGTACTGTGTCCAATTCTGGGCGCCGCACTTCAAGAGGGATGTCGACAGCATGGAGAGGGTCCAGAGGAGGGCCACTCGTATGATCAGGGGACAGCAGGGCAGGCCCTATGAGGACAGGCTGCGGGACCTGAACCTGTTCAGCCTCCAAAAGAGAAGGCTGAGCGGGGATCTCATGGCCTGTTATAAACTAGTCAGGGGGGATCAGCAGGCATTGGGGAAGTCACTGTTCCCCCGAGCACCCCCAGGAGTGACCAGGAATAACGGTCACAAGCTGGCAGAGGGTAGGTTTAGGTTAGACATCAGGAGGCGCTACTTCACGGTCAGGGCGGCTAGGATCTGGAACCAGCTTCCAAGAGAAGTGGTGCAGGCTCCTACCCTGGGGGTGTTTAAGAGGAGGTTAGATGAACATCTTGCTGGGGTCATTTGACCCCAGTACTCTTTCCTGCCATGGCAGGGGGTCGGGCTTGATGATCTGCTCAGGTCCCTTCCGACCCTAGAAACTATGAAACTATGAAACTTCTTACTCCATATATGCCTGGGTCTGACTATGTCCCCAAGGATAGGTAAAGATGGAAAAGTTTGCTTGAGAGGTCCAAAGGTGGCCTAGCCTTACTAGGGACTGCACAAATGCAAGATGAAAACCTAGTTCATGGAAGGCCAAGTTGTTCTACATGACACTAATGGGGCATCTCCCCAGTCAAAGACCCATCCAGAGATGTTAGATCTGGCTTGCTGTCATTTGGTGAAAAGCAGAATTAAACAGGAAAGAGTGATGGAAGCAGCCTAAGTGTGGGTCCTGCTATTTCCACAATGGCTGAGCCTTGTCCTACTCTGAGAGTACAGCCATGGCCAAAGTTCCCTGATCTGGAATGCTATTCATGTGATGGAGAGGAGGAAGCAGTAGCCATCAGGTAAGGCAAAAGCAGATACTGCCACCTCAGCAGTCTTCTCCTTCTCCTATGCCATGAGGGCAGGGCTGTCATTTCAGGCAAATCAGGTTCAAGTGACTTACCCTGACAGAAGGCCCTGTTTTATTTTGGAGGGCATTTGGGGAAAAGGACCTTGGAGGCTGAGCTCTCTCTGGGTACTTTGACACTGTGGAGGCAGGGCATTCAGTCACCTGCCTGAGGAGAGAAACCCCACCCACGTGTTTCTGCTCCTTGCACCAAAGCCAGAAAGGAGTTGGTGAAGATTGGCTTAGAGGGTGGGTTTATGGCATGATGCCATGATACTCAGCCTCACTGCCAAGACAATCAGTCCAATTGGCTTGGTGCTTTTTTGTGCATTAACACCAGGAAGAAAGAAATGAGGACATCTTTGGGGGGCACCTGGTAACACACTCAGCCAAGGGCTATGCATAGGGGTTGCATGCGGGTGCTTTTGCACCTCCTGCATGTGGCAGTGCACCCCCTGCAAAAAGGCACCACTGACACTGTCGGCAGCGCCTGCGGGCAAGCCATGATTGCCCCTGGCTGCTGCCCATGCTGCCAGTGGTGCCTGTGGGTGGTCGCTGACCCACGGTTGGCACTCACCCCCCACTGCCGACACTGCTGGCAGTGTCTGCGGGAGGTCCCCAGTCACCACCGCCAGACTCCCACCACCACCGGTGCAGCCATGCCCCACCAGCCACCAGAGGCATGCGCCATTCATGTACTCATCATGGTTTCCTGGCAGCTTGGGGAGGCCCATTGTGTCCTTCCTCCCTAATTTAGGGGGTCGATGCATGTGGAAGAGGGCTGGGTATGTGGGGCCTACTGCCTCAGTGCCCGGTCAAGGATTTGAGGGCTGGTAATTGGAGCATCTTTTTACTAGTAAACAGGGCATATTTGATCTGGATTCATCAAGAGGCCATGAAAATGGAGTCCCTATGAAGCTGCTTTGGCACTTCTCAGAAATGATCCACTAAGTAGATACAGGGCAGTAGCTGAAAGGACACTGATATTGCAAAATACATCTTTCAGCCCAGCTGTCATGGCTCTGTCTGGGCGTGGGGAATACTTTCCTGTGGCTACGGAGAGCCCTGGCATGGGCCTGTGGAGACAGCAAGAGACCCAGCACCTCTTTCCCTTGCTCTAGTCCCCCTCGCTCCATGAACAGTGAAAGGTGTCTGTACCTTCAGCTGGTTGTTGAAGAGTTTCCCCACACTCCGAAAGCAGCCACTGGGCAGCTGGTTCTGCCCCAGTCAAGCCACAGCGTCCTTCATGTGCTGCTCATCAATATATATGTAGGCCCTTGCCTGGCCAAAGGCCCGAGCCACAAATGCCGTCAGCCTGCAGGCAGAAAGCAAAGGATATCTATCCTGGCCGCCCCCAAAAGCAGGCAGCTTCTGGCCTTGGCTGTGCCGGGGCCAGAAAGGGAATGGAGTGCACTAGTATGGCCCACGCACCAGGTGTTGCCCTCAGCATCATGCTTCCCAAAGGCGCTGTAGGAGCCATTGTCATGCTTGTAGAGCAGCTGGCGCTGGTAACCTGGGGAGACAGAGACAATGAATGATTTGGTCTGCGATGATTCCCCTGGGATCAGATCCCTGCAGTGGAATCCCACAGGCACTAGATCTGCTACACAACATACACAGAGACAGCTCAGCTGCCTTGTCCTGCTCCAGCAATACCCTGGGGTCACCTTGCTTCACCAGAGTGGTACAGACTGCTGGAGAGTGCCAGTGAGTCTGCCCTTAGTCTTCACCAAGGTGACTATAGGACAAATTTATTTGCTTCACCCCCCTCACATTTAATTTGGCTTCTCCTTGAGGAAACCCTAACTAGCACATTGCTATGAATAAGGCATGGGCTCTGATTAAGTCTTGAGTCTGTTAGGCCAGAGGGAACATACATGACACTATCCCATTTGTGGTTCTCTAACCCAGCCTGTACCTCCCCTTCAGCTACATGCTTTGGAGATAAAGGAAATGATTGTTAAAGAGTAAATCTAATACTGAGAAGGACTGGAGCTAGCCTTGGCGTTCTCTGGTGCAAACTGTTGGACTATTTTAGTTTCATCCACATGATAAAGGCTTCCCTCTGCTCCCTCCCTCCTCTTCCTGACCTCCAACATACTCGTGGCTCTAGGCCAGTTCTCCTCCTTTCCTCACAGCCCTTCTCAGAGATGTCTGCAGCCCTGTCCCAGGAGACAATGCAGCACAGGCCAGTGTGAAGCACAGCACAGAGAGGTGAGTGCTGAGCTCTGGTCTCCTCCAACAGGCAGCTCAGCCAGACACAGACAATGTGCACACACATACCTACCCCAAGGCACACTCTGAAATACAAAGAAATACCAAATTATGGGATTCCTCCTAACTGTACCCGATGGTAGTTCTGGCCAGAGAATCACCACTTACAGCAACAGACCACAACTACACGGACAACTTCTTTCTGCCTCCAGTAGATGAGGAAACACTGATTCCCCACTGTGTGGAATGCAAATTACTAATTACCTACCCACTTTTCCCCAACTCCAGCATCAGGACCGTAATCAACAAATACAGAGAGTAAGTCCTGTATGCCAAAATGCATAGGTTTATCATCCTTGAGATAGTTGTCTTAGTCTTTGTGGCTATGCACATTGTCACAGATCTCCCAGATGTAACACTCTGCCCATGCCTCTCTGCTCTGGCCAATAGCCCCTTGGCATCTCAGTCATGAACTCATTTCACACGTCTGCCAGAGCCCTTTGTTTCTGATATCGAACAACTTCCTTTTAGTGGAGAAAACACGGAAGGACCCTGCTTACCACTCTGCATGTGTTCCAGTAACTGTTGTTTGATTTTTGGAGTCACTTGTTTTATCTTCTCTAAGTACTGGAGCACCAGGCTGTTTGGCACAAACTTGACCATGTTCTGCTCCCCACAGCCAAAAGGCATCTGGAGCAGCTGATCTAAATTCTGCGACACTGAACACATGATATCCCCTGAAAGTTGAGAAAGAAGAATGAGCATGTGAGCACAGCCAGTACTGCAACTAGGGATGGGCAACCAGGGCACCAGCACCAGATGCCAGCTGAAACAGGGAGCAAGACTGGTGCTCTTCAGGGTGCTTGAGCCAGCATGCTGTAAAATTCTCTGGGGCTTATGTACACACCGAGATTTTTGCCCTTTCATGAGCTGCAGTTGCATGTCTGTTTGCATGAGTGGGGTTTCCCGATGCTTTAGAAGTCTTTCTTGTGCATTAAACTAAAACTCCTTGGACGTAGTTTAGTTTGGTTTGCCTGGAATTAAAGTGTTGCAGCCATGGATTCATTGCATGCAAAAACACGGGCACTCAAACACTTGTAATGAGCCTCTTTGTCCAACAGATGGTGCTGCGACTTTTTTGTAAATCACCCCTTTGAATTATTGCTTTTGTTTTTGAATTGCTTCCACTTTTTTTTTCTTGTGTGGCTTTTTCTTTTTCTTGTTTACCAGCTCCCTGCTTCCACAGCTGTGTGGTGGGGCATGGGCACAGGGTGGGGGGCCCTGAACCAGGGGGGTGATGCAGCGCTGGACTGTCCCACTCTGCTGCAGTGCCAGCCAGAGGCCCAGTTTCATTTGTTTGAAAACAGAGTGCATATAACACAGATGCAACACTCCAAAATAAACAAGTTTAAGTTGTATAAACCTATTTAATTTAATGAGGATTAAAACCCATAGTGTGTATAGGCACCCCTGGTGTTCAGTACTGTCCCTAGCCTCTCTCTCCTGCCCTTCCTCCTTCTCCAGTGCCCCCCACCCCCACTCTCCAGTATCTCTGATCAGGACGCAAAATTCTTAGTTATGCCTCTGAGCTCTGTCTTTCTGCCTGGCATGACTCCTGCCTTCTCTGACCTCTGACAGGCTTCTGGACAAAAAGGTGTCCCCTGTGGTACAGGACATTGATGGTTTTGGGGTGACCATCCTCTGGAACAGTGCAGCCATGGGCACCACAAGATTAGAAACCCAGACTCTGCAGGGAGCTTAGAGAAGAGGAAGAGAATGAGTGCAAGTCTTGAGCTATTTTGAGGGGAAGGATCAGCCTGGCTTCGCTAAACTTGAGGATTCAGGGGCAATGCAACTCTCTGCAGCTACCTCCAGGTGTAAGGTCAAGGGGCAGAGATAAGTTGGTGGTGGCAGAGATCAATGAGACTGAAACTGGGACAACACTGGAAGGGCCTTTTGGCTCAGTTTCGTAAAATCTTTCCTCAGGTGAGACCTGTGAAACGGTGTTGTCCGAGAAACTGGCTTTCTCCCTCACAGCTGCTGGAGATCAGCTTCATCCTGGACAGCCCTCCTCTGAGGAAGGGAAGGATTTTGATTTTGATACAGATTTCAGGGGCTTTAGTTTCAGTCACATGGTATCTCACAGGATGGAGGCTGTGGACTAGGGCCGGGTGAGTTCAGAAATGCAGGGGAAGTCTCTAGTGAGGGTCCAGAGGTGGGCAACAAAGATGATAAAGGGCTCGGAAAGCAGGTCATACAAGGAGAGGCTGAAAGAGCTAGGCATGTTCAACTTGAGAAAAGGTCACTTAAGAGGGACATGATAGCAGTCTTCAAATACTGCTGGGGGAGGGTGGCTGGAGCTGCTGCCTGGGGCTCCTGGCTCTGACCCCGGATGGGGTGGGAGGGGCCTCAGGAATTGCTCCCAGGGTGGACAGGTCCCAGCTGCACCCCAGCGGCTCTGGCTGTGGCCCTGCTCCAGGCACTGGGAACTGTGAGCCCCACCGGGGGGGCAGGCAGGAGAGCCCAGCCCCACTCCCTGCAACAGGCACTGCACCCGGCCGCTCTGCATGGGCCCATGGGGCTGGAGCTGCTGCCCAGGGGTGCAGGGCTCCCGGCTCTGACCCTTGACAGGGAGGGAGGTGCCAGTGCCAGTGCCAGGGTTGGGTCCTCCAGCTCCGTGTCCAGCTCCATGCCACTCCCCCCTCCTCCCAAATGCCAGGGCAGCCCAGCAGCAAGCTCCTGCAGCAGGGGGGAGGGGCGTGAATGCAGCCCATCAGCCACTCCTGGGGCTGCAGCAGAGACCAAAGATGGGGGAACTGTCAGTGGGTGCAGGGCATGGGGATGGGGGGCATGGCTCCTGCTTCTATGTGCACCCTGGGAGGGCTGCAGGCTGAGGGGCTGCGCTGGGCTCTTCCCCAGGGGGTGCCTGCCCCTGGATCAATGCGTGGAACGAGAGCAGGCTGCCACCTGCCCCAAGCACTGTGAAGAGCCCAGTGCTGCTGCCGGCCCCAGCCTGCAGTGGCAGCAGGCTACAGTGAAAGGAGACTGCTGAACGCCGGGAAGAGCCCAGTGCCTGACCCTGCCTGCAATGGCAGCCTGCTCTCATCCTGAGTGCAGCTCCAGAGGCACACAACCCCTGGGAAGAGCCCAGCGCACCCCACATCCTGCAGCCCTCCCGGGGTGCGCACAGCAGCAAGAGTCACATCCCCCCACCCCACACCCACTGACAGTTGCCTCCATTTTACTTCCTGCTGCAGCCCTGGGAGCGGCCAACAGGCTGCGTTCACACCCCTCTCCCCTCCCCTTCCCTAGTCCCAGCCTTACTCCAGTCCCTCCCTCCCTCATTGCTGTGGGAACGGATAATTATTTTCGCTGATTTAAACCATTTTTTTCTTTTCTTCCTTTTATTCCAATTTCAACCTGGTTTTTATATTTGGAAGATATAACCTGAAAAATTTCCAGAATTTTTTAAAAATAAAAATTGCAAATGCACACCACTATGTATCCAGTTTTGGGCCCTGCACTTCAAGACAAATGTGGACAAATTAGAAAGAGTCTAGTGGAGATCAATAAAAATGATTAGCAGTCAAGGAAACATGACTGACCAGGAAAGGCTGAAAGACCAGGATGATTTAGTTTGGGGTAGAAAAAAACTGAAGCAGGATTTGATAACAGTCTTCAAACATCTGAAGGATTGTTATAAAGAGGACGGTGGTAGAGTATTCTGCATAGCTGCAGGAGAAAAACAAGGAGAAATGGTCTCCATCAGGGAAAATTTAGGTTCACCATTACGAAGACCCTTCTGATTATGAGAGTAGCTCAGCACTGGAACAGGCTACCCAGACTGAAGCTTCATTTGGAAGGTTTAAGAACAGGCTAGATGGGGTAGTCACAGATGATCCTGCCTTCAGCTGGCGCTTGGGACCTCCTGAAATTATTATTTCTATAATTCTAACAGAAACATGATTAAATGAGGGAAGGGGAAACTGTGAAACCCCTCCCATCACAACAAATTGTAATGAGTGAGCTACAGGTAAAGGGGATATGTCAAAATGCTGTATATTTATGTCGAATCCATAATTGCACATTCACTTGCATTTTTAGCCCTGGAAAATGTGTGCAAAAGTGGAGGAAAAAATGTGATAAAATTGGGACAAATTCTTTTCTTTCATGGTACAAAATCAGGAGTGCATCTGTCTGCGGCAGTGAATTACAGTCATTGCCCAGATAACTGAGACCTGAATCAGCACATCTTGAGCTTCCCTTGCAAAGAACATGGCTTTGGGCCACACAGCAGGTCAGAAGAAGGTGAGGAGGAAATTAGTGCAGGAGCAAGAAGAAACTCACCTTAAAGAGACTATACACATCTGCTTCACTTTGATACCAGGGGGCCCCCATTGTGGGGTGTCTGTTCCAAAGGGTAGGGGGATGAGGAGTGACAGGAGGTAGGCAGGGCTACAGCTCGAAGTCCTCCAGGTGATAAGGGAATCCTTGCCCTTCAATCAAGTACCTCAGGGGGTGGGACTGCTCATACACCTGCAGTGGGAAAACAGAGGCTAATGTAACACACTGGCCCCAAGTGTATATAGCTGTGTGTGCCTGTGTGTGTATGTATGCATGCATGCATTTGTGTGCATATGTGTGTATGCATGTGTGTCCTCTAGCAATGAGAAGTAGGGCTTAACAGGTTCCTGTTACTTTATGGGAGAGAGAACTGGAAGCTAGGGGTGCAGTTTGCTGTATTAGGTGTATTAGGGCCATGATCTACATTAAGCAGCCAGGGGAAGGTCAACAGCCAAGAGAAAGTCAAAATAGGGGCTACAGGGTGGCAAGCTGGCTGCATCTCAGGAGGCAAAAAAGGTAGAGCTCCAAGCATATAGGAGGGCACTGACTGCAGCTCAGCCGAGCAAACTGCAGCAGATGAGATTAGGCTGTTCACTGAGCTAAGGCAGGGGTGCTCAACCCCTGGCCTGTGGGCCTGATCCAGGTATTGGAGCCATGTCATCCAGTCTGCAGAGCTCGCCATAGGTCCAGACATTTGGCATGGGGGGAGACATGGCAATTAACTCTACCATGGCTCTCCCACCACCAAGTATCCAAGCCCCATCTGTCTGTATTGGCCTTGGCCACACTGACACTACGCAGAGGGACCAGGTCCCTCCTAGGTTGGCCCATATGGAGAGAGCAAGTCCTGCCCATGTTGGCCTGCATGGCTGGATCAGGCCCTATCTAAATGGTCCCCACCTGGAGGGATCAGGCCCCAGCTGGGCCAACAACGTGCACTGGATCGGGTCCATGGTCCAGATCTGGCTTGCGGACTGACCTAGCACCACTCATCCAGGCTGCAGGGCCAAAGGTTTGGTGCCACTTAGCTAAGGGGGCACACCTGTAGTTTGTCAGAGGAGCACATGATCAGAAGAGGTGAAACTCAGATCCTCAGTCAGCAGGGTTTGTCTGGCCCTGAACCCTGCAAGGAGCAGAGTCCCTGTAAACCTAGGCTGCTGGAGAAGGGGGGAACACAGACAATGCTGATACCTGGAACTGCTGGAAGGAGCCAGCTGATAGCACATAGGAGCGCTATTTACATCTTGTGTTTTGTTTATATGGGCAATTAAACAGCTGTGATACATGATGTGACTAGAGGTTACTAGGGGTGCTCTGAGTACTGTTCTGGAGGGTGCCACTATCCTCCCATCTGTTTCCCCCAAGAAATCCTGACTAGCCGCAGCTTTCAGCAATGCAAAAGCACTGGTCCTTCAACACAACATGGGACTTGCCCTGTGCAGCAGGCTCAGGCTCCAATCCTGAAATCTGACACCCCATGCTGGTCAGGCCTACCCTTCCATGCTCTCCAGCCTTTGCACATCTCCAGGGCCTTTCAAAGGATCTCAGTGAATTAAGTCTCACAACCCACATGACAGGCTAGAATTAGCCTTCCCTGCCCTGTGGTCCTAGGTCACACAGCCACTCAGGAAGAAAACAGACATCATATTTGTTCCACCATAAACATTTATGTGGAACAAAGCAAAAGTAAGCAGATGTCCCTGCTTCCTGTCATGCCACAAATGCTCAAATTTGTGGCCGTGACAGAAGGCAGTGATAAATAGAGACATCTGTATAGTTATGGCGGGAGAGCAGAGCAGCCTGCAGACATCTGCACTCTCCAGCCACCCTGGGCAGGGGCTCCAAAGCCTAGAGGAGTCCGGACCTGCACAGCCTAGGAATCTCAGGCAGGATCAGGCCTTGGGTACACCTACATTGCTTTCCGTGCTTACACAGAAATGTTACAGGGATCTTGGGGGATGGGTTTTGGTAAGCAAGGAAATACAGAGCGTCAGCAGGACACAGAGCGCATGTCTGCAAGTTTGAAGACACATATTCCACATCAGAGTGCAGCAGTGATGCACACACTGGGGGAATCCCTCTGCAGGGGATTTCCCTGGTGAGCATCTGTAAGTACTTGCAGACACGGACCCTCTGAGAGTTTCCCCCTCCACACTTGCAGGTGCCTGCTGGAGAAATCCCCTGCAGAAAGGTCCCCTCACTCCCCAACATGGAGTCAGGGGAACGTGGGGGTTTTCCTCCTGCTTGCAGACATGCCCCAAGTTAAAGCGTGGCACCTGGTGATGCCTTTAGATATCTGTGGAACACAATCAGCTGTGCTGTGATATATCAGAGCCTCAATACGGCTGATCACACTCTGCTGATTGTTTCCAGCCTCATACCAAACCTGGACAAGACCCTAAAAAGGTCCTGGCTCTCAAGCCTTGTTGTTTAACCACTAGCCAAGGCTCCCTCCTCACAGAGACTGCAATGTAGAAGCAGGCTAAAATCTAGTAGGGAAAGGATCTCTGAGTGCTCTAGAAGGGAAAACAGGGCTCTCTCTCCCTGGCAGAGCACAGCATCCTCCTCAGAAGCACCACCCTGTTCCAGGACATCAAAGTAGACCTCTCCCCATCATTGTGCTTCCTCCTGAGTGCAGAGGGGACATGGGCCCATTGGTGGCAGGGTTGGGGCAGGCTTACTCACAGCATCTGCTGTCAGGAGGCTGTCTTTCTTCAGGAGAACACTCTTGTCCACAGCCTGGACAGAGCACAGGGAGCCTGGAGTGGCCTGCAGGTGCAAACCAACTTTCAAGCCTGGGAGTTCCTCCTCTTGGGAGAAGGTCAGTGACACCTGGAGAGGAAACAGGATGTGGGCTTATCAAAAAAGAAAGGTGCACAAGACAATAAGGGATATGGAGCCCCAGTGACAGGAGGAGAGGGAAGGATGCTGAGACAGAGAGAGTGGGTGGAGCTGTTGGAAACACAAAGAGAAGGATGCAGGGACTAGAGCTGAGAGCACAGGCCATCCAATCCAAGCCATGCTTCTACCCCCTCCCAGCCCTGTAGGGTAATGCTCGCCTTATTCTGAAGCACTTCTGAATTGTGAAAGTTTCCATGTCTGCCGCCACCTCTCCATCTTCAAATATGGCATAAACAAGAAGGTGGGAGGAGGGTGCCAAGTCAATGCTGATGGGCAGGGTCAAGGAGAAGGGTCCCTTCAGTGCTGCACAAGGGAGGTAAAAGACTTTTTAAAATCTGCACGTCAGGGAATTGACTTCTGGAACCCACTGCCACTGGGTGCCCTTGAAGCAGATGGCATGGCAGGAATCACACTGGGGCATAGGAACATTAAATTGAATATGGCCTCCTGGGCCATCAGATCTAGTCCCCTGTGTTTGCAGGCTGCTGTTAGCACAGATCTAATCCCCCCAACAGTGCCCCTTCCACCGCCTTACACAATTATGAGGCACAATACCCAAAACACCAAGAACACCCTATGGCATGCCACAGATACAAGCAGGGAGATGAGGACACCTCCAATGCTCTGCTTCTGCAGGAACAGGGAAGTATGTGGTTAATATAGTCTAGGAAAATCTAAGATAGAGGATTAGGCCCTATACCTCAACGGAAGACAAAAATGCCCAAGATCTGTGGCCAAGTTGTCTGAGGGGAAAAATTACTTTTTTTGGCCAAATTTGGCCATAGGTATAGCCTTGAGCAGACGAGCAAGACCCTCTAGGAACCTCTGAGTTTTCCAAGAAGTGACAGACACAGTGTAACCCTGTTAAAACCCTAAGCCTCAGCAGTGATCAACATCTCAGTGCTTCGAAGGAAAGCAGAAAGCCTACCAGAGGCCCATTGCATTCATGAGCGAAAAAAGTTGCTTCCTGGCCACCGCTAGTGAGCATAGTTCCTGCCATGGCCAAGAATATCTACAATGATAAATGACTCCCTAGCTATTGAATACCTCATGGGGCGAGAGAATATTCCACCCTTGTAGGATGGTATTGTACAAGTAGGTGAGTCATGTGGGTTTCCTGCCTCCTTTTGAAGTGTCTGCTACTAGCCACAGTGATGAGGCAGGACACCAAACAGGAGATGGGACAGTGAACAAGGTGAAGACCCGGCAAAGGAGAAAGCTACTTCCCAGAAAGAGCTGGCCCAATAGCTTGACTTGGAACAGAGACTCCTGTGAAGTTTGTGTTTTCCTACTTACTTTCATCCTGGCCAACTGGCACCTGCTTCTGTCCATTGAAGACAATCCTACCTCTTGATATGACCTGAAGCAGAAAGAAAACAGCCAGTCAGAGGCCAAGGTGCTAGTTGTTTGGATGTGAAGCCAGATGAGAAAAAACATAGAACTAGCAATGCCTAGCAGAGGCAAGGGTCACGTGTGCTGCCCTGGTAGCACAGGAGCATAGGAGATCTGGAGCAGGGACATGGTTATTGAGCTGGGACAGACTTGGGCACATTGGCTAGTGACCAAGAACAACTGATTGCCCTGAAGTGAGAGGTCCCTTTCAGTCTATAGGCCAGTGTTGTTCCAAACACCATGGAGTTCACCTCCAAGAAACTGGTCCTCTGGGATGGCCAGGGCAAGGCTGTCTGCATTCTCAAAATTAGTTTTGCCCTCCAGAGCTGCCCTTGGCAAAAGAGCAAACTGGTGACCATGGAAAAGAAATGGTCATCCAAGGCTGACTTGAGTTATTCTTAACCATTAAGCTAGGATGGCTATCAAATGCTAGGGGGGATAGGAGTATGGTAAGAGACACTTCAGAGACATGCTAACACACTAATTGGAAGGCACCAACAAAAGACAGGTACAAAACGGCACCTGCAAACTGGTGTATTGCCTGACCTCCCTCTGCTGTAGGCCTCTAGGATCCACAGCAAAGTGTACCAGTAGCATAACTGAAGGGGAGAAAACAGGGCAGTAACTCTGGTCACCACCTCTGAGGTATCTGTGTTGAGGCAGGGAAGGAGGCAAAACGAGCTACTGCCACAGCTGGCAGCTGGTCACATCAGCACTGCTGGCAGCATTGCAGCCACCACTGCCACAGGCCATGGAGCTGCCCGGTGATGCCTCGGGTATACCCACTAAATAGCAGTATGAATATCACATGCCCTGACTGTTCTGGGCACTCACAAAGAAATAGAAATCCACGTGGTTGGCCCCAGGGCCCAGCTTGCTCCGGTCAAGGATGTATTCCACCTGCACCTCATGCTCCTGGCCACAGAGCAGCGCCTCTTTCACATACTGGATCTCCAAAAAACTGCAGCTCTCGGAGTAGAAGGGTCTCAGCCACTTGAAAGCCTCATGGAAACTCACAGCAGCTGTGGAGCTGTCCTCCTGGGTGACGTTCCTGATGGAATACCTGCCCTTACGCACACAGATGTGCAGGAGGGGGTCAGCGCCAGGCAGCACACAACCATATGAATGCGGTCATCAGGGACTCTCATAAAGAAGCCCCAGCTTGGGTTAAAGCCCTAGGTGACCATACCTGCCTTCAATCTCTGGTTGCCAAGCTCTGCTCCAGTGAATTAACTGGCCAGTTTCTTGATTTGCTGCTGGGAGCACCACCCAACCGTTTAGCCCCAGCTGTGGAAGCAGATTCCAGGCCAGCTGACAGCTTTGATCCCCATGTGCTGTGGTAAGCCTCCTGGTCCCTGAGCTCTCTGGATTTTCTGGTTCCTGACCCTGTTTGGTTCTATTCTTGGACTTTGATCTGTGGATTGTCCCTTGGACCCAGTAACTCAAAATCTGATTCCTGGACCATGAGCCTGGACTGTGTTGTGGACTCTGCCTCTGGATTTCCCTCTGGACCTGGCATTTTGGCTCTTCTTCCCCTGCCTTCCTTCAGTGGCTTAACCATTAGGCCACCCACCTACATCCTGGTCCTTAACAGTGGTGCATGATAGAAACATTGTCCCTGTAGCATGTGGGCAGGCCCCTTGCAATACCCATCTTCAGAACTTGCAGCTGAATCTACCCTGGGTACAGAACCACAAGCTTCCTCTTTGCTTTCAGTTGTGTCTTGAATGCTCATAGTTGCCAAGAAACCTTTAAATATATGAACTGAATGCAATCAGTAGAGTGAAGTCCACCAGCCTGATGATCTTCCAAGGTCCCTTCTAGCCTAACATCTATGAAATCTATAAGCAATAGGCCTCCAGGAAATGGAGATGCCCCCTGCTTTTCAACTGTGTGTTGAGGCTAGAACAGAAAAACAATTGGCAACTTTTGTTAACTCTCTCACTGCTGACATTTTTAGCAGAAATGCTTTTTTAATGTCCTTCTCCCAATGACCTCTGTGCCCTGTCCACCTATCTCCCTCTCCTCCTCCCTGCCTTCTCAGGTGCCCAACCCCCTAATTTCCTCGCTCCCCTGTCCAAAATCCCAACCTCTGAGAAGCAGTTAGATCGGGGTGTCCAACCTTTTTGAATGTGGGGCTGGATCATGAGCTTTTTATCACCCAGTGGGCTGGCAAGCCATATTCAAAGACCTTACAGGAAACGGTATCACATCACCCCCCTCTTGAAATGAGAGTATAGTGTTTACTTTTGTTTCCCGTCACAGCACCTCAGGCCTCAGAAAACAGCTTGGAGTGCTGCATGGCAGACGGTGGGCCGTATGTTGGACAAGCCTGAGTTAGATGATACTGGTGCCAAAACTTGCAGCCCATTGAAAATGGGCGTTTCAGAGCAGTGTAACATGAGGTGAATCAAATACTTCAGTGCAGAATACAGGTGACTGCTTGGGCTGTATGTTTTACCCTTATATTTCACATCCAGAAAAACTTCTGTTTTAAAAAGTATATATCTGCTAATGCCATGATAGTGACAGACTTCTGCCCCAACACATTGTAGGAACTAGACCTAGCTACGGATGATGGCAGCTTGCTGCAAAGCACATGGTACTTCATGTGGGGGAGCTGGGCTTCACCTCTCCCCCAAAGGTAAGCGTGTATTCTCTTCCAGGTTGGCTGATCTCCTCTGGTGGGCTTTATACTAGGCATGTTGGGGGAGGATGAGGACCAAGGGAGCCACAGAATATTAAACTAAGAGACACCCGCAAGAACAGCCCAGCCAAGTCAGGCAATGAGCGCAAGAAATACCCAGGTAAGAGACAGGGACCTGGACAGTCCAGGGATTGTGGGGAGGTGCATACACCCTCAGGAAGCCTTAAATGCCTCTACACTACTGATTGTAGTATGGGGAACAAGCAGGAGGAACTTGCTGTCCTGCTAGCTAACACAAACCCTGGACATAGTTGGGCTCATGGAAACTTGGTGGGATCCAATGCACAACTGGGTGGTAAACATCAAGGGCTATAGGCTGCACAGGAGGGATAGAACAGGGAGGGAAGGTAGGGGTGTGGCGGGCTACGTCAAAGAGTAAGACACATCCTCTGCAAACAGCACTGGGTCAGAGGAGGGGCAGACTGAAGTGCTCTGGGTCTGAATACAAGGAGGTCAGGGGGAAAGGGACCTAACAGTGGGGGTCTACTACAGGCCCCGCAACCAGGGGAAAGAGCTGGATCAGGAATTCTAAGGTTGGCTCGTGGAGACTGTCAAGTCAAGGGACGTGGTCATCATAGGTGACCTAAACTACCTGGACATCTGCTGGGAAGAGCAGTCAGCCAGGTCTGACCACTCACGTAGGTTCCTAGCTGAGTTACAGGACCTCCGCCTAACCCAGGAGGTGCATAGTCCCACCAGGGGAAGTGCCTTGTTGGACCTGGTCCTGCCCACAGGCAATGACCTGGTGAGTGGACTGCGGGTTCTCGACCACCTGGGCATAGCGATCATCAACTACTGGAATTCACCATCCAGCTCAGGGTGGCAAAGGCCTGCAGCAAGGCAGCAGCCCTGGACTTCAGGAGGGTGGATTTTAATGAGGCAAGGAGACAAGTCAGGGAGGCACTGGGGTCCCAGAGGGGAGGGGAGTTGGGAGTCCAAGAAGAGTGATCATTCCTTAAGGAGATGATCCTCCAAGCCCAAAGTGTTACAATCCCCACACGGATCAAAGGGGACAAGAGTGCTCAAAAGCCCCCATGGCTCACCCAAAGCACCCAGGAACATTTCAGAACCAAAAAGGAGGTGTACACCCAATGGAAGGGCCATCACCAAGGAGGATTATACCTCCTTGGCCTGAGATTGTAGGGGGGCTGTTAGGAAAGCTAAGGCAGAGATGGAACTGGGACTAGCGACCCAGATCAAAGATAACAAGAAGTCCTTTTTTAAATACATAGGAGGTAAAAAGAAGGTACCAAATAATGTGGGACCTCTGCAGGACATGCTTGGTAATCTGATGGTAGCACCAGATGACAAAGCTAACCTCTTTAACAGGTTCTTTGCTTCCATTTTTCTGAGCAGGGACAGGGACATCCCCCACACTGGGAATCCAGACGGACCCAGGGGAGGCACTGCCAGGCCCAGGGTCAGTAAGGACCTAGTCAGGGAGCTTCTGGAGGGACTAGACATGTTCATATCAGCAGGTCCCAACGATCTCCACCCCAGAGTAATGAGGGAATTGGCAGAGGTCATTGCAGGACCCCTGGCATGGCTTTATGAGCACTCATGGTGCTCAGGTGAAGTGCCAGAGGACTGGAAAAGGGCCAACATGGTCCCCATTTTCAAAAAAGGGAGGAAAGAGGACCCAGGAAACTATAGGTCCGTTAATCTTACCTTGGTCCTGGGGAAGCTCTTTGAGGAAATTATCCAGGAGCACATCTGCGAGGGACCAGCAGGGGAGATTATGCTTAGGGGCAACCAACATGGGTAAATTAGAGGCAGGTCCTGTCAGACCAACTTGGTAGCCTTCTACAACTGGGTCACAAAAGCCTTGGACGCAGGTGTCGCAGTGGACGTAGTCTTTCTGGACTTTAGGAAGGCCTTCGACAGTCTCTCACTCCACCCTCATTAAAAAATTAGGCGTCTGTGGTGTTGAAGCTAACACAGTCAGATGGGTCTCACATTGGTTGGAGGGCCGCACCCAGAGAGCGGTGGTGTATGGGTGATTTTCGACCTGGAGGGATGTGGCCAGTGGGGTTCCCCAGGGCTCGGTTCTTGGGCATGCAGTGTTCAATATCTTCATCGGTGATTTGGACAAGGAGGTGAAAAGCACTTTGTTCAAGTTCGCGGATGATACTAAGACGTGGGGAGAAGTGAGCATGCTAGAAGAGAGGGACAGGCTATAACTATATCTCAACAGATTACACAGGTGGGCAGATGGGAACAGGATTGGTTTCAATATGGACAAGTGCAATGTGTTACACCTGGGGAGGAAGAACCAGCACCATACCTACAGGCTGGGGAACTCCCTTCTCATCAGTGCACAGGCAGAAAAGGATCTTGGAGTCATCACTGATGCCAAGATGAACATGGGCCGGCAGCATGGGGATGCAGTCAGGAAGGCCAACTGTACTTTGTCATGCATCCACAGATGCATCTCGAGCAGGTCCAAGGAGGTGATCCTCCCCCTCTATGTGACATTGTTCAGACCTCAGTTGGAGCACTGTGTCCAGTTCTGGGCACTGCACTTCAGGAGGGATGTGGACAGCATCGAGCGGGTCCAGAGGAGGGCCACTCACATGATTAGGGGGTGTGGCAGAAAGCCACCTTGGTTTCTCCCCAAAATCTCTGCCCTGTGACAATGTTATTAAATGGGCCAGCACAGAGGATTCACACCTCAGCCTGTCTCTTTAGGTAACCTGAGCTGGCTGCATTCCTGAGGGAGGGGGAAACCTGCTCCCTCTGCCTACGTGACTGGCATCAGCCACCTGGGTGAGGGGCATCTACCTGGTGAGCTGGAATCTGCCCGGTGACAGGTGATGTATCTCAAATTGGTTGGCTGACAGCCAACTGGGGCTGACCTCCACCGGACCAGGTGAATGAGGTCACAGGGGCTATATAAGTTAGGACAGGCTAGGAGGCGGGGGTTCTCTCTTCGGCCATGAAGTGAAGCAGCAGTCATGCAGGGGACACAGAGGAGCTTTACCATCTAAAGTTGGCTCTCTCTCCCAAACTCACGAGCTAGAAACTGCCTGCTTACAGAGGGGAATTTCACCAGCCTCTGGAAGATGCTTGTGAGTAAGCTACTTGAGATCTGATTAGATATTTAGCTGGCAGTAACACAGATGCGTGATCAAAAGGCTACCTCAGCCACACTGTTTGCTCTTTAGGATTTCTAAGATATTGCTCAATCCTGTACCCTAGTTTCTCTTACCCCTTGTAATCAATAAAGTTCTCCTTTTTGACTGGTGTGGGAGACTTATTATGGGGTGGGTCTAAATTATGCCTAAGAGACCCCTTAGGTCTGCGGACTAAGGGAGACTTTACTTTTTGGCCCCTGACTTGGGGAAGTGCCCCAAGTGCCTGTACCGGGTCGAGTACCCGTTGGACTATTAGGCCTGTGTTTCCCCGAGGACACAGGGCCGAGACAGTCCCTTCTTGGGGTGGTGGCGGCGACGTTACCCCCAGACTAGCGAGTGTGCTCTGGGAGAGGGGTCGGCCAAGCATAAGGCGCCCCTAGGGAGGCATTCGGAGCCTGGAAGGTGGTCGGGCACAGGGAGCTGGGCGGCTCAACGCAGAAGCGCCCCCTACTGGCTTGCCACATGGGGCAGTAGGGCAGACCCTATGAGGAGAGGCTATGAGACCTAAACCTGTTCAGCCTGAACAAAAGAAGGCTGAGAGGGGATCTGGTGGCCACCTATAAACTTGTCAAGAGGGACCAGCAGGCAATGGGAGAGTCCCTGTTCCACCAAGCACTACTGGGAGTAACAAGGAATAACAGGCATAAGTTGACTGAGAGTAGATTCAGGCTAGCTATCAGGAGGCACTACTTCACTGTCAAGGTGGCTCGAAGCTGGAACCAACTTCCAAGGGAAATGCTGCTCATCCCTACCCTGGTGGGGGGGTCTTCAAAAGGAGGCTAGATAGACACCTAGCTGGGGTCATTTGACCCCAGTACTCTTTCCTGCCCATGGCAGGGGGTTGGACTTGGTGATCTGCTCAGGTCTCTTCCGACCCTACCAGCTACAAAACTATGTCTAGAATGCTGCTACTGGGAACAGTCTGTGGGGTGTTTTACCTGTAAGGTATTGGTTCCAATTCAGCTACAGAGCTGGGGAGCAAGATGGGTCAGGGAATCAGGAATATGGCTATGGAGTCCTCCTGCTCTGAAGTGCTGGTTCTAATCTATCTTCCAGGTTGTGGTTAGTAGAGAGCAAAGGAAACAGGTTTGGAGGCATTATACCTCTGCAATGTTGGTACCATACCAGGTAAAGGTAAGTAAGTGTTAAAGTGTATTCTAAAAAATATAGGGAAAGCATCCAGAGCCAGGGTTATAGCAAGGTAAGGCAAGCAGGAAGCTGTGCAGGACATGGAAAACAAGGAGTTTCCTCTCATGCAAGGAAGTGCTTCCACTTCTGAGACTTGGTGTGTGACTGAGCTAAAGCTGCAACTCTTTCTGGTCGAGACAGGCCAAGGGAGTAGCACTGGGCACGAGAAGTCAAAAGTTCAGTACCAAAACCCCAGAACCTCCTGTTCTTTGTCCTGTCCCTTCATGTCTTTACTGATTCTGACATTGATTCCACTTCTGTCTACTCACAGGACTCACCTTCAGAGAAACCAGTGTCATTCCAGTGGGTTGTGTTTAGCATGATAGAGGCATCACTGTTCTAATCTGTGACATATGACCAATGGGTCTCCACATCATTGATGTCCACAGTCAGGTAAACAGTTTTGTTTTGGAGGGGAAAGTCACCGATGCAACAATGCATCTGTAGAGAAGAAAGTGAAATGATTGTCTCCTTTTCTCCTACTCACTGTGCATTGCAGTTTGGAAATTGGATGGCTTCTGATGCTGAATGCAGTTGTCAAACCTTTCCGACCAGGCACTCTGAAGTATTTTATAGGTGACAGACAGGATACAGATATCCTAATAACCAGTGCTGAAAAATAGCAGCAGCTATTTAAGAGCAGCAATACACAATGATCTAGGACTTGGCTTGAAAAAATTCATTCAGCTATGACTGAGGGAATCTTAGGGAGGAGAAAGGTAATTCCCCTGGATATTGCAATCCCCTGGACATCTGTGCCCTTGAGCAGTGGTACAGGTGCTTTAAAGGCCAAGTCCATGATTTCACATCTTGTCTAAAGCTCAGGCAGCCCAGCTCCTTCTAGACCACACTGGGGCTCTTGGAACAGTGTAGCTCCAGAGGGGAGATCACCTTCTCAACACTCATTCTCTCCACTCCTGGCAGCATGGTGCTCTCCAGCTCCCTGTTGGGGTGCTGGGGTCAGAAGCGGGGCTCCCTGTGGGGACTATCGTAATGACTGTGCAGTCACCTATATCAGGCCTGCATTCACATGCAGACGGGATTACAAAGAGAATGCCCTCTCCTGCCTGCTTGCAGGAGTGAAGAGTTTAGGAGCTGAAGATGACATTACTGTCTGTGAATGCAGAGAAAAGCACCCACAAGGCCTCCAGAAACCAGGTCTGGCCACAGGACTCATCTGCTGAAGTCTTCAGCCTCAGTAGTCTCTGAGGAGGCTGGACACACACAGCCTCATCTTCAGTTGGTGTAAATCAGCATAGCTGCATTGACTTTAATAGGAGCCCACCATTTTAGGGCAGTTGAGAACTGGGCCTATGGTTTATTCCCAGCATTAATCTCTCCTTTCCTCTATGCTTGCTTCCAAGGTATAAAGAGGGGAGGCTCCCCCCTGGGACAGAGAGGGCAGTAGGCATTACCTTGCCTGTATATGGGAATCCAGGTTTGTAGAATGGATTGAAATCAACAAATTCCATCAACACTTCCTCCACAGTGATGCTGATGTCGGCAGCTTCCCAGATTGTGGCTCCTGAGCAGAGATGAGGTATTTGTTAAACACTGTAGCAGATACAAAGTCAAGGTAACCATTTGCTTTAAGGAGCTGACAGTCCAAATGGCAAATGCATCTGTCTGGTACTAAGACTCAGGAGTAGGTCAGAAACCCAGTGCCTTCCATGGCAACACCTACCACTAGGTCCAGAGGAGCATCTCTCCTGCCTGCCAGGAATGGAGCAGGCAGTCATGGTCATGACCACTGAGCCAGTCTATTCCAGTCTGTCACTGTGCAGTTGGAGAGCCAGGGAAAGGTGTTTGGATATTCAGCTCTTTCAACTCACCCGTTTGTTCCCTCCCAGTGAAGGCTTGTATTTACTGGTGCCTATGAAGCCTTGTGTTTCCAGGTCTCACAGACCAAAATAAAGTTCTTTAGAGGACTTCTAAGCAGGGGCTGTGTGGGTCCCTCCCAGGCTGGGTGTGAAACAACATTCCCTAAACACAAGGCAATGCAGAGAAATGCATGGTGACAGGAGCAGAGAACACAGAGCGTGGTTGGGGCAGTGCAAAAGCGATGCAATAAGAGATGCTTTCTGAGTTGCAGGCTGGGACAGAGCTGTGCCAGCCCTGTAGGAAAGAGAAAGAAGCTAGAATCCGGTGCAGAGAGCAAGTGGGGAGGAACTGGAGCTGGAATCAGAACTCAATACATTGGGCAGATCAACAAGGTGAGAGACACCATTTTAGTGGCAGCATCTTGGGGAGCCAAATAGGAAGTAATGTGGGAATCAAAAACACCAGAGAGCAGGGGAAGTGGGGCAGTGCTTAGGGTAAGGATTTCTGGAAATCCCAATGGATGGTGTGCTCTACAGCAATGATGGGGGAAGCCCTGGAACAGCCTCGTGGCCCCATTACTGGGTTTAGAGCATGTAGTTGGTTCCTTATTTTTCAGAGGCAGCCTTGAGAGCAGTGCAAGGCCAGTGTAGACATACCTAGAGTCCAATGCTGTGGACATTGCTGTAGGTATGTAATGCTGTGGACAAGGCTCAGTGGCTGACTGGGGACAGCAAGGACGGGTTGTTATATATTCCATGGCAGGCTGAGGTGCACTGAGTGATGGAGAGATGCTGTTTGTGCAGCTGACACTAGTGGCTGGTTGGACACTCCAGTACTAGAGAATCTTGGGGGGAAATATGAACCCAGGCAATTGGAGACAAGTGGAAGGAAGTGGTGTAGCCCAGGGTCTGGTAGAAAGTGGGGATACCTGAAAGACATCAAAACTAAATCTCAGTGAAAGTCACCGACTTCAAAGATCTGAAGTTTAAAAAATCACCTGCACTGGGTGGGGGAATGAAGGGGGATGGGACCACCAAACAAGAAAGCAATCAGTCAAGGGTTTCCCAGGAGGACAGTAGCAGAAGCCAGCAGGTGTGAGGAATCAGTGTTTCTCTCCCCACTGGTACCTGTTGCTTCTTCCTGCAGCTTGAATGAAGTTGTCAAAAATTCCTGGTAGTCAGGGTCAGCCAGTGCCAGATCCACTGTATCCACCGTAAAAGTGGAACAACCACTCTTGTCTGTCTGTAGATGTTGAGATGGACCAAAGAAAAGAAAAAGAGCACAGATTGAGTGGGGCAGCAGTCCGCAGATGTTGCCCAATATTAAACATCCTTCCATCCAGCTCCTCAGTCTTTAAATGCTGAAAATCCTGTAAACCATCAACCCCATGGTGGACATCTTGCTTAGTGAAGGGAAACCTTAGAGGCATATTGACTAGACTGGCAGCATCCCCACGCAGGGCAGATAAACAGTGCAGTGCTTAGGTACATCACATCCACTCATGGAGGGAGATGGGACTAAAACCAACTGCTGCAGGTGTGAGACACAGTATCCTGCCGCTTGAGGTGGCAGGGCATCCTCCTTGCTGTCAGTAGTTGGCCAGATAAAGTGGGGCCTTCCAATCAGCCCAATAGTGTTTCTCCAGGTGATGAGATAATGTCTGAGAAGTATAGCTGATAAGCTCCAAAGAGTCAGGTAATGGTCTAGGCCTCCATTGACAGAATGCCGGTGTTCCTTGTGAGGACAGGAAGAACCAGGAAAGCCTAACTTCCATGGAAAACACCCTGGACGTAGGGGCGAAGGTTAGGAGTGAAGTTAGGATGTATGTTTTGATACCATTTCCCAACCTGATGGGTATCTCCTCCAGCTCTACCCACTGCCCCCAGGCCCATCTTGGGGTCCAGAGACTTGCCCAGAGTAGGGGTGAGGGTCAAAGCTTCAGGAGCCTGGTCAAAGTCTATGTCTATGAACTCTATGAAAGTGAGGATGAGGGGCCTGACTAGGCTCATAGCTCCATCTGCCTAAACAACAAAGCACATAACCCTCAGTCCATAGGCCCTTCATGCCTCTCTATGGCTATGTTGTATCCTGCAGATGTGAAGAAGGTGGTCAAAGAGTGCTAATGGTTTGGTCCATGTCAGATGCACAGAGTTTTACTCCCATAAGTCCTGCAGAGCCTGTACAGTCCTGTGAAAGGGCACTAGACACTAGTCAGTCTTGTGCTTTGGGGCCAAAATGATTCCTGAGCCCTGACTGGTGCCTTATTACTGCCACATGTATTGCACAAGATGCAGAGACCCAGCTGGATTTCCAAGTCTCAGCTTTGAGTATGTAGCTGCCATACTAATGACAGCCCCTCTTGCGGTGTGTAGAACTGGGTCTGGGGTATCTGGGAGAAGATTGGTATGCATGGGTAATTTGTGTTCCTCCTGGAAGCACGCAGCAATGGGAATCTTTACGGACTGTGCTAAAGGGCCACTTTTGTCACTGTGGGTCAGAGGGCAGGGAGGCCCTTCACCTTTCCCCAAAGCACCCGGATTTCTCTCTTATCTGGGAGTTGGGTGTCCCCAGGCCAGTGTGCTACTGAGGTAATTCAAGCAGCAGGGTCATGAGCAGATTGGATGCTTTGTCTGACCCGCTGTGGCAGGAGGCAAGAAACAGGATGCCATGACAGATGAAGAAGGACATGTTAGAAGGGACAGAGGCAGATCACTTGGATGGGTGGTTTATTTCAGCCAATGACTCACTCCCTTCCCTCCCCATCCCCATCTGCTCACCTGTCTCTTAAACTCCTTGCTGATGAGAGAGAGTGTTGTGTTTCCCATTTCTGCAAAAGGATCTAAAGCTCGAGTCAGATTGACCTCTAATTCCCCCTGGACAGGCTTGCCATAGGTATACCTGGGTTAAAGTGGGAGAAGACACCCCCAGAGGGACCAAACATCTCAGCAACAGGAGAGAGTGAAGGGAACAGGGCACCCATGCTCAGGGAGAAGGTGAAACCAGCCTCAGCACCCTTGGTCTCAGCACACCCTTTGAACAAGGAACAGGGGCAGGAATGGTTCCCCTTAGATCTCTGCTGGGTGTTTGCCCTTCAGAGTCACCGCACTGCCTGTTCCACCTGCTCTGCGTAGGCATAGGTTTTGTAGGAAAGGTGTAGCTGAGGTCTATGCCCATCCTGGTGGCATTGGGAGGAGGCTGTTTCCTGCTGTGGTGGGGTCCCCAAGCCACAGGGAGGAGAGAAGCAATGGAAGAAAAGTGGTCATTACTCTGCTGCCAGAGGGGTGGTGGAAGGAAGCCAATGTCCAGGGTAGGACTGGGGCTTGTGAGACAAGGCAGTTTCACTCACCTGCCACAGGCTTTGACCTGGAACTCCTTATCTGCAGTGTTAATCAGGTACGGGACCTCATATACCAGCTCAAATTTTGGCAGCTCTGTAAATGGAGATAGGAGGATGGGTTCAGGGAAGAGTCCTAAGAAGTGAACTCACCTTTTTTTCCCTGACACAGCCTCTGAGACACCAGTATGGCACTGGATGGATGGACTGGGAGACTAATGGCATATCTAACCCAGCTGTGGGCTGCCTTGGGGCACTTCTCTAAAGTGCCCCACACATACTCCAGATGTGGATATAATGTAGCTTCCTTAGAGCAAGGCTGGCTTACACCAATAAGCTCTGGGGCTGGCTCAAATGTCCTAAGGGCTCATTCCCAGGATCATGCTCATGCCCCATACTCAGAGCGTGCATGGAGCACCATGCCAAGAGTCACATCCTCTCTCTGTGCCTGAGGGCCCCCAGCCCATCCTGAGTCTCCCATCTCTTTCTTTTTTGACAGCTACCAGTCACCCTCTTCTTGCCTCCCCCAGAACCATTTCAGGGGACAGCACCCATAGAGCACAGGTGCTGTGCCTCACCACAGTGCTCCTTACCATGTCCAATGTGGACAAGTCCTAAACTCAATCCCATTTACTGTCAGGGCAAGGGTAGCATTGAGAGATCAGTGTGTATGGAGAGAGAGGCCAGGGGACCCAGGCCTGCATAAACCTGGGCTCATTTCCACCTCAGTACAGCCAAGCATGGTTCCTCCAGATGCAGGAAGGATTACTGATGTGAAAAGGGACCCCATGACTGAATGAATTCAAGGCTTGATTCCCCAGGAGGGCTGGGGAGAGCCTGGAGCACAGGGGCACAGGGGCAGGACCTGCGGCAGGGGTCTGGGCCAGGGACTTGTGTGTAGCTGAAGCTCAAGGCTGAAAGAATAATGGGGCTACATTTTCTTTTCTTCCTCCAAAGCAAGGTGAGGGTGCCCTAGGAGAGTGCAGTATGGGCCAGTGAGGGGGGGGCTTCAGATGGAGCACAGTGGGGACCAAGACCTCAGGATGGAGGTGGGGTTGAGGGAAGGCAGGGGCAGTAATTCTCAAATGGCAAAATCTAATGAACAACCCTACACACCCTAATGCAGCCTCCCCTGGCCTCCACCCTCTAGTACTCACCATATTCCTCCACTGTGAATAGTCCTAGCTTGTCATCTCTAATTTCCTCTTCATCCAGCCTGATGGCATATGTCCCCAGAGCTACTTCAGAGGCCAATGGGAAGGACAAATCCACAATCCCTTGCCTTGGCTTCACATCTAGCCATTGGCTGATACGATTTTTATTGGGATCCTATGCAGGAATGGACAGTCATGGTCACATGCGCACCACTGTAAACACTGGTGTGCTTAGGCATGAACGGGGGCTCAGCCCCACACACATGCTCAGAGCGAGCATGGAGCACCATGCCAAGAGTCACGTCCTCGCTCTGTGCCTGAAGGCCCCCAGCCCATCCTGAGTCTCCCATCTCTTCCTTTTTTGACAGCTACCTGTCACCCCCTGCCTGCCTCCCCCACCCCCAGAACCATTAATTGCTGGTAACAGTTCAGGGGAAGGGAAGCAGGGCAGGACTCAGCCAGGAGATGTGGTGCACTCCAGCAGTGTCAGTGGCAATGTAGAGCTGAGAAGACAGGTCCAAGAGGTCATGCACCAGCAGCTGCACCAGAGGGTACTGTGAAACGCAAGAGAGAAATGAGATCGCCATTATACAGGTCTCAGCTTCCCCTTTAGCAGGTCCTGCCTCTGAGCTCAGGTCTCAGCACTCCCCAACTAAACACTCAGGTTTCTACAGCAGCCACACGCCCATCTCAGAGGGACTGCAAGAGCTGGAGAGGTGACAACCGTGGATGTGTTCCTTACAGAGACCTCACTGTATCCTCCCCGGCCTTGCTTACTGCAGGGAGAGGCGTGATGATTGCCCCACATACTGTGCCTGGGGGTAGTATACTACTGGCCTCTGCCTCCTGGAAAAGTGAAGAGACACTCACCACTTTGTCGATGGCCTTAAACTCCTCATCAAGGCTCACAATGCGAAATTTCACTGCAGGGAACAAGAATATGCAGTGAGTCACTCCAGCTGGGACAGGCTCTAGGAGGAGTATACAGCTCCCTTCCCATGCTCCGGCATCCCCTTGTGCCCCTGCTTGTGGCCTGAGGATGAGTTGGTGGGTGTTCATGTGTGTACACAGTCCAGCAAAAAGGGGCTCTGCTGTCAAATGAGCAATATTCTTTCCAAATTTGACAGGGATTTTTCAGAGACCCAAGGAGCAGTGAGTCCTGGCCTTGATTTCAGGTCTTATTCAAAAGGTAGTTCTACAGGTGCAATATTCCTGAGCAGCATGTGGGGATGATAGGGTCAGCACTGGTTCAGAAAAGAAAGTGCCCTCCACCCATAGGCTCTCTTCTGTACCTGGTGACTAATGGATCTGACTTTCACCTGCGAGGTGGGGTGGGCTTGCATCTCACAGGAACCATCCCCAGACGAGGACAACTACCACATCCCCTCTTCTTGGTCCTGCCTGTCCCATTGCTCATACCTGTCTCCCCAGGTTTGTAGAAGGGCTTGTCCATTTCTATGAGGAGCTTCTCTTTCCGGTCCCTCACCAGCACCTTCTTGTGGCTCTCAAAACCCACTGTGTCTCCACTGTGGATCGGGACGTGTACAAAGGCCACTTCCTCTGCCTTCCAGATGCAAGGAAACATGCTGTCTCAGTAGTGTGACTTAAGCTTCTAGACCACTTTTTTTTTGTGGGGGCCAAGGGTGGGCTTTTCTGTCCCTTTCCCTCCTACAGTCTCCAGAGATGATAGATAAAGAAAATCTCACGTGCCCTTTCCTCCCCTCATCCATTTCTTCCTCTCCCTTCCATACCCCTTTTCAGGTCCCTCATGTCTCGTTTCAGCACGGTTTCATTAGGGGCAGGTCATGTCAGACCAACCTGATTGCCTTTTATGATCAGGTCACAAAGGCAATGGATGCAGGTGTCGCCGTGGACATAGTCTCTGTAGACTTCAGCAAGGCCTTTGACACTGTCTCCCACCCCATCCTCATTAAAAAACTATGGCATTGATGCCTACAGTCAGATGGATTGCAGATTGGCTCAAGGGTCGTACTCAGAGGGTGGTGGTGGATGGGTCATATTCAACCTGGGGGGAAGTGGGCAGCGGAGTCCCCCAGGGCTCGGTCCTGGGGCCTGCACTGTTCAATTTATTCATCAGCAATTTGGACGATGGGGTGAAAAGCAACCTGTTTAAATTCGCTGACGATACCAAAATTTGGGGTGAGGTGAGCACGCTAGTAGGGAGGGAAAGATTGCAGCAAGATCTGGATAGGTTACAGGAGTGGGCTAACATAAACAGGATGTGTTTCAATACTGACAAGTGCAGGGTACTGCACTTAGGCAGTAGAAACCAGCAGCACACTTATAGAATGGGAAACTCCCTTCTTGAGAGCATTACTGACTCCAAGATGAACATGGGCCGACAATGCAAGGTCACAGTTGGCAGGACTAACCGGACCTCGTCGTGCATCCACAGCTGCATCTCAACTAGAGCCAGGGAGGTGATCCTCCCCCTCTATGCGGCGCTGGTCAGGCCACAGCTGGAGTACTGTGTCCAGTTCTGTGCGCCACACTTCAGGAGGGATGGGGACAACATTGAAAGGGTCCAGAGGAGGGCCACCCACATGATTCGGGGACAATAGTGCAGACCCTACATACAGTGAGAGACTGCAGGACCTGAGCCTGTTCAGCCTTCACAAGAGAAGGCTGAGGGGGGACCTGGTGACTGTCTATAAACTCACTAGGGGGGACCAGAAGGGTTTGGGGGAGACCTTGTTTCCCCTAGCGCCCCCTGGCATAACAAGGAACAATGGACACAAATTATTGGAGAGTAGGTTTAGATTAGACATCTGCAAGAACTACTTCATAGTCAGGGTGACTAGGAGCTGGAACCACTTCCAAGGGAAGTGGTGCTGGCTCTTACCCTGGGGGTCTTTAAGAAGAAGCTTGATGACTACCTGGCTGGACTCATTTGAGTCCAGTTTTTCTCCGCCCAGGCCGGGGATCAGACTTGAAGATCTACAAGGTCCCTTCCAGCCCGACTTCTATGATTCTATGTCCCTTACCCTGTGTCCCTATGTCTGCACACCTTTCTTCTCCTTCTCCTTCCTTCTGCTCCTCTTTCTCTATCTTCTCTCCCCCCATTCTCCTTTACATCTCTTTCTCCCTCCTTAGTGAGGCTGGAACAGAGGTCTCTAGATTGTGGGAGGAAAGGAAGCTGTGAGATGTGAGACTTACATAGCTATAAGAGGACTCCTTTTTCCTGGGAATGAAGGCTGGCACCTGGAGAAAGGGCCCAAGAAAAAGAAAAGAGAAAAAAAGGAATCCAAGTACATCAGAAAAGTATCATTTCTGACACCAGCTGGTGCCACATCTACCTCTAATCTTCAGATTCAAGGTCTGGATGCAAATTCTGTAGCTCCAACCCAACATGATCCCCAGAAAAACATTTGGAAGAGTGAAAAACAAGTAGCAGGCTTCTTGGTAAGTGGTGGCATTGGGAGGATGAGGATAGTGCTGAAACCAGAGTTGCCTGCATAGTCCCAGCTTCTCTGTACCAGGAGAATATGAAGCAGTTAGGGGGCTTGCAAAAGAAGATCAGTACAGACAGGTAAAAGCTAGTCTAATCCAGAAAAATTACTCCGCATGTGGCAGCTCTGAATTGCATGTTTGCTATTTTCCAGACCCTCCAGAGCCAAAGGGATCCTCCCTTTTCTCATCCCAGGACCTGCATGGTGATGAGGACTTTGTTTAATGGGGTTTTGTCTATAGACCTTACTGTGGCTTATGCTTCAAAGGGTGCTGCTTGCTATGTTCAGCTGGAGCTTGTCAGCGAGTCCCACACAGCTGATCAGAGAAGCCACGTTCTTTGACACAAAAACTGCAGCAAGCAAAGAGCCAGAACACTTCCATGGTCCCACACAGCTGTTTGCTGTGACTACATGTACCCCCAGCTCCACAGGGAGGACAGACCCTGCAAAAGATCTGGTTTCTATTGTACCCCACATGTCTGCTTCTACTCTTGTGAGAGGCAAGGTTTTCTTACGGTGATATCTTGCATTGGACCAACTGCATCATTGAGATAGAGTTAAACAAGCTTTTGAATACAAGGCATTCATCAACTCACATCATGTTCTATTCTTGGATAGATTTCTGATTGATTCTTCTCCCACCTAGTAACCAAGTGCTGCAATGGCACTTTCTGCAGCAGTGACCCCAGAATAGCTGCCTCTCCATCTGCTCTGGGCACCAGTGTCAGTTCCATCAGTGCACAAAATCAATTACAGTTACTCCAGTGTAAGTGTGTTCCCTGGCCATAGTCACACATACACACTTGTGTTTACAGTGTTGGAAAGCACGACTGCAGCTCATGCAGACCTAATCCAGCCAGTTTTCATCTGGACAGCTCTGTCAAGCACAGCAGGGAAGCTGCAGCAATACTGCCATCCCCAGGTTAAAACCAAGGGCCCTATACACATGATAGACCTCTACTCTGATATGTGTGCTAATCAGCATTCATCGGAGCAGACTCAATTAACCAAGAGCCACTCTAATTAAAGTGCCCCCTGGACCACATGCATAGATGCCCCTAGGTCCCAGGTAGCTTGGTGCAACTGAAGCCTCTGCTGCTGCTGTTTTGCTGTAGTCAGTACCTCATCTAGTACCTAGGCTTCTCCGTGGGCTGTTCTCCTGTCCCCCTGTTGCAGTAGGGCCAGCCTTCAAGTATGGACAGACGCAACCCTTGAACCATTCCAAGAATGCCATTGATTGGGAAGTGGTTGACAATTGTCCCTGGACAAAAGCGTCCCCCCGGTACACTACTAAGTGTTCTAAGTAGACCTGGGTTTATCTACATGTGCATTTTACGGCAGAATTGACTAATTGGCTCCTCAGTAAGAATCACCATCTACATTCTACATTAGGGCATAGTAAATTAATTAACTCCATTGCAGGATAGTACTGTTAGGGATAAGTACTATCCTAAGGTAGAGTAATTTACACCACTGCACCACATATGTAGATGGTGACCAGGGTTGGCTGAGACACAAGGCTGCAGCTAGCCCCCACACTGCAGCACCCTTGTGCCCCAGCCAACCCCTCTACCACCCGAAGCTGCTACCTGGAGCCCAGGACTGACCCCCGCTACCACCCTCCAGACCCGCTGTCAGCTCAGGGCTGCTCTACCCTGACTCAACATGCTGTGGTCCAGGGCATACATGTAAATGTTGCTCCCAGGAGAAATAAGCTCCAGCATGAACTGCACTGGAATTTATTTCTTTACCCTAACTGCATGTGTAGATGCACCTACTCTCACCTTGTAGGGACTGTACAATTGTAATAATGTCACCAGGGGCTGGTAAAGTACCAAGGCCATCATGACTTCCAGGGGAAGGTTACCATCAAAAACCAAAGGTGGGACATATGCACTCCCCCTCCTCCCCGCCACCCCCCGCATGGGTGGTACAACTGAAGCAGAGCTGAGTGGAGCCTGTAGGGGGCTTCAGGGCTGGGGCTCCTCACCCTGTTATCCTCCCCCCAGGACCTTTGTGGCCCATCAGGGAGGACATGGTGGAGAGGCTCAGTTTTACCTCATCTGCACAGACATAGCACAGGGTGGTGGCTGGTACAGGGCTCCCAGCAGCAGTGGCAGCACCAAGCCTCCCCACCCCACTCTGTCTTCACATGCCAAGTCCTGCCAGATAGGCCATGGAGGCCCTTGCGGGAGGGCAGCAGGGCAAGGAGCCCTGAGTCCCACAGCAGGCAGCCTGTATCTGTCCCCACCACATGAAAAAAGGGAGGGGGGCATGTGCCCCCCATGCCACCCTCTCCAGGAGTGCACGCAGCAATGTTGAGCCTACCCCCATGCTGTTCCCTGGCTGGGATGATCCTGGCTCCATCCAAAGGGTTGTGCATTCCCATCCACACTCTGGGCCCCATGCACTGCCCTGCCTGGGCAGGGCCCCCAGCCCCAGCCTCCAATCCTGTCCCACTCCATCTCTCACCATGAGGAGGGACCATAGTCTACCTCCCCCATGTCTCTTCTCCCCCCCCCACCCCCCCAGACTTATCTATAGGCAGCTGGGGAGTTGTTCTTCACTGCTGCCTGGGTGTATGGCTGGCCACACGCATGTGTGCCCCCTACAGCTGCTTTCCCCCACCCCAGGCAATCTCTTGCAGGCTGGAACTTTGCCAACCTGCAAGGGGAAACCCATGGTTTCCTGTTCTTTTCTCCTTCAAAGGAGAAAATCCATGCCAATTCACAGCAAAAGGAAAATCCGGATCCCTGCACAAGATACTAAGACCATAGTTGAGTGTGTCAAGGAGAATCTGGGACAAATGCTGTCCCAGAGTCATTCAGCCCAGGACCAGGGCCTGATGTTTATATTTTGGGATTGTTTCATTCAGTTAGGGATGCGTGGTCACCCTATTCCAGGGGTCTGTGCCCAGAGTTTCCCCAGGATTCACATGGAGGGGGAGGAAGACCTGGATTGGGGCAGGGGGTTGGAGTGGACAGGTTGCCAGTGCTGAGGGGTTGTGTGGCTCCCTGATTGCAGCTCCCAGGGGGCTGGGTGCCAAGAACTCCCTGCCTTTTCCAACCTCTGACCTGGGAAGTGGGAACCCAGACTCAGTTGGGTAGGGAGGAGTTGGAAAGGTTGCCAGGTGTTTCTTGCCTCCTGCCCCTGGGCTGCCACTGCTGCTCTCCACCCGACCCACAGCCCATGCCTGTTCTCCTGCATGCCTCACCTGCACAACCCATGCCTGTGCTTGCTAGTATGTGACTGAACTCTGTATGGTGGTACCCGGACGGGTGTGTACCCAGACACCAGGTGTGTGTGCATGTGTGTATGTGGGTGGGGGTGGGGAGTTGGAGGCCCCTGTTTCTTCATTCCAAGGGCTGATTGCTTTGGGACTTTCCATGGTCTCTGACTCAGAAAGGCACCAGCAGCTGCATATAGAGATGTGTACAGGGTGGAACCATCAGGGCAGGGTTGGCTGCAAGAGTGCAGCACAGAAGGCAGGGAACAATTAACAGACTAATTCACTTCACATAGAGCATGGAATTGATAGCCATTCCCTTCTGGTAAGTGCCAGTTGTGCAATAGTTCTCTGCCTCCCCCACCCAGGAATACACAGGTGCTTACTATTACAGGCACAACCACCCACTACAAGCATGGAGCCCCAAAGCCTCCCTCCCCATTGCAAGTATCTGGCTACCCCTCCCCCACCCCAAATGAGCCAGAGACCCCACACTGAGGGTCCCCTAGCAGGAAAGACAAACTGACAGGGAGGCTTTCTGATTCCCCACCCCTGCAGAGTATACTCTAGGTAAGCAATACCTCTTTAAGAAGCAGACTTCTGGTTGTATCCCAGAGCAACACCATTGCCCTGCATGGGTTGGTGGGGGATGAGAAGTGGCATAGTTTGGGACACCTGGAGGACTGACAAGACACTAAGCAGGGACTGCACTGTGTCTACACGTAACACTGAACTGGTTCATGAAGGACCAACTCAAAATAGTACTTGATTTTCCTGGTGTGCTTTTGAAGTGTTCCAAGAAGTTTAAAATGGTCTAAAGGGGTGTGTACATCTAGGCTCTTGGGGTGCCTATACACATGATGATTTTCACCATTTAAAGCATTTTAGAACCATAACGTAATACACATGGGTGATTAGAACATTTAAAAAATGGTGGAAGCCACCTTAATTAAACCCCATTGTATATGTTTTAAATGTAAGGTGAAGTGTAGTAGCATGTCTCAGCCTACCTAGTTCACCACTATTACACATGTATTGAACTGGGGCTTTCCAGCGGCCTCAGGCTGCATTGTGCAGCATCTGGCACCCCGTGCCTCCTACTCTACAGAAATACTGTAAGGCACAAAACTATTACATTTTAAGATGCCATACCTAAAGCATGTCAAGCAAAGCACAAATGTTACAGCACGTTTGGAAATGCCTGCCTTGCATGTATACAGGCACCCTTGGAGTTTAAAGTGTGTTTAGGCTGTTACAAGCATTACTTATCTCCATGCCCTGAGAACAGTGCATTTAAACAACCTTTTACCAGCTGCAGGTCACTGCTTGCCACCCAGCCACCATCATAGACAGCTGATCACTACCCCCACCTCCCAACTGGCATGCTTCCAACAGAGGCATAACATGACCATCAGCTAGGGGACTAGCAGAGCAGCCACTGGACGTAAATGCCCTCTAATGTCCCCTCCTACTAGGGCTGCCAACTCTGTTTAATCTATTATGGGAGGTTTCATTACATGACATAATTAAATTAGTGAATCATTACATCAGGAAGGCAAATGCACTTTACTATTACATTTTTAAAACCCACTGGACTACTGTATAAATCAGATTCAACATTTTAATATTTATTTTCATGAATGTGCTATCATTTATCTCCCAGGTGACTCTCAGCAGTCTCCTGGAGATTTATATCTAATTCCTGGAGACTCCAGGGCAATCCTGCAGGGTTGGCAACCCTACCTCCTACTGCTGTTACTGCTTACCACTATTGCTGAGTTTTGCTAATTGCTCTAAGTTCAGCAGAAAGTCAGGAGCTGTAGTAGGAGGGGCTCCTGGTCACATTGACACTTCCCCCAGAGAAGCAGTATCTCTGTACATGGAGGTGAGAGAGGGGGGCATAAGGGTGGAGGGGCCTCCAATTCTGGGCACTATAGACTGGATCAGACCAGCACGGGCTGGATCCAATCTCTTCACAGGCTATAGGTTGCTTACCCCTGCTCTAAAACTCATGAGGACAGATTAGCAGGATTTCATTTTATATCTATCAGCCAGACACAAAGCCCTGCAGTAATATGAATTGTGTAAATGCCCAGGGAGAAAAGGGCTGGGGTCTTCTACCTGGAATTAAGAATGATTTAAAGTCCTAAAATGCAACCATGGAGTAAGTCTTGGCTCAGGCAATGGACATGTTTTCCAACCTGTTTGACTGCATGAGGTTCTGCAAGGAGATGTTGGGTAGGGATTGCACCTGTGTGGACAGAGCACGCTGCAGGGACTGCCACATGCAGTAGCACAGAGTACAAACAATACACCCAGGGCAGGAAGGGCTGCTAGGTTCATGTTGGACCTGAAGGTGAGAGTGCTGTCTACTGCAGCAGCCACAGCTCCAGGGTTCACCTGAAAGCTGATTCACTCAAAGATGCCTGGCTTCTCCATGTCTTTCTCCACCAGGGTGTGATTCTGGATTTTCATCTCCGGGGTGATTGCCAGGCAGACAGTCTTGGGGAGAGAGCTGAGGTGGATGCAGAACTTCTCTTGGCTGGGATGGTGAATGATGGCTGGAATCACTACCACATACTGCCTAGGAGAAAAGAGAAGATCGGGATGGGGTGTTCAGGGTCTGTGGTGCAGGGGCAGGTCAGCGGGTATCTCTCTCCACTGCTCTCTTGAAGAAAGAGAGTATGGACTACCAAAGAGCTCTAGACCATGAGTGGAGGGGCCTGTGATGCAATCTGCATCGCACCGCAGGAGGAGGCAACATTCCCTGGGAGGGGTCAGGGCACTGCACACCACCAAGGAGCAGACTTGTCCCATTCCTAGGAGATGGGCAGGGCCAGCCTAGGCCAGCGCTGGAGTGAGAATGCTATACCTGGGGGGAAAATCCCTGGGGCTGCAGATTGAATTTCACCCCCCTCCACAGGAGATGAACCCAGCCGAAACCTGTGTATCTCTGCCCTGTCCCCCAGCACCAGAAAATATCAGGGGGTCTTTTCTGCAAGGATACTAGACACCCACAGCCACAGCTAGAGTCAGTGGGAACTTCAGGTGCTGAGTATCTTGGACAGTGAGGACCCCAGAGCTTAATTGCTATGATTCTGGGCACTACAGCCCTTTCTCCCCTCAGTGACCCACCCACTCACTTAGACCCCTCAAAAAGAAGCAAAGAGTCTTACGGGTTGAGAGTCTCTGGAGCTGCGATTGGGAGCAGAGCCGGGGCCCACAGCAGCATCACTATCCCCATTGCTTGAACTGGAACAGATACCTAGCTAGATCCACGCCTGAATCCCGAACATCCAGCTGAGTTCTAAACAGTCCTTCAGAGACTCCAGAGTCCAAAGGGTGTATTCAATATGGGACATCAGGACCTCATCTCCCCTAGGCTAATGACACAGCCAATATTTACCTGTCTCCACCAGTTGCTGGGTAAAGGCCACATGGTTACCCCTGCCCCACCCCTAACCCTGCCCGTTACTGGGTAAAGGCAGGTCCCCTGCCCCCATTTGGGATTGGGCCTGTGACCACCGCACCCCAGCATGTGTGAAATGGCTCTATGGCTGAGCTGTGGGGCCCAGGAGCTGTAACACAGATGAAGCAGGAACTGCAAGAGGAATCAGCTTGTAGTGCCTTTGCTAGGGCCCATTGCTGCACTATCCCAGCTGTGCGCCGGCCTGTTGTCAGCCCCATCACAGTGTGTTGGCATCTCATGCAGCCATTATCCATTTACCTGCCTGACAACCCGCCCCTCGCACAATACAGAAGAGCTGTCTTCAGAAACATCCACTCACGACCTATTCTGCTCGTCACCTGTCATCCTTCTATGCTGCTTTCAGTGGTGCTTCATTTCATGTCCAATGCATGTGTCCAGGACTGCACCAGTACTGCTCCACCCTACCCTTCCCTCTCACCTCCACTGCAGGGCCCTGCCACAGGCCTTACTCTAAGGACACAAAGGCCAAGAGGAGTGGCTCCATGCCATTTGCTTCTTCCTCATAAAAGCAGTTTCCCAGATTCACTCGAATAGCAGACTAGGTGTGGTATGTGTATAAGATGGTATACCGCACCCCCTCTCCCAACTCACAATCTCATATAATAGCTCCCCCCCACCTTCCCCACTAACCTTTACACCAAATAAATATGCTGGGGAAATGCATCACAGGTCAGTGACTATGCCACTAATGTTTGTCTCCCGGTATTGTTTTATACAAACTCAGGCAATACTGAAGTTCAAACTTGAACTAGTGAGAGAGGCAGCTATCAGCCCTTTGCTCCTATTATAGAAATCTTCCCCTTGGCTTCCTGTCTGTCTCTGGCCACTCTGCTATTCACCCCTGAAACCAAGTGGAAACAGAAAAGAAAACAATGATGTGGTAAAATGTCCTCTTTCCTTCCAGTTGGGATGATGGAGCACTAGCAGAGCTGTGTGAGGAGCCCAGGACTGGGATAGCACGGAGATCTGCTGGGCAGGGCTGTCTCATTAATGCAAGAAGCCTCCCCTTTCATATTTTCAGTTTTCATTTCCTCTCATCTGGCCCTTAGATTTTTTTCACTAAGAATGAAAAACTGCATGGAACAAACTGAACCCTGGACTAAATCCATAGAAGGCAGCAAAGCCCCAGGGATAAATTTTCCTTCCTGCATTTCTAACGAAGTCATGATAAAAGTCCTCTCAGTATGAAGTCCTTTTCCAGACATGAAGCTCTCTCAATAACAACACACGGGCGCTGTTGGTGTTGGCTGCTGCCTTGGAGGGGGATCCAAGGAGGCAATGAGAGAGCAGATACCTTCCCACAGAAGCAGTCACAAGCCCTTTGAAGCAAGTGACTCTGACATTGGGGAGGGGAGATACTGTCCAGCTTCATCCACCCGCCCACATCCCTGTGGCAGCCATACACAGCCAGATTGTTACCTTTTGGCTTAAAGTCAAAGATCCAGACGCAGGCGCCCGACAGACGGAAGAAGAGGAGCAGGGGCAGGAGAGAAGGAGGGGTAACCAGCAGGAACTCCTCCCTGGGGACCAGGTCGGCCTGCACGCAGATATGCTGAGTGTGGCTATCCAGTGGAGCTGTGTCCTCCTCCTCCTGCCTTGCACAGCTGAAGCATCCACGACATTGTAAGAACCCAGGTTGCTCCCTGTCTGCAGGTTGGTCGGTGGGCAGTCTTTCAGGGCTGGAGCAAGGGCGACTGCCTGCTATGAAGCTCCTGGGACAATGGGGGAGGAGGGGGAGAAGACAGGGGAGGTGGGAAAGGGGTCTCCATGGGGAAAGCAACCTCCCCTGATGCTTTTCAGTCCCCATTGCCCTTGCAGCTCTGTCTGCTGCCCCAGTGCTGGGAAGCCTTTGGCCGCCAGCATGGGATCCGAGTCAGAACTCATCCTGCCAAGAATCTGTGTGCATGTTTGAGCTGCCAACAATTCACAGGGTCTGGTGCATTCCAGGGCACAATTATTTCTGAGCAGTCCTTCACCCCCTCCACTAGAGGCACAGACGAAAACTATAAATCCTGAGCTTTTGAAGCCCAAGGAGCCCCTGACAGAGCATGGGGGACAGACACAGACTGTGCTACTCAGCAAGTTACCTGTGGTGTTTGCTGGTCACTCAGAGGTCATGGAGTTTATAAGAGGGACATATTATGCGAGGCAGCAGGTCACAGGGATGCTGTAGGGTCTGGAAAAGGAGATGACTGGTATAACAGTGATGGAAAGGGGAGGCCCAGCCCTGATTCAGGTGTGAGGTTTCCGAGATCATCTTGTTTTCAGTAGATCCAGACTTTGCCACAGTCCAGCTGCTGAGTCCCATGTGGCAGGATGCTGGGCTACCCGGGAATTTAGCCCTGCAGGAAACACATCTCATCACAGCTGGGGCTTGCCTGTCTTGCAGGAACTATGCAGTGGCCATCCCAGCTCAACTCTTCTACCCCTCCTCGGAGACTGTCTGCCTCCAGGTCAACAGAGCCTCAGGGGTCCCTTTCCAGGTGGTGGTCACCCTGCAAACTGAAGCCAGGAATCAGACGCTCATTGTACGGTCTATTTCCCAGCCCAGCTTCTTTGACTGTGCAAGCTTCCAGGTGAGGAGCAGAGACCACATGCTGCTGCTTCTGAGTGGGGCAGATCCTGGCTAGGGTGCCCTGTTGCTGAATGAACATAGGTTGTGCACATGGATAGCTCAGGTTTCCCATGTGCTTGCGCTACTCAGGCACTGAACCTTCCTATGCTTCCCCACAGCTCTACCATACCATCCCAGCTCTGTCCTCCACCCCCTTCCTATCCCAACCCAGGTTCCCTGCATAAACCTGCCAGCCTCCCTTTAGTTCCACCCTACTGCACTTCCACCCTCTCTTTAGCTTTCCTTAGTAAAGATGCTGTAAAAGCATTCAGCATCCTCCAGAATGAGGGGCCTCAGAGGGTGCATTCTCATGAACAGGAACATGCATTCCCCAGGGACAAATAGCAGCAGCACATACCTGTGTTACTGCTACTTGTCCCCTGCATGTGCACTCTGGTGTATGGCAAGTTGCCCCAAGTGGGGTAGGGGAGGTTGGGGTCAGCACCTGGGCTGGCCCCAGCAGCCTTACCTGGGGTCCTGGGGGCCTGCCAGGGATCCAACAGTGGCAATCTGGCAAATGCCTGTATGCGTGGCACATGCAGTTTGTTGTGCCACAGATGGGCTGCAGCACTGAGAACTACACGTGCATGCTCATCTGGATGTGCCCAGAGGGAGCAATGTAAAGCAGTCTTCCACCACCACTGAAGCTTCCAGGGCTGTGCCCATCATGATGGTTGGTTTGTGACTCTGTCTACAGGTCCCTGCCCCTGCCAAGGGCTCAGAGGAAGTGGCCACTGTGGAAGTCACAGGTTTAGGGGCTGGCTCAGCATTTCAGGAAAGACAGAAAGTCCTGGTGAAGCTTGTGGCAAAGAGGACCTTCATCCAGACAGACAAACCTATGTACAAACCTGGACAGACAGGTGAGCATGAGGCAGCAGGGAAATATGTGCTGTGTTCATGCATATGTGTCACTTGTGCTAGCACTCTTCACCTGCATTGTGGTTAAATCCAGGGTCTGGCTCACCCATGAATGCCAGTGTAAGGTACAGCCTGCCCTTCCCAAAACATGCAACTAAGGTCTGGTTTGCAGGCCAGGAGCGCGTTTTGAAAAAACAAACCTCTCACAAAGATGTCTCGCTTTGTTGCTCCAAGGCTATGCCTGCTCTAAGGATATCCCAGACAGCTCCCTCCATGGCTCTGACCCTTGTGCAGCTCCACCAGGGCTAGCAATCATGGGAGTGCTAGCACAGATGGGGCTGGAGAGTCTTTACTGATGTGTCAGGGCTGGTCTGGGTGCCCCATAATGATAACATGATGGATGAGCTATCTACGCCAAGCTCCCCCTCTTGCAGGGGTGCTTCAGGGCCAGGGCTATATTGTGGAATTTCCCCTCAGGCCTCTGTGGAGCTCAGCTATAAAAGGCTCAGAAAAGCATGGCTGGTCATTCCCCAGTGCGGCCCTAGCACATCCCAAATTTCCACGTGCATTTGCTACTAGGAGGATACAGACATTCACTCTAGATGAGGACTGCACTAGCCCTGAGCAGGACCATAAGTGGCCACGTGTACATGAGATGCTGACTATGCAGTAGCATCGCATAACATGAAGAGTGACATAAGCTACTGCGCAATCAGTGTCACTAAGAAGCCATTTGGGGACGCCATTTGGGGGAAGCCATTTGCGTCATTTAGTACTTGTATATGCAAGTGTTAAATGAATGCACAGTAACAACTGTGCAGTCAGCATCTCATAAAGACAAAGTCGGTGAGAACTGGCCAATTGGGTGCAGTTAGTCTTCCCACTGCAAACCCTTAAAGCTTCTGTCATCCTTTCAGTAAAACTGGCTCTGACACCTCTCAAGCAAGCTGGAGGCAAATAGCCATGGTTACTCTGGGCTCTGACTTCTCTTCTCTCAGTCAGGCATATCTGCCTTTTGATATAGAGGTATGCTGATAGAGATTTTGGGGGCCAATACAGATAGCAGATATTTAAGGAGGCATATTGCCCAATACCGATCTGATTTCTGGTACAGCTGCATGCAACTGGTAAGTCTGCTGTGGTGGAAGGCAAGGGAGCAGGGAAGAAGTGTGGGGGGAGCAGACCAACACCCCCTGCAGTGAAGGAGGGAGGGGGCGGGGGCAGGCGTTGCCCAGTCAGGGTGGGGCAGGGCACGGGATGGAGCTGCAGCTCTTCAAGAGCAGGGGAGCTCCCTCTACTGCACACACCCCAGGTGGGCATGTTGGGGGGCCATGTGCCCCCCAGATTTGCTGGGCTCAGGACAGGCAGCAGTGGTGGCACTGGGAGGGGGGCTAGAGGCTGTAGCCCCCCTGTAGCACCACTCCTAGCACAGCTGCTGCCCACCCGGCCCAGACCCGGCTCTTCCCAGTGCGTGGGTGGAGGTGGGAGGTTGAACAGGGGCTGCACTGGGCAGGCAGCGGCAGTGCTCGGAGTAGTGCTATGGGAGGCTTGCAGTGAAATTTGGGGTGGCTGCAGCTCCCTCGATAGCCCCGCTCCCAGAGCCACCTCTGCCCACCCTGAGTGCAGCCCCTGCCAAAAAGAGCCTGGCACAGCCCTGACTCCAGACCACATCTGCAGCTTGCCCTCCCCACCCCGCACAGATCTGGGAGCACCACCCCGCTCCCTGCCCTCCTGCGGTGCACACAGCGGCGGGAACTGCCCCCTTCCTCCCCCCACCAAGCCGCAGCTCTGTTCTGTGCCCCATCCCACACCAGCTGGGTAGTGCCTGCCCCTGCCCCTGTTCCCTCCCACCCTCACTGCAGGGGGAGTTGATCTGCTCCCCCCATGCTTCTTCCCTGCCTCTTCCCCTTCCACCACAACAGACTTATCAGCTTCATACTACTCTCCATGCTGGCAGGTTCTGCTCCTTGCTGCCTGTGTGCTGCACTGTGGCTGCATGCACGCACATTTATCAGCCAAATTATCAGCCACTTCAGGCCAATTCCCGATACAGCCAATTTTCTTTATATCGGTATCAATCCAATATCAGACTGATGTATCAGTGCACCCCTATTTTGATGTGGAGAACTTTTCTTATTTAGACATTAATAACTTGCTATTTGTTTCTTTGATTACATTTCACTCAATGCATCCTCTTTCCTTTTGATCTGCAGTCAAGTCACGTATTGTAACCTTGGACCAGAACTTTATTGCCAGCAATGAACCGGTAAGACCAGAAAGGAAGCGGGGAGAACCTCTGGGGGGAGGCAGATACAGGACCCCAAGTATTAGCGCACTGTGCCACTGAGAGACCAGACTGTGAGCCATAGCTCCAGAGCCTTGTTCAGTTTCAGAGTCTGTACCTCATCAGACAATGTCTGTGGGTCAGAGCTCAACACTGAAGCTGAACCACTGGGTACCAGGGAGATTTCAAGGAGAGTTCACCGACTGTTCAAGTGATCTGGGAATTTGGGGATGGGAACTTATTTCAGAAGCATCTGACCAAGGGCTCTACTATTTCCTTTCTGCAGCATGGCCTGGTGGAGCTGAAGGTAAGATGCCTGACTCTAAAAGGATCTGATGCTCCCCTTTGCTTTGGGGTTTCAGTGGGGAGGGAAGGAAGGAGATAGGGAGGGGGGGAACCCATAATACTAATATGCATCAAGAAAATTCCTGCTTTCCTGGTGTCCCTCCCCTTGTTACCCACAGCCTACCTGCATGAGTCTGAATCCAGGCATCCATACTTGAACTGTGTTGCTGCCTGGTGTGGACCGCTGAATGACAGCCCCTGGGTGGTCAACCATTCCCCAAGTATCATGTGATCTCTTGTCCTTGATCAAGTTGTATGATTTGGAGAGTCACAATCCCCCACACTGGTTAGCAGCTTCCAGCAACTTTCCTTAAAATCTTGTGAATTTGTTTGCTTTTCATATTATAGATAAAATATGGCCCCTGAGAACTTGAGCTAGAGGGGAACCACAGTTAACTGTTAGCAGTACAAAGCTTAGGACACACCATCAAGAGCAATTCTAATTCCATCTAACAGGGACCAACAAAGTGTGTATATCTGCGCACCTACACCCCCGCCCATTGCCAGGAGCCAGTCCCTAACAATGCAGAAACACACAACATCTTCTGAAATCAGTTTGCAAGAGGCAAGGATTTCTCAGGGCAGGGATGGGCAAAATACAGCCTGCAGGCTGGATCTGGCTTGACAGACCATTCTATCCAACCCATGGGGCCCTTAAAAAATTTAGAAAATTAATATCTATCTGCCCCTGGCTGCCTGTCAAAGATGACAGGAGGACCCAGAGGAAGCCATGGCAGGACCATGCAACAGCAAGGCCCACCCCCCTTCCTCCCCCCCCGCTAGAAGCTTCTGCCTAGCAGAGGCTTCTGGCCTAGGATGATGGGGCTGTTCCTGCCTCCCTGCGCTGGAGCAGGAAATTCAGGTAAAAAAAGGGGGGCAGGAAGGACTGCAGGCAATCGCCTCAGTCCTCGGGGCAGGGCTGGCTCCTGCTGAGGCCTGCCATTGTGGCCATGCAGCTGGGAGTCACATGGTCTAGGAGCTGCCAGTGGGTGGACAGGAAAATGGAGAAAAAGGTGGCAGGAGCATGGGGGGAGAATGGAAGCAAGCGGGTATGCGGGACCATGGGGCCAGTGCCAGCAAGGCCCAGAGTGGGCCAGCAGGAGTGCGGGGTGTGAGCTGGCAGGGGTCTATGGAGCTGGACTGGGCTGTGCCAACAGGGAAAGGGGGGAGCTGGCTCAGCTCCACAGAGCCCCTGACGGCCAGGACCCTGCTCCTGCCGTCCTTCTCTGGGCCCCGCTGCGCTGGCACCAGTGCAGGCCCTGTGCTCCCGCATGCCCACTCACTCCCAGTTTCCCCCACCCCAGCCCCACGGTACAGGTGGGGACCAGCACACGCTACCCTAACCCTGTGCACCCCGCACTCACCCGTCCGGGCTGAGCAGTGGCGGCATGGGACAAACTCCTGCTCAGGGTGGGGGGAAAGCAGTCCTCCCCCTCCTGCTGCTGTTGCTTCCTGGTGCAGCTGCTCAGAGTTCATGTGGGGCTGTCCTGCATCTCCACTGCATCACCGCCACCTCTGGGCTGTCCCAAGGGGCATCGACTGCAGCACAGAGCAGACACAGGGCAGTGCAGTGCAGGCTCCAAGTGGCTGCACCAGGAAGTGCCAGCGGTGTGAGGGTGGGTGACTGCTTTTACCCCCGTGCTGAGCAGCAGTTTGTCCCATGCTTCCACTGCTGAGCCTGAGCCCTGCACCAGCTCCAGGCATGCCCATCAGGGTTGAGTAGTAGTCACAGCAGCAGTAGTGGCAGCAGCAGCAGCTGGTCAGAAACTGCTGCTCAGCACGGGGGAAAGCAACCATTCCCCCTTGCCACTGCTGGGCAGTTTTTGGTACAGCTGCCTGGAGTCCGCGCCACACTAGGCTGCTGTGTAGCTCCTTCACCGTCGCCTCTAGGCTGCCCAGCGCAGCAGCGGTAACAGTGCGGAGCAGCTGCAGAGCAGCTCACAGGTGGTGGTGAAGGAGCCGCACCGCAACCTAGCACAGCGTGGGCTCCAAGGGGCCGCACCAAAAACTGCCCAGCAGTGTCAAGGGAGAGGGGCTGCTTTCCCCCACGCCGAGCAGCAGTTTTTGCCCAGCTGCTGCTGCCACTGCTCAGCCCGGAGAAGTGAGCCTGGAGCTGGTGTGGGGCATTCAGTGTCGCAGCTGCACATGCTGGTTCCTGCCGCTACTGCTCCATGCGGCCATGCGGTGCAGGGTGGGTGTGGAGCACACTCAGGCTGCATGCTGTTGGTGGTGGCAGGGAAGCGCCACAGAGCACTCGGGCTCTGGGCTGTTGTGGGGAGGGTGTTGACAGGCTCAGGGGGCATATGTGGGGGGTTCTCATGTACACCCCACATACCCTCAAACCCTCCCCCACACATAGTCACACATCCCACAAATACTGTACCCACACAGACACACACACACTCTCTCACATCCCCACAAACCCCCCATACCCACTCACCCACATCCACACACACACTCACAGCTCCCCACAAACCCCACACCCACCTACCTTTACCCCCAACACCCCTGCACTCCCCATACAATATACAAGAGTAAGACTGCATTTTGAGCTATTATGCAATCACTTTTATATATACAGCACAAATCAGGACAAACATATCTATTTTTAATTAAATCAAAAAATATTATGGGTGTTTGATTTTTAGTATATAATTTGGAGTTCTTTTTTTGTTCTAAGATGGCAGACCCTCTTCCCCAAAGGAGTACTTCCAGGGGCAAGGGGAGAAACTTCCAGTGGCAAAGGTCAGAGGTTAGGGACGGGACTTCTGGTTCCGGATGGCAGCCAAGGGGTGGGGCTTCTGTCAAGGGGTGGGGCTACTCATGCAACCCTTGACAGCTTGCCAAAATTTGGTAAGTGGCCCTCCTCCTGAAATAATTGCATGCCCTTGTCTTAGGGTGATATCCCTTCTTGGACCAACTGCCTAGCTGTGATAGTTAGACAAGCTTTCAAATACAAGATGTGTTTCATCATGCAAAGATGTGTAAGAACCATGGATTCTGAGGGTTTTGTTATGGGGGCGCTGACTGTAATTGCAGTTGGGATGTTGACAGATTAAGCATTTCTTGCTAAAGCAAGCTGCGTCCCACTTGATGTCTGTTGGCCAGTGGGGAGTTTGCTTCTGATGATGAGTTGGGAAAGGGACTGTGAATATTTTCTTCAAGGTCTGATCTTTGTTGAGTGTAGGCTGTTGCTGTTTGGTGATTCTGCCAGTTGATTCCTGTGTTGGGTTGTGGGTGTGCCATCACAGGGGGGTTTCTTATTGTGTTGTAGTAGGTTGGGGTCTTTGGTTAGCTCTTTCAAATGTAAGGTCTGTTTCTGTACTGAAGTGTCCTTGTATAACGGAAGATTTTTTTTAGGCTGGTTAGGTGGGCATCAGGAGTGTTCTCCTTAGAGCAGGTGTGGTGGTTTCTGAGGGCATGACTGGAGATTACAGTTTTTTGGTGTGCTTGGGCTGACTGCTGGTTCTGTGGATATAAGTACAGTGGCCTGTGGGCTTTTTGTATAAGGTGGTTTGTATGGTGTCATCCTGGATTTGGACTGTGGTATCTAGAAACTTGATGTAGGAATATTCCAAGAAAGTTTGCTTGAGGGGTGATAGCTGTTAAAACTGTGGTGGAAGTCAATAAGTGAATCCAAGTGTTCAGTCCAGACGATGATCACAGCTACAAAATCCATTTGGACATTTTAGACATTTGGGCTGATTTCTACAGGCTAGACCATACACATTCAGTAATCACTGGCATTTTCTGCCCGCATAAAGTCCGCAGCTCCCAGTTTAATACGTGTGTGGTAAACAGAGCCCCATCACCCTGTAGTTGCTGATCTCTGTTGACTTACACAGCATGTACTACAGAAAATGACAGTGTGATAAAGTGTCTGTGTGTGTGTGTGTGTGTGTGTGTGTGTGTGTGTGTGCATGAGTGCATGTATGCATGCACCCTCCACTGACTGGGACTTCTTTGGCATTTGTGCTGCAGCCTGTGTTTTGGTAGCATCTCTTGGAGACGTACCTTCAGCTCCATAATCTGTTGAGTCCTTGCCTCCTGTAGCAAGAGAGGGGTGAATTTAATCCCTGCCACTGCCTTAAAGTTATGAGTGCCTGGGGTGTCCAGCTCCTTGTTATGGAATTCCTCTGTATTACTGGCATAACCTCCCCTCCCTGCTGCCTGGACAGGACCCCAAGGGGAACCGGATTGGACAATGGTTGAACGTGACCCCAACTCAAGGCATTATAGACCTGTCCTTTCCCTTGGCCGCAGAAGCACTCATTGGAGAATACACCATCAACCTGCCTGGCCTCAAGAACACCTTCAGGGTAGAGGAATATGGTAAGAGCCACTGGCCAGAACAGCTGAGGAGTGTGGTTTCTTACGTCCAGGCAGTTGGGGCCTTCCAGATGCCAGCATTTAGGCACAAGTGTGTGCTAGGCTCTGGTGAAACATGAGGAGCTCTAGCCAGCACTATCTTCACACAGTCCCCTGGCATCATCCCCCCACTACAGAGTCCCCAAATGTGCCTGGAAGCAAGAAGGGAGAGTTGTCTCTTGCATATGCCTCTGGGTTTCATGCCGTGTCTCATGCCCACAAACCTATGCCCTCCTTCCTCTTGGGATGCTTGCTCTCAGCCAGAGAAAAAGCTTACAATGACTGTCCTTCAGGCAGGTCTAAGTGCAAGCTGTGGGGCTTCATGCCTACTTGCTCATACCCTGCCAGTCTTCCTCCCCCCATTGCACAGATCTGTCTCTCCCTGTAGGACCTCTTTCTGGCCCAGTTGGGGAAAGGTGAGGGGAATTCTTTCTTCAGGTGTGTGGAGGTGGGTGGAGGAATCATTTGCCCCTTGCGCCCCACCCCTCTACCACATACGCACATACATGCAGTTTCTCTTACTTTCTCACAGTGCCGCCCAAATTCAGCCTGGCGATTCAGATGCCCTCAGTGGTTACCATCCTGGAGGAGCAATTCCAGTTTCAAGCCTGTGGCATGTGAGCTGACAGCTGGCATTTTCTAGACTGAATAAAGCCCAGGACAGTCCCTGCCATCCCATCCCTCTGAGACACCCTGCCATTCCCAATTCAGGATGCCCTTGTGCTCTGCTCAGAGTTCCTTAAATGAGCAAGGCCTTAGATACCAGGATGCATCCACTAACTGAAGCACATTCCCTGCAGTGCAGTACCCCAACAATATGACTCTATGGCAATGGAGGCCATGCTAATGCAGAGGGGAAGACTCCCTACCTAAGCAACCACCCCTTTCCTGAAGCATAGCACTTCCTAGCACCTCCCTGGGGTACTGGGGTCCACATTTGTATGGGGGAGAGAGTGCCACACTCCTACCTGCTGGTTTTCTCCATGAAGCACTAAGCTTCTCTGGGCCTGAGCAGCTTTGAGACTGTGACCCAGTGCAATTTGTATGGCTTCAGGCCAGATGCTGGCTGATGTTTATTTATCCAGCAAGGCCATTGCTGTGCGATTGTCTGTGTGAGTGAAGCTTTGTGTCTCCTCTACCCTCTAAACCAGGTACACATATGGGAAGCCAGTCCAGGGCAGAGTGCGGGCCTCTGTGTGCCGCAGGTGGATACACTATGGTGGGTACTCACTGAAAACAAAGGCTGATATCTGCCAAGAGTTCTCTGGCCAGGTAAGCACATGAAGCGGTGCTGTGAAGACTGTGCTCAAGAAATAGAGGGATGTTAAGGGGGAAAGAGTGTAGAAGAGTCATCTGCTATTGACCTAGTGCACCTTCCAGGAGGAGAGACTTCAACATAGGCAACTGGTAGGGGGTGCACATGCCCGCCGTGATGGGGCCAGTACCCCCCCGATGGCCAACACTGATGCTGTTGGTAGGGCTGGTGCCCCCGCAACAGGGCCGCTGCCGTTGGCAGCTTCTGCAGATGCCCCCACACCCCCAATTCAGGAGGCACCAGTCACTCATGGACTTCAAGATACCTCTACAAGATGACTCCTGGGGGAACTTGCTGAGTTCACTCAGGGCTGGGTTCATGAGCGAACCAGACCCTGGATTAAACCACAATACAGATGGACAGTGCCGCACAAGTGATACATATGCACACACACAGCACACATAATTTTGTCCCCCATGGGGCTGGAGAGGCCTTGGGCTAGATGTTCACATGGTGTAGACCTGTATATGACTATGAACATAGTCAAGCATTGGAGCAAGCAACCTAGAGAAGCTGGAGAATCTCCATGCTTGGAAACTTTCAAAAGCAGGTTAAACACTTGGCTGGGATGGTTTAGTCAGGGATGATCCTGCCTTGAACAAGGGGCTGAACTAGATGACTCTAAGAGGTCCTTTCCAACTCTACTTTCCTATGATCCTAGATGCTGATTTGCAATGGAGAGAAAGGGACAGTGTGCCTGTGAGGAGTGCAGTCCTCCAGTTCTGGGCCTCTTTCCCCTGAGGGATGCCAAAGTTGTGACACATCACAAATTTTACATGCATTTGCCTCCTTACTTGTGCATCTGTATCTGTTAGCATGGTGTTAAATAGCCTGGACACCGTGTTAAGAATGGATTTTGCCCTCCTGAAAAATATGAAGTACTCCAAGGGTGCAGGTGCTCCATTTCTAGGTTGTGGCATCTCTGTGAGCACGCAAGCTGGGGCTAATCATGTGATGACAGAATTCCCCCAGGATTTCTACATTTACAGAATAAATCTGACCAGTTCTACTCAGTTACAGCATTTTTTTAGCTCAAGAGGCTGGGGCTTCTGCCCTTGGTGCCCTGAGTTCTATAATGGGATTGTAACACAAATTTTTGGGTAACTAGTGCAATCATCTTCTTTCCAGACAAACCCTGATGGCTGCTTTGCTGCTATGGTGGACACTCAGATCTACAATTTGACTCTGTACAACAACTACCACTTCAGTTTAGAGGTTGTGGCCTTCCTGAAAGAAAGTGGAACAGGTACTAAGGGCTCTATATTTGGAGACTATCAATTGCCTCTAATGCTTTCCTCACATCATGAGATACCTCCTGCTCCCACAGAGGAACCTACCTTCTTCCCACTAAAACCTAGAAGAGTTTCTTTGTTGGCTTCCATGAGAGCTGAATTGATCCTATCTGCATAAGGAACACTTCACCCATGTGGCAGAGTGACAAAGGGCTCCTGGTGTAGACATCAGAAATGTCCTACTGGGTCAACCCACAGGTTCATCCAGCCCCATATGCTGTCACTCACAGTGGTAAAAAGCAGATGCTAAGGGGAAGATCATATAAGAAGGGACAATCCAAACCAATCCATTCTCTGCCCCTTTTCCCTAGAGCTTCCAGCATACAGCTCCCAGCTGTACTATGTGTTGTACCAATATAATTCTCCCCCTCCCTTGATTTGAGCTGTACTTGTTGCAGTCCGGCTGTGTTGGTGTAGCTGCATCTACACCAGAGATTTCTGCTGACTCAGCACTGTCAGGGTTGAATTGTTCTTTCTCCTGACTGATGGAGCTAAGCTGGCTGAGATCTGTCACGTAGACCTAGGCTGAGCTGACATCTTCAGAGTAGAGATGATCCTGCTGGTACTCAGTTGTTTCTTTTACTTTGGCTGCAAGGTGCTAGGTGGCTTCCTCTGTTCTTGCAGTATAACCTGGGAAAGGACACTTGGAATGAGAAGAGATTGCAGGAGACTCCAGAAACTTTGGAGTGGGCCCACACCCTCCTTGAGCACTGTCTGTGCCTCATTCAGTACTGATCACTGTATCCAGATGCATCATGACAATGCCTCCACCCTCAGCCCAGGCAACATAGGATGATACTATACAACTGATGGCTCAGGGCTTTGTCCTGTGCTAGTTCTAAAAATCTCGCCCACCAATGGGACTTCCATGCTCCCACAGCCTCCCATCCCCCTCTTGCTCTTAGTCTTAGGCAAATGTTTGCTAGTTATCCATCCTGGTACTTCCCCTATTTGTTCAGTTTCATCCCTTTACATCCTTCTGTGAATCCCTGCCAATGAATTCCTTGAGGCTGACATGCACTAGGTAGGACAGGCCCTACTGCTATTGCTCATCATACAGATAAGATGATTCTCCGGTGGGAAAGGAGCAGCCCATCTGCCCCCACTGTGGTATAAGACCATGTTCTAAACCACTGCATGGGGAGCATCCAGTCAGACACCCATCCAGTGACACCCATGTACCACTCACCCTAAATTCTCTGTCTGCCTCCTCCTATAGGGGTGGAGTTCAACACCACTCAGAGCTGCAGGGTCTCTTCTGCCATCACTTCTCTTCAGTTTCTGGACAAAAATATCTACTACCAGCCAGGAGCCCCCTACTACGGTAGAGTAAGTGAATAAGAGAGATACTGGGGAAGTCCTTCTCCAGAGGCAAATGGGAAGGCAAGGACTAAGTTGCATGGTCCTAAAAGTGGTCCCCTTGCTCCCTTAGTCCTCCTCCCTTTCTAGGTCTCTCTTGTCTGCAGGGATTTGAAGGTTGGCCACTCTGGAGCTGTTGGGGTGGCTCTGGGGATGTGTTTGTGGAGGTGGCCTTGGGTTTGCTATTAGGGAAAGGAGCTAGGGACAAGGGAGGGTCAGCAGCTGGAAGGGACTGTGGGCACATTGTGGACAGCAGGGTGATTCCTAAGCCAGGATGAGGGGGAGGGACACCTTTTCAGTCAGATACATTTACATTTCCACCTCTCACTTCTATTCTGTCTCCTTGTAGCTGGAACTGAGAAGTGCAGCTGGGACCCCGCTGAAGAATAGAGAAGTTTATCTCTCTGTACATGTCAGCAACAAAGAAGAGACTCAAACCTACCTCACAGACAGTACAGGAGTGGCCTCCTTCACTTTGGACACTTCTACATGGACTGATGGTGCCACAGTTTCATTGAAGGTTAAGCACAGCTTTCAAACGATAACATTTTGCATTTTTATTGAGATGTTAGAGCTGTAACTAGTGACTTCCCATGAAGAGTCAGGCCAGTGTCACCCTCCCATCAGGCAGGTGGGGAAATCAAAACCCTGGGAGGTAGAGTGATTTGCTGTGGGGGTATAATGGGACTCCATGGTAGAGCCAATATGCTCCACCCCTCATGCCACATATAGTCATTAAGCCAACAGGCATCACTGGGGAGAGTAACGTAAGAAAGGGACACAGGGCGCCATACTTGTTCCTGGAAAAAGTGACTTACAGCTGAGCAGGCAAAGACAATGTTTAGGTTGGCAGGAAAGGGCCCTGGAGGCAGGGCCAGATGGAGAAGGTAGAGGGAACTGGGCTCTCCTGTGTGGGAAAAGCAGAAGAAAGAAACAACAAGAATGAAATGTGCAAGATCAGGACGCAGGCAGGGAAGGCCAATGGAGGTGGCTCTGTTTAGATTGCCCCCATAACACAAAGAGAAGGAACTTAGGAGGCAGAAGAGATAAAAAAAAACACTTTTGTAGGGAATGCACAGTCACTGTGAGAAACTGGCTGGTGCAAGTTAGTATGGAGGCCAACAGTTTAAATGCAGCTTGGTAAAAGGTAAAGCCTGTATATCTGGCTTTGGTATCAGAAGCGGACTGGCCAAGTTTGCTGTTGACACCAAACTCTGGGGTAAAGCATCCATACCTGAGGACAGGAGGGTAATCCAGCCTGACCTTGACAGGCTCAGGAAATGGGTGGATGAGAACCTGATGGTGTTTAATACTGAAAAATGCAAGGTTCTCCACATTGGGAGGAAAAACCTTCAGCATCCTTACAGGTACGGTAGTGCTATGCTGGCTAACACTATGGATGAAAGGGACTTGGGGGTCATAACTGACCACAAGATTAATATGAGACTGCAATGTGATACTGCTGCTAGTAAAGCAACCAAAATGCTTCCTTGCATCCATAGATGCTTCTCAAGTAAATCCCAGGATGTCATCCTCCCATTGTATTCAGCCTTGGTGAGGCCTCAGCTGGAGTACTGAGTCCAGTTTTGGACCCCACAATTCAAAAAGGTTGTGGAGAAGCTTGAGAGGGCTGCAGAGGAGAGCCATGCGCATGATCAGAGATCAGGATAGCAGACCTTATGATGAGAGGCTGAGAGTCATGGGACTCTTCAGCCTGTAGAAGCACAGGCTCAGGAGTGATCTGGTGGCCACCTATAAGTTCATCAGGAATGCTTACCAGGATCTGGGGGAATGTCTGTTCACCAGAACACCCTGAGGGATGACAAGGTCAAATGGTCACAAACTCCTCCATGACCATTTCAGGCTGGACATAAGGAAGAATTTCTTCACTGTCCAAGACCCCAAGGTTTGGAAAAAATTGCTGCCCCCACTGAGGTGGTTCAAGCACTACTCTGAATGCCTTCAAAAGACACCTGGATACTTATCTTGCTGGGATCCTATGACCCCAGGTGACTTCCTGCCCCTTGGGCAGGGGGCTGGACTTGATGATCTTCCGAGCTCCCTTCCAGCCCTAATGTCTATGAAATCTATGAAAACTTGTGGGTAAGGCCTGAGACTGTCACCCACGCAACAGTGGTTGAAGGCCTGATTCTGCAAAAGGCCTTTGGCATGACTTTGGGCAAAACATTTGACCCCTTTGTCTCCTTTTCCTACGCTTAAAGTAGGATGTTAATAATTACCCTGGGGAGAACTTACTGGGAGCTCCCAGCCTTGTATAGTCTTATGCAGTGCCCTTGTACAGTCTAGTGGAGTACCCCCTTGCCCTTGTATAGTCTAATGGATAACCCATTCCAAGCGTAGCTTCTAGAGTGGCCTGGGCCGTAGCTTCTATAAAGGCCACTCCTGGCTTCTTGGACTCCCAAACTTAGCCTTTTCATTCTTGACACCCCTCATAGACCTACTTTTAGACTTAGTTCCTGGAGAGGTACTTTACCTCTTCAAAGACATGTGGTACACCTGAAGTCACATTCAGTGGAACCTAGGTTCACTCCCTCAACAGTCTCTGTAAGGGAAAACAGCTCTGGCTGGTTTCTCTCATATTTTCATAGTTTCTAGGGTCGGAAGGGACCTGAGCAGATCATCAAGTCCGACCCCCTGCCATGGCAGGAAAGAGTACTGGGGTCAAACGACCCCAGCAAGATGTTCATCTAACCTCTTCTTAAACACCCCCAGGGTAGGAGCCTGCACCACTTCTCTTGGAAGCTGGTTCCAGACCCTAGCCACCCTGACCGTGAAGTAGCAACTCCTGATATCTAACCTAAACCTACCCTCTGCCAGCTTGTGACTGTTATTCCTGGTCACTCCTGGCAGTGCTCGGGGAAACAGTGACTCCCCCAATGCCTGCTGATCCCCCCTGACTAGTTTATAACCGGCCACAAGATCTGCCCTCAGCCTTCTTTTGTGGAGGCTGAACAGGTTCAGGTCCCGTAGTCTGTCCTCATAGGGCCTGCCCTGCTGCCCCCTGATCATATGAGTGGCCCTCCTCTGGACCCTCTCCATGCTGTCGACTTGAAGTGCGGCGCCCAGAACTGGATACAATACTCCAGCTGCGGCCTGACCAGTGCCGCACAGAGGGGGAGGATCACCTCCTTGGACCTGCTCAAGATGCATCTGTGGATGCATGACAAGGTGCGGTTGGCCTTCCTGACCGCCTCCCCACACTGCCAGCCCATGTTCATCTTGGAGTCAATGATGACCCCCAGATCCCTTTCCGTCTCTGTGCTGACAAGAGGGGAGTTCCCCAACCTGTAGGTATGGTGCCGGTTGTTCCTCCCGAGGTGCATCACATTGCACTTGTCTGTGTTGAATCCATCCTGTTCTCATCTGCCCACCCTTGTAACCTGTCTAGGTCTGATTGTAGCCTGTTGCATCCTTCCAGTGTGCCCACGTCCTCCCACATCTTAGTGTCATCAGCAAATTTGAACAGGGTGCTTTTTACCCCCTCATCCAAATCGCTGATGAAGATGTTGAACAGTGCGGGCCCGAGGACCAAGCCCTGGGGGACCCCACTGCCCACATCCTTCAAGGTTGAGAAGGACCCATCCACTACCACCCTCTGGGTGCGGCCCTCCAGCCAGTTGGCGACCCATTTGACTGTGTGGATGTCTACACCACAGCCCCCCAGTTTCTTAATGAGAACAGGGTGAGACACAGTGTCAAAAGCCTTCCGGAAGTCCAGGAAGACTATGTCCACTGCTACCCCTGCATCTAATGATCTGGTGATCTGGTCATAAAAGGCCACCAGGTTGGTCTGACAGGACCTGCCACTGATGAACCCATGTTGGTTGCCCCTAAGCATGCAGTCTCCTGCTGGCCCCTCCTGGATGTGTGCCAGCATAATTTTCTCAAACAGCTTGCCTAGGATCGAGGTGAGACTAACCGGCCTATAGCTTCCTGGGTCCTCCTTCCTGCCTTTTTTGAAGATGGGGACCACGTTGGCCCTCTTCCAGTCCTCCAGTACCTCACCAGAGCACCATGAGTGCTCATAAAGTTGTGCCAGGGGACTTGCAATGACCTCAGCCAGTTCCTTTAGAACTCTAGGGTGGAGATCATCCGGACCAGCTGACTTGAATACGTCCAACCCCTCCAGAAGCTCCCTAACTAAATCCTTGCTAACCCGTGGCCCAAGTGTGCCTCCCCCGGGGCCCGAGGGGGGCCCAGCAGGGAGGTGGCTGTTCTGGTCCCTACTTAGGAAGACAGAGGCAAAGAAATCGTTAAACATGTTAGCTTTGCCGTCCGGTGTAACGACCAAGTTTCCCAACGCGTCCTGCGAGGGCCCCACATTACCTGGGACCTTCTTTTTACCCCTTATGTATTTAAAAAAGGACTTCTTATTGTCCTTAATCTGGGCAGCTAGTCCCAGTTCCATCTCTGCCTTGGCCTTCCTAACTACCCCCCTACATCCCTGAGCAACTACAGAATAGTCCTCCCTGGTGATGACCCCTTCTTTCCATTGGGTGTAAGCCTCCTTTTTAGCAAGGAGACATTCCCGGATGCTTTTGGTGAGCCATGGAGGCTTGTGTGCTCTCCTGCTCCCTTTGATCCTCGTTGGAATTACCTTCCTTTGGGCTTGGAGGATCGTCTCCTTAAGGAGCAACCACTCTCCTTGGACACCTGGCTCGCCTCCCCTCTGGGACCTCAGCGCTTCTCCAACTATCCTCCTTAGCTTGTTGAAGTTTGCCCTTCTAAAATCTAGGGCCGCTGCCTTACTGCATGCCTTTGCCACCTTGCACTGGATGGTGAATTCCAGCAGGCGATGATCGCTGTCGCCCAGGTGGTCAAGCACCCGCAGCCCCCTCACCAGGTCATCACCCGTGGCCAGCACTAGGTCCAACAAGGCGTCCCCCCTGGTGGGGCTGTACACCTCCTGGGTTAGATGGAGGTCCTGCACTCTGGCCAAGAACCTATGGGAGCGTTCAGACCTGGCTGACTGCTCTTCCCAGTAGATGTCCGGGAAGTTCAGGTCCCCCATGACAACCACATCCTTAGCCTTCACTACCTCTGTGAGCTGACCCAAGAATTCCTGGTCAAGCTCTTCTCCCTGGTTGGGAGGTCTGTAGTAGACTCCCACCATTAAGTCCCTTTCCCCTCAACTGCCTTGTACTCTAACCCAAAGCACTTCAGAATGCCCCTCCCCTGGCTCCTTGCTAATTGATGAGGATGTGTATTCCTCCTTAATACAAAGCGCCACGCCCCCACCCCTCTTTCCTATCCTGTCCCTCCTGTACAGCCTATAGCCCTTGACATTCACCGCCCAATCATGCGTTTCATCCCACCACATTTCCGTAATCCCCACTATGTCCGGGCTGGCGTCAGCCAGCAGGAGGGTGAGTTCCTCCTGCTTGTTACCCATACTATGAGTGTTTGTGTAGAGGCATTTGAGGCCTCCTGTGGGTGTGTGTACTGACTCCCTAGTCTCAGCGTTAACCTGGCCCCTCTCTCTTACCTGTTTGATTGCTTCGCTCGTCGGTCTGGGCTGGGCTGTAGTTGTGGGTGCTGTTTGGTCTGGCAGTCTGATGTTTCCTCTGCCCTCATCTTCCCCTTCCCCTGACGAGCCTAGTTTAAAGCCCGCTGGAGGAGGTCCACCAACCTAGAAGAGAACACATGCTTACCTTTAGGGGAAAGGTGGAGCCCATCCCATCCCAGCATGTCTCTCATCGTGATGTGCTGGTCGTGGCTGAGGGAGCCAAAGCCCTCCTTGAAGCACCATTCCTGCAGCCACCAGTTGGTCTCCGCGATGCACGTTTCATGCCGTCTGCCTCGTCCACTCACTGGCGGGATAGAAGAGAAAACCACCTGTGCGCTCATCTCCTTCAGCACGCACCCCAGAGCATGGTAGTCCTCCATCAGGCGATCAAGGCTCCTCCTGGCTGCATCATTAGTGCCCACATGGACTAGGACCATGGGGTAATAATCAGTGGGCTGGATTATGGTTTGGAGCATCCCTTTCACGTCCTGAATCCTCGCTCCAGGTAGGCAGTACACCTCGCGTGCCGAGGGGTCCCAGCGACAGATGGGGCCCTCCGTACCTCTCAGGATGGAGTCACCAATGACGATCACGCGACGCTTCTTCCTCCTGGCCTTCTTGCCTCTTTCAGCTTGCACGGGACGCGGTGAGCGTGGAGTTGCCTCCTCCCTGGTTTCGTCCTCTCCTTCCTCCTCCTCCTGGGCTGCCAGGACTTCATACCTGTTCTCCAGCCAGACTGGAGGAACTGGTGCTGCCGTGTCTCGGGCAGCCCTGGCACAGGAGGTGACCGTCTGCCACTTAGCAGTGGAGGGCTCATCTTGAGGTGCATCCTCCTTGGTCGTACAACCTTGCAGGGAAACAAAATATCTGTCAATTTCCTTCTCTGCCTCCCTGATTCCCCTCAGCCTGCTAACCTCCTCCTGGAGCTCCCTCACCTGCGCCTCCAGGGCCCTAAGGTGGGCACCTGCAGGACAGGTGTGGGGGTCTCCAGTCCCTGCCCCCACAGGCCTTGCTGGGCAGCTCCTGCAGGCCAGGGGGTTGGGGGATGCCAGCCCCCCCGTGGGCTCCGTCTGGGTGGAGGCCTCAGACAAGCCCCGGGAACGCCGCGCCTCTGAGAGTCTCAAGCCTCTCAGACTCTTCTTAACCTGCCTTTCTCTCTCCTCCCACCTTGTCTATGGGAGTTTTTTCTTTCAGAATCTCTTTGCACTGTCCTTCCTTCAAGTGCCTCCCTGGCACCAGAAACAGCAGGAAGTATGAAAGTGAACACTTCTCCTAGCGTGCTCACACTGCAGTGAAATGCATGATGGGTGGCTTGTATCTTCCTTTAAAATGCTCAGCTTTTAGTCTTATTGCACAGGGAGGAAGTAAAGGGGTTAGAAGTATAATCTAGTTGCTCAGAAACCAGGATATCAGCCTAGGTGAGTGGTACTCAAGCTTTTGGCCCTGCAGGCCAGATGAGGAAGCCCTCTGTGCCAGGATCAGGTCTCGTGCTGCTTCCTCCTGGCCCGCATACCCAGACAGGGCTCTGCATTGCTTTGACTGGCCACGGCATGACAGGATCAGGCCTAGATGCCCACACCTTCCCCTCCAGGCCCTGGCTACTGGAATTGGGCCCTGAGATCCAGCACCACCCCACCTAGCCTAGCACTGCCTTGCCCCACCTGCACCACCCCTCTCCTGCCCCTCATGCCAGGATCAGGCCCTATGCTGCCCTGTGCATCCAATCTAGCATACAGGGCAACTCATGGGTCCAAAAATGTGGCAGTAGGGGGTGGTGCCACTTCCCCCTGCTGCCAGATTTTTAGACTTATGGTGACTGGGGCATGGATCTGGCCCATGGGCCACAGTGAATGAATGATCCAGTTAGCAACTGGTACCTTGTGGTATCGGGGTAGGTACTAGTTACCTAGTGATCTGCTCATGGCCTGTGGAGCAGGCTTGGTGGGAAATGCCGCTTGCACACAGAATGTCAGGGGACATAAAAATGTGTCACTATTTCCTGAGGGAGTACAGAGCCTACCCATGGTTGGACCTGGGAGAGGCCATCACAATATGTGTCTGCCATTTTCTGCCTTTTAGGCAAAGTCCACGTTGGAAATACCCAGAAGAAGTTTCACAAAAGTCATTCCATCCTACGGCACTGACATCCTCTCTCTGGAGGCCTTCTATTCTTCCAGCAACAGCTCTGTGAGAATCCACCCTGTTCAGGGGGTGCTGCCCTGTGGGGAGAAGCAGCAAGTTGCCGTGAGCTATCGCCTCTTCATGACAGAGCTGGAAGACGGAGCTGCCCAAGTGGAGTTCTACCACCTGGTGAGTACATAGAGGAGGCAGTGAACAGGGAAGGAAGCAGTCTCTGTAAAGGAGGCCCTGGGACTGTCTTAGCACAGCTAAAGACCGTCAGCTCATTGCTGTCTGTGTTCCTTGTCAGGTTTTGGCCAGAGGATCCCTTATTCATTATGGCCAGAAGACAGTACTTCTTGATGCCCAACTAGGTAAGTCCATAGCACCTTCTAAGAACAGAACAGGGATATAAAAGGAAAACCTCTTTGACCATATTTTGAAGGTGACAGAGACCAGAGCGTGTGAGAGTGACAGGGACAGCACAGGGATACAAGAGGAACCAGTGGTCTCCCAGAGCCTGCAGTTCCGTAGGCAGCCAATGTAGCCCTCCTTTCCTTTGTCCTCCTACTCTCTCCTTCTCTGATCATCTTACCGCAGTTATATTCAGTCAGGGTGGAGTGCTGTGAGGTTCTTTTAAAGGTGCCACAGAGTGCTGTGCAATATTAGGTGTGCAAACACCTACATATAATTCATCAGAAAAATCCAGAGATTTCAAACAAGAATCCAGAGTCAGAAGCATACTGACCTGCTGTGGGCTTTCTGAGTTCTTTGCAATGGATGAATTGCTATAGTTTTCTCTAGTCAAGAAATGAGTGAAGGTTGAATTTGCATTTTCCACAAAGTGCTTTAAGTCTAACTAGAGGGTGCCTTGAGTCCAAAAAGGCTTAGAACTATTGTCTTATGGGGTTCTTATCCTGTCAGAGATCACCTGCTAAGCTGGAGTGGCTTGGGCCAGTTATTGGCCTGAAGACCGACAGGAGAAAAAAAAGGAAGGTGATGTGAGAATCAGTGTAGAAGGCCCATTGAGGAGATTGCTTTCTCCTTTGGGCCCTCAAGAGTCCATGAGGGGCTCTGCTATGGGGAGAGTAAGGAAAATTCAGTAGAAAATGACAGACATGCAGCTCTCTGCTCTAACTTATGGTGCTTCACAAAAAGTGCCATGAGTTAGAGTGACCCTCCCCTCCCCCACAATCTTCCCCCCTGTTGGGTTGGGGGGGTGGGGGGAATTGAGATCAACTTCGGAGTTGATTCAGCAGAGAAAGGCTACCTGGCTACAGCCTCTCTCCCCTAGCCCCTCCCCCCCACCTGACTCCAGTGCTGTCTGCAGGATTGGAGCAGGGAAAAGAGAGGGAGGGGGAGGGAGCTGCAGGCTGGGGTTTGCCCAGCCTGAGCAGGATGGGGAGCGGGTTTGGGGGAGGTTGCAAGACAGAGAAGCTTCAATCCACCCACCCCTTCAATCCACCCCTCCAGCTCAAGCTGGGCAAACCCCATCCCAGAGCTCCCTCCCCCTCCCTTGTCCCCTCTCCCATCCTGCAGACTGCACTGGGGATGGGGTTGAGCCCAGCCCTGATTGCACGTAGAGACAGACAGTAGTTAATGAAGGTGCTCCGCTTTGGAGCGCCTTCTGGACCCGCATATGATGAGGGTTAATTAGTCATGCAGTCGGGCACCTTTTAAGCACTCTGAAGCCATGCATCTCTGTCAGGGTACAGCTGTAGAGCACCTTCAGGGGGTCAATCATGCAACAAATGTCAGTTCTGTAAGTGCCCTAGGAGACAATATCCCTTGTAGGAACTGCAACCCTCCTGGTTGCTGTTAGGCGTGCCCTAATCAACATAGTGGGGTTTCTTAATATAGCAGTAAACCCCAAGGAATAGTGTTCAGGCCCATATAAGAGGAAATCAAAATAGATTTCGTTGAGCATGAACAAGTTGTGTACTGTACATACTGAGGCAATTACTTTGCTAACCTTGTAAAGTTCTCCCATCAAGGAGACCTCCGGTCCTTATCTATGTGTGGCTAATTCAGGAGGCATGCAACGCGTATCTGAATTGCCCTGAATTGTCTCTAAATTACCCTGCACTGGCAGCATGACAGGGAATCTACCTCCTCTGATTTAGCTTCAAAAACATGTTCGTAGCTGGTAGCTTGGAGGGCCAGTTGGTCAGCTTCCACAGCATTGCTAAACTTGCCAGGAGCAGAGTTTATCCACATTTTGCTCTTGCAGAGTTTAGAAAATTTGTGGGAGGTCAGCTTCTCTCCTGAAGGCCAGAGGGATAGTGGTGGTTGGAAAATGTTTTTCCAAACCATTTCCATCAGAAAATGCTGCTTTGACAAAATTGAGATTTTTATTTTGCACAATTATATCAATGTTGATAAAATGTTTATTGTGGTGGGGGGGGATGGACAGGAATTAAAATTATCCTTTCTGAGATGTTGGAATGTTCCATGTTGGCATTTTCAGAATGGAAATTTTAGATTTTTGGATTCAGAATGAAAATTTTAGATTTTTGGTTTCAGAATGACTTTGCATCTCAAACTGTGTCCTTAATGCATAGAAGCAAGTGAAAAAGAGGTAAAAAAATCACAAGGTCATGTTTCACATTTATCAGAAAAAGCATATTTTGATTGATCCAAATGGAAATCCTGTTGTTTTGTTGCAGAACAGGTTTCAGGAAGTTGGCTTGTCCTCTGTTTGAAATAAAAAGAAACCAATGAACATTGCTCATTGGTTGGACATCCATTCTCTAGCCTACTTTCCATCAGAGCCCTGCAGAAGCTAAGCCTCCTAACAAAGCCCCATTGAACACCTATGCCAGCAATTCTCAATCAGGGTATCACAACATCCCAGGATTCTGTGAAATCCTTTTAAGGGTGCAGAAGAATTGATCTGTTTTTTTCCATAGTCATGAAATGAATGAAAGCTAAGAACTGACATGTTGAGGGGTTCGTGGAGTCTAAAAATGTTGAGAACTATTGGCCTATGTTCTGTAGTAACAGGGTTCTCTGCAGCTCTTTAAATCTCTCTGTTTGTGTCTCCTCCATACAGCTCATTATCAAGGGACCTTCAACATCAGTCTTCCCATAAATGCCATGTCACCCTCGGCTACCATGTTGGTTTATGCTGCTTTCCCTGAAGGCCGGGTGGCTGCTGACAGCACCACCCTGAAGGTCTCTGAATGCTTCAGGAACAATGTAAGCTGGGAGTGTACATGGGGTACAGACCACATGGAGCACCTGCTGTTTCTTGTCTATTGACTGCTTGGGAAAGAGGGGTCATGCCAAGAAAGACCCTGCTAGCCTTTCTTCTGGCCTTTTCTCTTCTCCCTATTCATTGAGTGTCTTCCTTGTGTGCTGTTCTAGGTGAACTTGGGCTTCTCAGAGAAGATGGCCCTCCCTGGGTCAGCTGTTCACCTCCAGGTGCAAGCGGCACCAGGGTCCATGTGCAGCATCCGTGCTGTGGATCAGAGCATTCTCCTCATGAGACAAGAGGCAGAGCTGTCTAGGGCCAGTGTGAGTCACTCAACTGTAAGGAAGGCTGAGTCATGCTGGCATCAGGAGTATCTCAGTTCCCTGTCTGGCTTCAGGCCCTGGGTCTGCAGGTGTGATGGCTGTTACCAGGGGTGTGAGTGGGAAGAGTGTACAACCTATGCCTGAAAAAAGCAAAAAGCCTATGCCTGACTTGAACCTTCAACCCCAAACCCAACTCCCATCTTTCACTTAACAGGGATAGCTTATACAAGAACTGCTCTCCTTCAGTCTAACACATTATTATAGATTTTCAGAGTAACCAAATCCAAGTTGTTCTACCACTACTAAATGTTATAGGACACAAGCACAGCTACCCCCAGAGGTGGAACCCTCTGAATCTCATTTCCTGACCCAATCAATCCTCCCAGCTGTGACAGGGGTAGAAACAGTACACAAGAGATGAGAGGCTCCATACTCCAACCTCCAACTCTTCAGTCCAGGTGGTCCAATCCATCTAAGACTGGAAATGGAAGTAGTGCCCTTGCATTGAAAAGGTTTGTCTCCCCCTCCTCTGGCCTATGGCCAGATTGCACATGGCACCCAAGATATGAGAGCCAGGTACTCCAATCCCTAATTCCCTGGTGTGTCCTATCCCATGCAGGATGTCCAGACATGCTGTAGGCCATAGGAAACATCTTCTCCTGGCTTGCTTTCAGGCCTCAGCTATGATCCATGAGCTTCAGGAGCCACTATGAATGAGCCCTCCTCCCAAATAGTGTCCCCCAAGCTGCCTCTAGAGCATAAGAGTTGTCTGCCTTCCCCACTCTCATGTCTCCATTCGTGCCTGGCTGCATGTGTGTCTGTTTCTATCTGCAGGTGTACCGCCTGTTCAGCTATCCCAAGGAGTACCCTGATGCCATTAGAGACCCTTACAGTGACCCCTGCATTAATTATCAGCGTCACAAGAGGAGTCCTGGGGTCTCAGCATCTCCAGGCAGTTCTACCGCTGAGGATCAGACTACCATGCCTCCAACAATGCTTCCTCCTAAAGTAATTTCATCCTTCATGCAGACGGACTACCCCACCTACTCCTACCCGGTGTCCCTGCCAGACCTACATGAAATTCTAAAGGTAAATGCTCTTCCCATACCTCAGCCATGTGCCTGGAGCCCTGGGGCCTTTTGAATCCCAGAACTTGCCTTTCCAGATCTCCAGATGCCCAGTTTCTTACTTCCAGATCATTTGCCTTAGGTGCTCAATACTCTGGATACACCAGATACTAAACTTAGAGATTTCTGCAGTCCCAGACTCTCAGCTTCCTAAAACTGAGATCCCCAAAGCCATTGTCCCACAGACCTCACTGCTTCTGGCTTCCCTTTCTCCCAAATGCCCAGACTCCTAAAGCTCAAAATGCCTGAGCCCTGGACTTTGGGGTGAGAGGGCAGAAGGGAGAGAAACAGAGAAATGGGTACAGCTGAAGTGTGGAAGGATAAAAGAGAAAGAGAATGGGGAGGGCTGGAGAATAGAGGGAGAGAAGGAAAGAGGAGAGAACAGAAGAAAAAAAAGGAAAGGGCAGAACCACTACCAGAAGTTGCACCATTACCACAGGAGGTTGTAGAGGCAGATAGTATAGTCAGGTTCAAAAAGGGACTGGACAAATTTAGAAATGATAGCTCCATTAATAGCTGTTAAACAGAACTACCAGGGATGTATCTCTAAACCAATAATGGTGGATGGTAGGGAAGGTATGACAGGGAATAGCTCACTCCAGATCAGTGGTTCTCAACCTTTTTAAACTCAAGGCACCATTCATTAGACTCAAGGACTGTCCTTAGAAAATACCAACTTGCAGCTTTCAATCATTTCTTTACTCAGGAAAATAATCGAGCAACTCTTCTGTTGAAAAGAACTCAGAAAAGCCACAACTGGTCAGAGTGGGTTTGACAGTATGGATTCCCATTTGAAATCTCTGAGTTTATCCTGTAAATTGTGTATATGTGCACCTATGAGTTGCTTGGCACCCCGGTTGAAAATCACTGTTTCACATATACTGCTCTCCCTTTAAGCAAGGGCAGCCAACCTGTGGTACACATGCCACAATTTGAGAGCATAGGACCTGTGTTAGAAAGTGGTTGTCAGGCATCCTTTTGACATGACTTGTCCAAAGGAACTGATGCCATATAAACATGGTTTCAATGCTGGTGGTGCATGCTTGAGCCAGAATGCTGGCATGTGTTCTTCTGTCCTTCCAGTTGATATGGAGGATTTTCCTAAGACATCACTGATGAAAATGTTTCAGGTGTTTCTGATATATTGTCCAGGTTTCACACACATACAACAGGGTAGCCATTCTAACCTGGCTGTCACTGAGAAGCTCTGGGTGGGCACCAGGTGCAGCTCAGTGACATGCAGGATGTTGGGGAAGTTGTGAATGGGATGCTGAGTAGGCACAACAGGTTAGTGTGTGGTAGGAGAGGGCTGGCCTAATCCTGGTTTCTTCCTATTTTTTTCCCACACAGAACATAGGTTTGAAATTTTTGACCAACCTTCAAATCAAGTCTCCTGTTGAGTGCCGCAGCGAGGACAATTACTACCTGGACTTTGCAGTGCCTGAGTTTGATTATGAAGGCTAGTCTCTCTGGAAAACAGCATAGCAAACTGCGTGAAGAAGGCTGAAGACATTGCCTGTGTGGGGTTGTGTGCCAGGGAGTCAGGGCAGTTTTTCAACAGTACATGGAGGATGTTACCTAGATTTATCACCTCTGGGGTGCATGGTTTCTGGCAGAGGTGAAAGGGGATTGAATGGGATGCTTGTGGCAGGGTTACTGGGGGAGGTCTCTGGCAGCAGGGAGGAGGGTGAAATGGTGAGCGTGTGGTTAGGGAAGAGAATGAGGGAGCTGGCAGAAGACAGGGGAATCTGTTAGGGGCCTGGTAAGGTGTGAGGAGCCAGGCTTCTCTGGAAAACAGAATAAGCATGGGTGAAGCATGGGTGGGAATCTGGGCATCCACCTTGGGTAGTGGTGGTAGGTGTGCTGAAGGAAGATCAAGGAGCTGTGTGGAGGATGAGTCCCTCCTGTGGTGTGTATGTGGTTGGCCCCTAGGGGAAATTGATAATACTTGAATAGGGCGCAGGGAATCAGGTGAGGAAGATGAAATTAGAAGAGAAGGAGAGGGCTTTCAGGAGTTACTTGCGAGAGAGAACGGGATCAGGGTGGGAGGATGGAGATGTGGGGAGTTGGCTGCTGCTCTACAGTTATAAGGGTTAATATGGCACATGAGATATGGGGCATTGCCATCAACTGTGCTCTCCCTAGCTTGGGTCTCTTGCCCCCTGTGGGGTCTTTTGGCACTAACAGGCTGACTTGACATTCCTAGGAATGAAAGATAAATCATATGTTGTAACCAGTATGGGATCTGCTGAGAAAGAAGAGGTAGCTGGTCCTAGCAATGAGCCAGAAATCAGCGAGACGGGTGGTGAAGCCATGCAGCCCCGCTCCTGGTTCCCTGAGACCTTCATATGGAGTTTGGTCCCCATCAAGTAAGGTGCCACGCTACCAGAGGTTGTGACCTCCTCAGACCCACTGGCTTATCTGGGTCAGAATGGGTAGAGTGTGGGTGGAAGCTAAGCCTGGGGAGTGCTTCAGCTACTGAGAGCAAGGAGGGGCTCTGCTGTAATCTCTCTGTATGACCTTGGGCAAGTCACTTAAGTTTTCCAGGCCTTCCTTCCCCAGCTGTAACATCATCACCATCTTCTCAGCTCTCTCATTCCGAGTGTGTGTAAGTGTGTGTGTGCAGGGCCTCACAAGCTAGGGCCCTAGTCATTGCCAGACTTTAGGAGCTCTTTGGTACTCACATGGTACTCACAGCAATGCAAGGTTGGGCGAGGGTCAGCTGGGTCTCCGAGTCTAGGCACTTGCTGGTTTGTAAGTGGCTCTGTATTCCCTTCCATCTCCTCTCCTTGTAACCATGCCTCCACTTTGAGCTCAGTCCTGCAGTAGTAGTGTCAAGACATGGAGTGAACAGTGTCTTGGCTTCTACCTCAGAGATGTTTCTAAATCATGTTCAACATTGCTCTGTGTACGTGCAAAGCCAACTCTGTGGGGAAATTGCCCAGGCCATATGTACCACTGAGGTCCTTACTTGCTGGTTGGACAACTTAGGAGAGAAAGCCTTCCCACTTTTCATCTGGATCTTCCCTGCTCTAAGGAGCCCCTGGCTCTCTTAGGGGGCATATGTACACTCCCTTGCAAGCTCTTTATACATTATACCTTTGCTATTTCCCCACTAGCCCTTTCTTCCCACCCCAGCAAAGAAATACCCCAACACTAATAATGTATCTCTCCTCAGCAAGACCAACCAAATATGGACTGGAGGAAGCATATAAAGCCAATAAAAGTGAGGGGATTTTACAAAGTCTACCACAGGGACTTTTTTTTAAACAGCTCAGATCTAAAGCTCCTGTCCAAAACACTCCCTTTCCTCCAGCTCTCTCAGAAAACTGTACCCTAACATGTTTCACTTCAAATGACCAGTTTTCTCTCAGGCCCAATTAAGGCAGTCCTGGAAGTGGGGCATGAAATGAAACGCTAGTCTTGATCTTCACTGCCACTCATCCTCTGCCCTTTTCCCATCACTGTGCTGCTTGTGTGACAGGGGTGCTGGGAGGACACGTGGAGCAGCACGGTTCCCCTTTGAGCAGTGCCCACCTTTCTCTCCTCAGTGACTCTGGGGTGGCTGAGCTACCTGTCACAGTCCCTGATACAATCACAGACTGGAAGGCCATGACATTCTGCACATCGGAGTACAGTGGTCTGGGAATATCCGAAACTGTCAGCCTCCGGGTCTTCAAGCCCTTCTTTGTGGAACCAGCCTTGCCCTACTCTGCAGTCCGGGGGGAGTCCTTTCCCCTGTCAGTCAAGGTCTTCAGCTACTTGAAGCAGTGTATGGTGGTAAGCGGCTTCTTCAGGGGCTGAGAGAGGGTGCTATAGTGCCATGTACTTCATGGATACAGAGTCAGGCAAGCTGTTTCCTCAGGGAAAGGCAGCCTCCTTCAATCACAAGAGGCCCAGGCAGCATGAACAGTATCTAGCTGCCTGACAGCCCTATCCAGGAGGGTTGAGCCACTTGATTGCTCATGAGTCCTGAACCCAAAAGGTGGTGGGGGCAGTTATGATGGGCCTGTGGACCTTTTGGTTCAAGAGGCTGGGGAGGAATAAATCTCAGCAGTGAATCTCACCCAGGTCCCTTTTACTCTGACCTCCAGATTCAGCTTAGTGTCCTGGACTCTGGGGATTTCGAGTTTGTGCAGTCAAATGTCAAGTTCACTGCCTGCCTTTGCCCTGACTTGGCAAAAACCTTTTTCTGGGATGTGAAGGCTACAAAACTGGGTAAGGAAGGATTGTTTGATTGGAAAGGGCTGCAGGGCAGAAGTGAGGGGCACTGGCTGAACTGTGGAGGGAGCTCACGGACCAAACTAGGATGCAAACTCTCCAGCATAAGCAGACCCATTTATATTTTGAATTTCAGGGGAGGTGAATTTCACCATCACCGCTGAGGCGACTGAACAAGAAGGTGTTTGCACAGACCGTGCAGCCGTCATGCCAGAGACTGGAGGAAAAGACATAGTGGTTAAACCCCTGCTGGTGAAGGTCAGGTCCTGCTCTGAGCTTGTTTGGGAATGGGGAGTTAAAAAACCATGGGCGCTTGTACATGTTGCGCATTGTTCACATACACGTTATGAAAGGGCACAAAAAATCACCATGTGGCTAGTTTAGTTGCGTGAGCAAATACACGTTGACTTTTTTTATTGTGGCAGGTTTTGATTTATCATGCCTATCCCAAATTGCCTAATCGCAGAGGAGGAAGGCATGTCTCCTCAGGGAGAGGTCGGCAACAGCATATGTCTAATGGCGAAGCTGCCTACGATCAGTCAATGAGCACCAAACTCGCTGTGCAGTGCCCCTGGTTTGGTGTATGGCTGAGGGTCACTTCACACTGCAGACTGACAGGTCCTGCTGTAAACTTATTAGCTGGGGAGCAGTCCAGCCAGGCAGGGGGAGGCATTTTGCTGCACTTTGCAGTGCAAATAGAGCCACCTGACTGCCCCCACCACCTGTTTCTCTTCCACTCTCCTTCCTCCTGAGCTCTTCTATTCTCCCTGCAGGCAGAAGGGCTCCTGGAGGAGAACACTCATGCCTCTCTGCTGTGCCCCAAAGGTAGGGCTGCGGGCAGTACAGCACAGGGTGTGCCTCAAGGTTGATGGCCCAGCATGGTGTGTGTGTGTGTGTGGAGTGAGGGGAGGTTACACAGACAGCACAGTCTAACAGCTGCTCCAGTGATATTTGGAAGTGGCGGGTGGAGTCCTGGTGAGAGCAGACATGCTGGGGCTTTAGGTGACTTGCTGCATGGGGAGATGCTGCCAAAGCAGTGGTAGCACTGGTTGTTGGTACTGCTGAGCCACTGCACGGCTGTGTCATGGAGCTACTGTGCCACTGAGGCAGTGTGCTTCCATGTAGCCCAATCCTCCTAACAGCACATTTCAGCATCCAGGCTGCTGTCAGGCCCCTGAGCCATGGCAATACCATGTTACAAGGTCACAGTGATGCTGTGCCACCTTCTTCCTGAGCCACCACATGCAGCTACATGAGCATATTAGGCCAGCTTCCACCCCCTCACCAAGACGGCTCCCATGGACAGGCAGGGCATTCGTTCCCTGGGCCTACCTAAGACTGTCACTGTAACCAGCTCGGCATTCCCCTTTTGTCATATTCTCATGCCTTTATTATCTAGGGAAACCATCAAAATTCAGGGAAGGGAGCTGGGGTACATACCTGTACCAAGCTTTTGGGGCCCTTGTCTTCCTGCACCCTGCTGACATGCCACTACTGTTATTACTTGCAGGGGAACCTGTTTCAGAGACCATCACTCTCGATTTGCCAGAGAATGTGGTGCAAGGATCGGAGAGAGCCTATGTTTCTTTCCTAGGTGAGCAGCCTGTGTGCCTCAGGTCAGGGCATCTTGGAAATGGGGAGTTTCCAGGCAGGAAACCATTTTGGGCCATATTTTCTTTTGGTAGAGGGTGCAGGGAGCAGACTCACCTTCACTGTGGTGATCAGCATGCAAGAGGAGGGAGGCCTGCATGACTACAGGCCACTCCTGTCTATCCCCCATGGACTTAATCCCGATAGCCAATGCAAGATTCAGTCCAATCACATTTGCTTCCTCTCCAGTCCTGTCTTTCTCACATACTAAAATGTAGTCACTCCACCTTTCTGCCTTTAAAACATTGAAGTTTTCTAAGGCAGAGTGAGAGCAGAAACAGCCCCTTTAGGAATCCACTTCTTAAAAAAAGAACTGCAAACAGTTCAAATGGTTATTTTCAAATGCAGACAGTCACTAACCTTTACAACTCCCTGCAGCAGGGTGTGGAAGAAAATGACCTTGGGGAGTATATACTGAGATGAATGTGAACAGGATTTGCAGTGCCATTAGTATAATTGTGAGCTGATGCATTCGAGAGGTTTTATGCCTCCCTGAATGGGCCCCTGTTACAGATGCAACACAGGACTGGATGGATTTGTGAGCCCAGTTGAAGGTGGGCTACAGGATCTCTACAATGGGCCATGGTCTTCTCCAGGACGGTGCCTGCTATGGGTCTGGTTCTCCAACCAATCTAGTTTCACATGGATGTCACATTCTTAATGAAGTGGCACCTGATTCAGGCCAAAGTGAGAGGCGAATTGGACCCCAGCTTACTAAATTACTTCAGTCAGTGTCAGGGACAAGGGAGGGCAATTTCTAAATATGAACATTTAAAGCCCTCTGAAGAAAAGGGTTTTTTCTCACAGGAGACATCATGGGATCAGCTCTGCAAAACCTAGATCGACTCCTCCAGATGTCCAGTGGCTGTGGAGAGCAGAACATGGTCCGCTTTGCCCCTAATGTTTTTATTACACGGTACCTGGAGGAGACAGGGCAGCTGACTCCGAAGACCAAACAGAAGGCTGTTGGCTACTTGAAAAGTGGTGAGCTGGGGTAGCCCGGAGATGGGCTGCTAGCTAAAGAGTAAACTAAAAAGCTGAGAGGGTGGAGTTGGGGGGAGATGGTCTGTGCTTCCTCTACTCCATGTGTAAAGAAGAATGCTTAAGCCTCTTCGCAAAGCCCTTTCCTGGACTGCTCATAGGCCAAAGCTCTGAATATGGCTACGATGAAGAGGAATCGGGAAGGAGACTACTCCCCTTTGTCTCCCTTTCCACAGGATACCAGCGGCAGCTCCGGTACAAGCACACAGATGGCTCATACAGTGCCTTTGGGGAAGGCAGTGGGCCAGGGAACACCTGGTAAGCAAAGACTGCACAGAGCCTGAGCTGGGAGCTGGTGCAGTTCATTCAGCCCAGGGATGGTGAAAGAAAGCTGGTCTGATGAGGCAAGGGCTGCTCTTGCTATCTTCAGCAGGAGAACCTGAGACAGTCCAGGGAGCTTAGTGGGGTTGGATGCTTCGGGGGCTGAAAGTTTCTATGTCTTTCTTTACGTATGCTGCTTTCCTTCCCCTCCCCTTTGCCCCATATTCCCAGGGCTAGTTTGAGGGCCCAGCTTATTCATATTTCTCCCATGGGAGACACATGTGACTTTCTAGGTGTGGACAGAATTAACAACTGAAATGTTTCCAAGTGAAAGGGAGCGTTTCAGCCAGGGGCACACGTATGTCCCTTGGCTCAGAGGTTTCAAATGTTGGGGCCTCCTTGCAGGGGGTGCTAGGCAGCTCTGCCCTTTGCTCCTCTTCCCCCTCACCTCACAATGATGGGAGGTAAAAAGGAAGGGAGAGTGAGTAGGAAGGTATGTGGGGGAAACAGGGAGTGGGTGGCAGGTGCTCCCGCCACCCTGCCTCCAAGAATCTGACACTCCAGCTCTAATCTCCTCTACCTCCACTCCATCTCAGCCCAGTGAAGGTATAGAGGAAACTGGTGCTGAGGGGGACCCAACTCTTGCAGGGGTGGGTAGGGCAGGAGTTGGCAGGGGGGCTAGGAGAGGATGTGAGCCCAGCACCTGTGGAGATGCAGTCAGGAAGGCCAAACATACCTTGTCCTGCATCCACAGATGCATCTCAAGCAGGTCCAAGGAGGTGATCCTCCCCCTCTGTGTGACACTGGTCAGGCTGCAGCTGGAGTACTGCGTCCAGTTCTGGGCGCCGCACTTCAAGAGGGATGTGGGCAGCATGGAGAGGGTCCAGAGGAGGGCCACTCGCATGATCGGGGGCAGCAGGGCAGGCCCTATGAGGAGAGGCTACAGGACCTGAACCTGTTCAGCTTCCAAGAGAAGGCTGAGGGGGGATCTTGTGGCTTTCCACAAACTAGTCGAGGGGACCAGCAGGCGCTGGGGGAGCCCCTGTTCCCCCGAGCGCTACCAGGAGTGACTAGAAATAACAATCATAGAAGTCGGGTCAGGAGGGACCTTGTAGATCTTCAAGTCCGACCCCCGCCTGGGCGGGAGAAAAACTGGACTCAAATGACTCCAGCCAGATAGGCATCAAGCCTCTTCTTAAAGATCCCCAGGGTAGGAGCCAGCACCACTTCCCTTGGAAGTTGGTTCCAGCTCCTAGCCGCCCTAACTGTGAAGTAGTTCTTACAGATGTCTAATCTAAACCTACTCTCCAACAACTTGTGGCCATTATTCTTTGTCATGCCAGGGGGCGCCAGGGGAAACAGTGTCTCCCCCAAACCCTTCTGGTCCCCCCTAGTGAGTTTATAGACAGTCACCAGGTCCCCCCTCAGCCTTCTCTTGTGAAAGCTGAACAGGTTTAGGTCCCGCAGTCTCTGATTGTAGGGTCTGCCCTGTAGTCCCCAGATCATGTGAGTGGCCTCCTTTGGACCCTTTCAATGTTGTCCACATCCCTCCTGAAATGGGGCACACAGAACTGGACACAGTACTCCAGCTGTGGCCTGACCAGCGTCGCATAGAGGGGGAGGATCACCTCCTTGGCTCTACTTGAGATGCAGCTGTGGATGCACGACAAGGTCCGGTTAGCCCTGCCAACCATGACCTTGTATTGTTGGCCCATGTTCATCTTGGAGTCAGTAATGACTCCAAGATCCCTTTCTGCCTCCGTGCTCTCAAGAAGGGAGTTTCCCATCCTATAAGTGTGCTGCTGGTTTCTACTGCCTAAGTGCAGCACCCTGCACTTGTCAGTATTGAATCTCATCCTGTTTGTGTTAGCCCAACCCTGTAACCTATCCAGATCTTGCTGCAGTCTTTCCCTCCCTACTAGCATGCTCACCTCACCCCAAATTTTGGTATCATCAGTGAATTTAAACAGGTTGCTTTTCACCCCATCGTCCAAATTGCTGATGAAGAAATTGAATAGCGCGGGCCCAAAGACCAAGCCCTGGGGTCTCCGCTGCCCACTTCCCCCCAGGTCGAATATGATCCATCCACCACCACCCTCTGAGTACAACCCTGCAGCCAATCTGCAGTCCATCTGACTGTGTAGGCATCAATGCCACAGTCGCCTAGTTTTTTAATGAGGATGGGGTGGGTGACGGTGTCAAAGGCCTTGCTGAAGTCTGGAAAGACTACGTCCACGGCGACACCTGCATCCTTTGCCTTAGTGACCTGATCATAAAAGGCAATCAGATTGGTCTGACATGACCTGCCCCTAATGAAACCATGCTGGTTGCCCTTGAGCATCATCCCTGAAGCCGGCCCATCACAGATGTGCTCCTTGATGATCTTCTCAAAGTGTTTCCCTGGGATTGAGGTAAGACTGACAGGCTTATAGTTGCCCGGGTCCTCCCTCTTCCCTTTTTTGAAGATGGGGACCATGTTAGCTATCTTCCAATCATCTGGTACCTGACCCGAGCACCACAAGCGCTCGTAAAGCCATGCCAAGGGCCCTGCAATAACCCCATCTAGCTCCCTCAACACCCTGGGTGGAGAGCATCTGGACCCACTTACTTGAACACGTCCAGCCCCTCCAGAAGCTCTCTAACCCGGTCCTCCCCAACCTGAGGTTTGGAGGCGTTCTCCTTGAGTCACAAGCTGGCAGAGGGTAGGTTTAGGTTAGATATCAGGAGGCGCTACTTCACTGTCAGGGCGGCTAGGATCTGGAACCAACCTCCAAGCGAAGTGGTGCTGGCTCCTACCCTGGGGGTCTTTAAGAGGAGGTTAGATGAACACCTTGCTGGGGTCGTTTGACCCCAGTACTTTTTCCTGCCATGGCAGGGGGTCGGATTTGATGATCTGCTCAGGTCCCTTCCAACCCTACAAACTGTGAAACTATGAAACTAGTGGCTGCTAGGGTAACAGTGGGGGTTGTGGGGGGCCCACTGGGGACTCAGTAACACCTTGGGACCCAGAACAGGACCTAGCAGCTGGACAGCAGGCAGACTGTAGACCCATTCCCCTTCCCTGAAGGGCACTGTCCTCATGCAGATGTGAGCAAGAGTAAAACTCTGCAAAACGGCTCTTCTTTTCAAGGAGCCCTGTTTGGGACCGTTCCAGCTGCTTTTAGGACATTCCAAGGGGTCGTGCATGTGTCCAGCTGGCCCCTCAAAAGAGTTCAAGGGCATTTCAAATGTTTTAATTGCTAAGTCTGTCCCCTGTGCTGCTGGGGCTGCTGGCTCACTCATGGCTCCTCCTTCTCCCTCTCCCCTCTTTGACTCCAGGCTGACTGCCCTGGTGCTCAAGACCTTCAGCCAAGCCCAGCACTTCATCCCGATCGATGAGAGGAACATCAAGGATGCTGCCAGTGCACTGGCTACAAGCCAGACTCCATCTGGCTGCTTCAAGAGCATGGGGAAGCTGTTTAACAATGGCTTGATGGTGTGTCCCTTCCCTGCTCCCTCAACCTGCTTTCTGGGCTCCCCAGTGCAGCCTTCACTCTCTGTCTCCTGGTTTGGGTGACAAAAGCAAAGCCCTGTCTTGCCAAGGAGGAAGGTCTACCTTTGAGCAGCCTGCCCGCTAGAGAAAATGAGAATGGCTTAGTCAGGACAGCATTTCTTCAGAGCTCGGCATGTGTCTTGGGAGGTTTACCATTAGGGGATATAATCCATAATAACTGGTAACTCCACTATGCCTGACACTGCCCATCCCCTCCTCCCAAAACCAAACCTACAAGTTCTTCCATCATCTCCTTAGCAACCACCATGGTCCTCTTCCCAATTATTGAGCTCTCCCTGTGGAGGGAGGAAGTGGCAGAACAGAGGTTCGTGGGGGAGTGACCACTATCACCATCATGAGTCCTAAGGGTGCCAAGCACACAAGCACATGCAGACTCATGCATGCAGATTCCCACATGCAGTCCCTGAGAAGCAGAGGATAGCTGCCTGCTGGCAATGTAATCACTGTGTAGGGGGTGCCAGACAGGCAGGAAGGGGGCAGGTGACCCGGGGAGCTGCTCCATCAGTGCCTGGCATGGGACATCTCCTCTTAGTACCCACAGTGACTTTCCTTTACCCTCACACAAGCCAGAGGCCCCACCTGAGCATCTCTGTGCAGAGGGATGGCCACCCTGGATCTCAGGCAGAGCTCCAGTGAGAGATGCAGCATGGAGGGAAGGGAAGTGTGTTCAGGAAGGAAAACACAATTTGTGTTAAGGAGTTTTGGGGTCAGGTGAGGGTGGGAACCCCTCTTTCATCCCCTGAGAAAGAGGAAGGATCCAGCCGCCAACTGTGGCATTTCCCTGTCAGCTGGATGGACCTATTGCCATGGTATGCATGGGTATCATTGAGAGGGTGGGGGTCTATAAGCTGTGCTGGGAAGACTCCCTGTGCTCTCCTCTCACTATTTTTCCATTCCACTTCTCCCCTTCATGTAGGGCGCAGTGGAGGAAGGACTGGGGCTGAGCTCTGCCATCGTCTCAGCCCTCATCCACTCAGGGATGCCGCACTCTGTGAGTACGAGCAGCATGGACACGCGCTCTGCATCACATCTCCCCACACCGTGTGTCCGCTGTCTGCATGCGCACTCAGTGTACACACAGTCTATCTGTGTTCTGTGTGCAGGCTGCTCCCTTTATGTCTACACAGTCTCAACATGCTCCCCACATTTTTTGCACATGTACATTCCTCATCTGCATTACCTCCCCTAGCCAGCTTCTCAGTACCTGTTCCTCTTGTAAATTCCAGGACCCAGTCTTACGAAAAGCTCTGAAATGCATAAAGGACCTAGTCACTGCAGAGGCTGGAGGCTTCAACCTGTACAGCCAGGCACTAGCGGCCAAAGCCTTTGCACTGGCTGGAGACAAGGCTATGAGGCAGAGCATACTTAAAAGACTGGATAAAGCAGCCATTGTATCAGGTATGACAGCCTGTAGGGCAGGACTGAGGGGCAGTAGCAATCTCACTAGTTCTTAGCCAACCCCTCCTAGTGCATGGCCTGTTCCATATGCCTTTCCCCATCCGTCTGTTCCAGATAACCAAATCTACTGGACCCAAGAGCCAAAACAAAAGGAGAGTTCCTCATACTGGTATCGAGCTCCATCTGTGGAAGTGGAGCTGACATCAACCATCCTCATGGCCCACCTCTTGAAGCCCAGCTTGTCCTCTGCTGACATCATAAGGGCCTCCAAGATCGTGGCCTGGCTAACCAGGCAGCAGAACCCCTATGGCGGTTTTGCCTCCACACAGGTAGCTGGCTGCTCCTCTCCCAGACAGAGAGCTCTCCCTTCTCTGGAGAGAAGAGAGCTGTCAACCCAGCCCCTGCCTCTGTCCCCAGAAGTCAAAGCCAGCCCTGTTCCCCCCAGCCATCTCTCTGCTTCCCCAGGACACCATGGTTGCCCTTGAAGCCCTGGCTATGTATGCAACCAAGACCTTCCGCAAGGATGGCCCTGACCTCCGTGTTTCCATCTCTTCTGCCGGCTTCCGTCACAGGATCCGCATCAACAATGCCAATCGGCTCCTGCTGCAGACTCTGGACCTACCTGACATCCCTGGCAGCTACACCGTGCAGACTCAGGGCCGTGGGTGCCTCTTCATGCAGGTGAGGTGTGGAAAAGGTTTCCCAAATGGGCTGTGGGTGTGGAGAGAAGCAAAACAGATGGGAGGGAACTTCCTCCCCAGAACCCTCAGGGGTGGCTGTCCTAGGTGGCACCCTATAATGGGTTACCTTCCATTCACTCAGTCATGGTGGCCTGCCCTCCAGGAAGCCTCATTAACCATGCCAGACACTATGGGGTAGTCCAGCCCGCCCACTTCTCAGCTGATCCCTTTTCTCCATACACAGGGTGAGGCAGCAGAAGGTTTTATTATGGAAACTGGGGGTTGTGTGTCAACAGCTCCCTGGGGGACTGGGCCTCTGTCCATCTCAACCTCCCTGTGTCTCTCTCCTGACAGACCACATTGCGATACCACATCCCCCCACCATGGAGCGACCTCACCTTTGCCCTGTCTGTACAGACGGAGTGCACCCAGCCAAATGCCACACTGTTTCCTGTCACCATTCGCACACGGTAGGAGACCCTCTGACTTCACCCCCTTTCCCTGTGCAAAGGGGCCTCTGGCTGCATTTCCTCTAGCCAAAGACCTGTCAGCTTTCCCTTTCCCCACAGCCCTGGTGAGGTCTATGTGTTCCAATCTACATGATCAACTTCAGGCAGAGTCTTCTTTCTTGTCTCAGAGCACTGTGGCATGATACTTGACCCTAAGTCATCCTTGACAAAGCAGGCTTCAGCCCTGACTGGTCAGCCTGTACTGAAAGCAAAAGGACTCGCATCTCACAACAATGGGCCACCAAACAGCACCATTAAGAAAAGGGAAACACAGATAATGTTGTGCAAAGCATCCCCTGCCACACAACCCCAACCTTCCCTACTCCCTTTGCAGCCCTTCATCCTCTTCTTGCTCAGGCCTGGCTAGGGTAGAATTGCCAACATGTTAGGAAGAGGCTGGCTGCTTTCTCTGGAGATCTCTGGAGCATTATGCATCAGAAACCTCCTGAGCGCTCTTCTCATTGGCTTGGCATTCAGCCCATGGGGAGATGCCGTGGGGGAGTGGGTCAAGGGTTGTGTGCATATGTTTGTGTGCATGCACATGGGTTCACAGCTGTGGGTGTATGTGTGAATAGACTGGCATTCACAGGTGGGCAGGTTTATTAAGGAGACAGGGATGTTAAAAGGAAAACTGCCTGGAAAGCAAAACAGATCTCTTAATTTGGCTGCTGAGAGCCAAGATGGATCCTGGCCTGAACTGGTGATCACATCCCATGAGATGACATTGCTCTGTTATGTTCCTGGGGGTCTGCAGCTACACAGGGAACCGTGTGTCCACCAACATGGTCCTGATTGAGGTGAAGATGCTGTCCGGTTACAGCCCAACAGCGGACTCACTAGAAGAGGTGAGATAGAGGCTACTGGTAGAGCCTTATGCATTGTTGATTATCTGTGCATGAGGTCTTTAGGCTGTATGATTAGCGAGCAGATATATCAATGCCCATTCCAGTGGGCAGTGAGAGCCATTTCCAGCTCTCCTTTTCCCACTTGGTTTCCTCCCACTCTTGGGAGTGAAGCCTGGTCCACAACAAGAAAATTTCTTCACCTTCCCTCTCCCTGGTACCCTTAACAGATAACACAGTGTCTCAGGAGGGAAGGGCCATTCCATGTTGGAGTCTTCACTCAAGTTTGTTTTCTGTTCTCAGTTAAAGAAAAGGCCTTTGGTAAAAAAAGTCGAAAGAGAAGTTGACCAAGTAACACTGTACCTGGATGAAGTAAGTTTGGTTTCACCTTCTCTTAATCTGTAACCTGGGAGGGAGGAAATCAAGTCTAATTTAGGGCATCCAGATGGAAACACTGAGGGCCTGATTCAGCTGAGATGCTGAGTACCATCTGTACCCATTAACTTCAGAGGGAATGCCTTTGAGGACCAGCCCCAAGAGACCATCATATGGCTCTACGTCTCCCTCTGATAACAGGACCAGGTATGAAGCTGATGAATTAGCTGCTATCCTTTATTTTAACAGAAGAAGGGATAGTGGTTCCTGCTTTTAGCACTGGCTTTCTCACGTGTAGCCCTAGTAGAAGGTCCAGTTAGGGCATAGTTAACATTACAGAGTGTGTGTCTCTTTCACAACAGTGCAGAGCCCATGTGAACTGCTCTCATAGTGGAATGTTCCATTCACCCCAGTGGTTTCTACCCATACAAACACACATTGTGCAGGTGAAAACAATGGCCCAAATTGCAGTCAGGCCCAGCTCCTTTCAAATATGTAGATGCCTTTGTTTTATTGATTGTGACAGACATTGGTCACCTATGTACCTTTGAGGACCTGGGCCCTGGGATCTAATGCTAGATTCCCTAAAATTGGGGGTGTCCATAGACAAAGACCTTTTTTTTCAAGATCTGATTTGTAACTGAGATAATATCCGCTATTTCTCAGCACCTAGATGTAATGACAGGGAAACCTCCCCTGGGATCTCTGAATGGGACTATGCTGAATGGTGAGGGCCTCCCATTCTCTGGGTGGTGATACACCCCCTTCCTCCATGCAGAGCATGGCTCCAGGGGGACATGAAGGGTCATCATGCAGCATCTTGGTTCTAGTTTTAATCTCTGCCTCTCTGGTTGGTAGCTGACCCGGGACCCTCAGGACTACACCTTTATGGTACAGCAGGACATCCCTGTGAAGGACCTAAGGCCAGCCAATGTTAAGATCTATGATTACTACATGCCAGGTGAGCTCAAAACTGCTGACCATAGCCAGCAAAGCTGCGGTCTTCTAGCCCAGCTCCCCAACCCTGAGGCAGATCAGGTATACCTACACCATATTTGTCTCAGCTGTGCTTCAAAAAAGCCAGTGACAGGGATTCCAGTGCCTCTCACAAGGTAGCTTGTGGCAAGACTTAACTAGCCTCCTTGGGCCTCAGGAGTAGCTGTGTCCCAACCCCTGCATACTCCAAACCCAGAAATGCATGGGGGAGTCCATGGATCTCAGTCTCTTGCATGTTGGAGAGTGGCCCCTGGGGATGATGCCATAACATACCATCTAGGTTTGGAGCATTTGGATGGGGCTGGGCGGGTGGGGTGTCCTGGCCAGGACATGCTGATGCTGCAGAATAAACATGTCCTTAGGAAGTGTTTCCTGCTATCCAGCCTACATCATCTTCACTGCAATGTCTGCCAGTTGCAATGATGATAGTGATGTCAGACCACTTCTCCAGCTAGTTGGGTATTCTTTGCCTCTCTTCCACAGTGCCTGCTACCTTCCCAAGAAGCTTCTTCCCTTTAGAAGGCAATGCCACTGGGTGCTATCAGGTGCTAAGCTTGTACCACCTGCCAATTAAACTAGTACTTGTAATAGCTCAGAACCTGTCTGGACCAGGTCCTTAATGGGTGGAGGAGCTTGGAACCTCACATTCCCAGCAGAGATGGCAGAAGAGCTGGCCAATGGCATGAGGCCAGGCTCTCCCTCCTCATCAGATCTCAGGACAGGACTACCACTCCCCACTCATGCAAGTTGTGATTTGGGCTATCAGGGGTCCAGCAATCCATTAGTCCCTTTTCTCCTTGGGGAGCTCAGGATTCAGACTGGCTGGGCTGTGGGCAGAGATGTGATAGACCAAAGGTAGGCAACCCCCAGCACAGGTGCCAGAGTGTTGCACACAAAGGCATTTTGCTTGGCATGCATACCTTTCTGTGGATGGCAGGGAAAGGGCTGGGGCTGTGCTGCCACAACAAGGACTGGGCCCCTCGCAGCTCCCCTGCTGTCTGCCCCTGGCACACCAACATCTTACAAGCTGAGTTTGCAGGTGTTATTGGCACTCTGTCCAAAAACATTGCTGACCCCTGTGATAGACCCTGGCAATAGAACTAGCCAGCTATCAGGGGTGATTGAATTTGGAGCTTTATCTTTCCAGCAAGAGAGAAGAGGGCAGCTTCCAATAGGGGCACCCCTGCTATGTAAAGGAATGAATACAGAAGGGCCAGATACCAGGGAGAGGTGCATTTCATTGTACATTTTCCTTCCTTCTGCAGATGAAAGTACTGTGATGGAGTACAGTGCTCCCTGCCTGTGAGGTGAGTGTGTGGCACTATGTGCATGTTTGTTGGGAGCAGAGGCAGGTGGAGCTGGGCTAGGAGGACTAAGGACTGCTGTCAGGGGCTTGAGGCAAATGGCGATGGGCAGTTAAGGGGAGCATTTCTGTATCCCAAGTGTTTATACTGATGCTGCTCTGGCAGTGAAAGATCTGGGTTCCGGCTGGGTGAGGCTGAATGGGAGTTGTGGTCCTAACTGGGCATGGCTAGCCTGGCCCATTCCCTGAGGTGCTCAGTAGCAGGCTTCTGGAGCCTTCCTGCTCCATGACCAGAGCTCAGAAGTGAACAAGGTTTGGGGTTAACCTGCTATTGAGGGGATCCCATAATGTTTATTGTAAGGGCTGTTCTGGAGTTTCAGAATGGGTTCTAGTTGCAGTACAGTGAGGAACAAATGGCCACATCCAACCAGGCCTATGGGATCACCCTGCAGAGGCTTGGCTGTGACCAAGAAGAACCTAGTGTTCCTGGGATCTCTCTCTCTGGCTCTGCAGTGTGCTCAACAGCAAGTCACTTGAGTTGTGCTCTGCATTTCCCATCTCCATCCATCAGATGGGCACACAGACGGGGGAATGCTTGAGTCACAGGGGCAACAGGAGGCTCCACTTAGTCGCAGATCATAGAGAAGTAGAACTCGAAGGAACATCTAGAGATCATCTAGTCCAATCATGTGCCAGAGACAGGATCTTCCCTATCCAAAACAATGCTCCAACACTCAACAGAAGTATCAGAGAGGGTGGGAAGTTATTGCAGTGATGCGGCAAGAGTATGCATGCAGCACAAATGTCTTCAGCTGGATGGAATCAGGGCCACTGTATGCAGAGCTTCTCTTTCTGCTTCCACTCAGTCAGATCAGGCCTGCAACTGAGAAGCAGCAGGAGGGGACCCCTATCCCTGGGCCACACTATGGAGTCAAGTTTCATAGCTTCATAGCTGGTAGGGTCGGAAGGGACCTGAGCAGATCAAGTCCAACCCCCTGTGATGGGCAGGAAAGAGTACTGGGGTCAAACGAACCTGGCTAGGTGATTATTTAGCCTACTTTTGAAGACCCCCAGGGTAGGGGCGAGCACCACTTCCCTTGGAAGTTGGTTCCAGATCCTAGCCGCCCTGACTGTGAAGTAGCGCCTCCTGATGTCTAACCTGAATCTACTCACGGTCAACTCATGGCTGTTATTCCTCATTACTCCCGGTAGTGCTCAAGGGAACAGGGATGCTCCCATAGCCTGCTGGTCCCCCTTGGCCAGTTTGTAGACAGCCACCAGATCCCCTCTCAGCCTTCTCTTGTGGAGGCTGAACAGGTTCAGGTCCTGTAGCCTCCGAGTGATATCACCCTAAGTGATAACTGGGATCCTAACTCCTCCCCATGAGGTTGTTTTATTGATATTTCCTCAGAGCTTTGTGCATCTCATAATTCCCATGCCCCACCCCTAGGACGCTTCTTTTGTCCTCTGCCTTATCTTCACAGGATGCAGCTGCTGACCCACAGCTCCCCAGCAGCCATTTGGACATCACTACTATACCAGATTCAGCTCTCCTGGCAGAGTTCGAGGGCAAAACAAGCAGATGATCTGAAATTTCCTATGGATCAGCCAGTCACATAGAAACTTAGGGTGTGTCTGGCACCCAATTAAAATCAAGTGGATTCAGGGGACTGGAATTCCTCAGTGAGGTTATTCTATCCTGTGTGTGTGTGTGTGTGTGTGTGTGTGTGTGGTGGAAGAGAGGCAGAGAACAGATGTGAGAACTTCTTGGGTGCCCCCCCCACCTCCATTTTGCTCTGTGCAAGTTTGGGAGTATGTGACTTGGGCCCCTGAATGGGCACTCAACCTGCAACAGCCAAGAGCAGGCATGTCTATATGTGCAAATAATGTGCACAAATCAACTATGTGCACAGCACATAGACCCCAGTTGGAGCAGTTGGGCTGGCAGGGAACCCAGGGGGTCAGCCTGCCAGGCCAGGGCTGCTCCAACCAGGCTCCATGTGCTGCAGAGTGGCTAGCTGGGACATGAGAATGCTTCTGCCTGCTATCCCCACACTGAAGCACCCAGAGCCCCAGCCAACTGGGGCAACATCTACACGTGCACTGCTGCAAATGAAAAAACTCTGCAGCAGGATAGTACTTGTATTTGCTGCAGAGTTTTTTTTAGTTTTGTGCACCCTAATAGGGGGCACACATATAGACACTGAGATGTTTACTGCACAGTTAATTAGTCAACTGCACAGTAAATGTTTCATGTTGACATGCCCAGTAAGCAGGAAGGGCACTCAGTGGAAACGGGCATGGGTGCTCATGAGCTAAATGCTAAAAACATGACAGAGACCAGTGCCTTTGTGATGGCTGAAAGCTGCTGGCTGGGTGTCTGTTTCAAAGAGGCGAGTGAGGCACTCATCTTGGGCCCAGTCCCCTGACTTGGTCCCAGTCACAGGACAGTCTTATAGTCTCATTCAGTTTCATTCAGCCATGGAGATGAATCATTCAGAGACAGGGGACTCCAAGACAACCCATGGGAAGTATAACACCTGCCACCTCCAAGTGCTCTGCCCAGTGACTGTGCCATAGACCTCCCCTGACTTTACCCAGGGCACAGACAGAAGTTACATTTGTAGTATGATTGGCCCCTTAAAGCACTCTACAGCTGTGCAGTTCTGTAAGGGCATGACTGTAGAGTGCATTCAAAAGTGCCCAGTCACATGACAATCTAAGCCTTCGTTACATGAGTATTCAGATGAAGGCACTTCAAAGTGCAGCGCTTCCATTAACATCTGTCAGCATGTGCAGGGAGCAGTGCTGAGCTGATACAACCCAGACCCGCCCTTGGTGCTATCCTCAGAATGGGAGGGGGAGAAAGGAGGGGAGGGAGCTCCATGTGGGTTTGCCTAGCCTGCACTGAAGGGTGGGATGGGTGGATTGGATGTGTGGGGGCTTCTATCCTCCAGCACAGGTTGGGCAAACCCCAGACTGAGCTGTCTCCCCTCCCTTCTACTCCTCCCATTCTGAGGTGTATTGGAGCTGGGAGAAGGGCAAGGCAGAGCTAAGAGAAAATGGCTACAGACACACAGCCACTCCAAACTGGAGGTTGATTCCCACAACCCCCCGGACCCAACAGCGTACATCTGTTGAGTCAGGGTGGGGGGAACTCTGTAACTCATGGCACTTCCTCTAAAGCGCCAGGAGTTACAGCAGGGAGCTGCACATCTGTCAGTGCCTCCAGTGGCTCAGCTTGGGTGAGGGATTATAACCTGGCTAGCTGTGATGGACAGGCTGTGGTGCACAGTTCCTGAGCATGCCTAAGGGAAAGTGTTTGCAGGCAAGGGAGTGTCTCCAGGTGCAGCGGGGGGCTTCCGAGGAGGGAAATGCTGAGCAGGGCTGTGGAGTAGAGAGCAGTAGAGAAAGACCAGGGGACTAACACATGCTGGTAATGGCACCAGCAGCCCAGGAGGAGTTTCACAGATGGGTTGAGTGCATGTACCATCAGCAGCAACTGGAAGAACAGTGTCAGAGGTCATGCATGTGAGCCTTGCTTTAATTCTTTTCCTTGGGAGAATTCCTAGTGCAAAATGACCTGAAGCCAAAGGCACAGCCCCTCCAAGAAAAGAAAATAAATAAATCCCTATTATCTACCAGAAACCACAATGAGGGTGGGAGGCATCACCCCAGTCCTCCCAGCCTGGGCTTCTGGGGGCCTGTCCTTCTGTCCAGTGTCTGCCCCATGCACTGAAACAAATGGGAGAGAGATTGCCAGGAGACACAGGGGCAGCAGCCACCTCCCAGATCCTTAGAGAGTCTGTTCCGTACTAGGGCAATTGGAAAACAAGCTGGCAGGTGTGGGTTTCACACCCATCACAAAATCTGGGATCAGGAGAGATTTTTTTCTCCCTCAGATTAGCACAGACTGTGGGGGTGCTGCCTACTCCTGTAGTGTGGGGCATGGTACTTGTCCTGGGATCCTCTGGGAATGTATTTACTAACTACTTCCCTGTTGTTACAGAGGCAGGGCACTGGCAGTGCTGGCATCACCCCTTTTTTGCCCAGTGCAGAGTTTCCTTAATGTTCCCAGTTTTGTGCCTGGTTGTTATATGTGAAGGTTTGAAGTGGTGAATGTGATTGTGGGGGATTCCTTGGATAAAAGGGTGCCTATGAGCCCTGGGGACTGGACTCAGTGGCCTAGGAGGCCCCTTCCCATCCTGTGGAGAGCAGGCCAAGCCAGAAGGAAGGTCCCTATCCACTCCCTTTGCTTCATAGGGCTGTGGCGTGGATCCTGCATTGACCAGCAGGGGCTACTCCTGGGCTTCCTGCTGAGTGCTCTCTCCTGGTATTGACTCTGGGTCTCAGTGAAGGGCAAAAAGCTTCCTTTTTGTCTCTCCCGAGGTCACTTTCACAGGCCAGTCCAATGCTGATCATTATTTCTGTGGTTACAGGAACCACTATGGGCTAGGGACAAACAAATCAGTGTCTCCTCCCTGGCTGGATCTACCCTTCTCCCTCCAGACAAGAGAGATGTCTCTGTTCCAGCTGCTACAACTACCTTGGTATCTCCAAAGTCAATCCCTGCCTCCCACTAACTCATCCTTCCTGCTGCAAGGGTTCCCTTCCTTTCCATCTGAGAGGTCCTTCTGTCACAGAACTTCCTATCCCCAGAGGCCCCTGGCCTGGCTTTTCTACCTGGATATCTGCAGTGATTTTCTCTCTACTGGCATTAAGGCCCTACTACCAGCTTCCCCACTCCCTCTTGGAGCCCCACCATGGATTCATCCCATGCTGTCGGCAGACACCAGCTCTCCCCGTGCCATCCCATCCTGTCAACTCCCAACTTGCTGGCTGTGTCTCAGCTGCAGACAGCGCTGTAACCAGCCAGGGCCCGCTCCTCTGCAAGGGGAAAAGAGAAAGAGTTACACACAGAGGGGAGAGTCCAGCCTCAGCCCTCTGCAGCACAGCACTGAGGCCACAGAGCCCCTGCTCCTGGCCTGAAGAAACCACTGGCTCCAAACCCAGTGGTAGTAGTCATAGACCTTAATGTGACCTGACTTCAGGCTAGACACTTCGATATCCTGCTCCAGCTACAGGAAGAAAGTCTGTGATCTGTCACTCAGCTTGTGAAGACAGGAGAGGGGGTCAGCAAGGTAGGGACAGGCAGGGAAAGGAAAAAGTGAGACACCCCTGCCATGTTCGCAGGCCATTGGAGGGTCAGGATTTTAGAGAATGAGTAACTGTGAGGGCTGGCAAATGCCAGGCAAAGTAATGGCACAGCGAGACAGTCTTCCTCCACATGCAGCTCTGCCAGTGCTTCTCACTCAGGTCCCACAGCCTCCTCCCCCTGCTATTCCCAACCAAGGCAGCTCAGTTCTATTTACCTTGGTCCAGATAAATGTAGATCCCTTCCAGTTTCACCTCCATTTGCTTAACAATGTTTTTATTGCTGCAGCTTGAACAGGAGACAACACGGTAGCTGGTCAGCTCCTTTTCAGAGAACTCCTGCCCCGAGGGGATCACCACTCACCATTAGATTGGAGGCATGGTGCAATAAACACCTGTCTCCCCCTGCTCTGCTATCAGAGATCACAGCTCAGGTGTCCCCTCAAAGGCAGGCACAGCAGCCTGCCTTGATGCTGTGGGAAAGGAATCTCTCACTTCCAGGAGTGAGGGCCATACTCTTGGTGAATGGGCCAGAGGCCTTCAAGGGAGGAAGTGTGGCCGACCTCCCTACAGCCACTCAAGAAGCTCCTGGTTGGCCCTGGAGACTTACATGCTGATGCATAATGAAGCTGGCTGTTAAGCTGTAAATAGACATCACATTTGTCCAAGGAGAAAGCCTTTTGTCCCAGGACCCTATAACTCCATGATCTTATTTCAAGTTCCTCTGGAGCATGAGGGATAAAATGTGCTAAGGCTTTTTCCTGAGACATGGCCCTGTAAGTCTGTACAGTTCTTGCGGCTCCTTCCAGGGACTAGCTGCCCAAGCTGTGTGCTCTCACTTGCCACCCACTTGCATAGGAACAGCAATGCAAGTTGGAAGAGTAACTCATATAAAAGACTGAGCTGCGGCTATTCTGACCTGGGTCAAACCTCAGACCTCAAATGAGATGCCCCTATTTGCAAACTTTCAGTTTCACTGCTCTCCCAGGTACTGAGTGTTAGAGCTACTTTCTGCAGATGCTACAGCTGCGTGAATAGCTGATATTTCAGTTTGGTGGTACTACTGAAAAATGAAGTGTTCATTTCAAAACCAGGGTTTTTTTCCCCAAATTGTTGGCACAGAGCTGCAGAATGAGGTTCTTTCTCTCTCCTTCTCTTTCCCAGTGCCACTGAATATTTAACCGTAGAGTGGAACACCTTCATGGCAGGATGGAGAGAGGCCTGCCCAGAGTGCCCTATAGCCATATTTGGGGCACTCTCTTGGGAAACGTAGACTTTGGTTCAAATCCCTCCTCTGAATCGAGAAGAAAAGATTAAGAGTCAACACCTGTTCCATCTAATAGGAGGCCTAAGTGGACGTAAGCATTTAAATATGATTCTGTTCCATCCTGTTCGTGCCCCTGAAAAATAGCTGACACAAAAGACGAGTGGATCTTCTTCCTCCTTGCTGCTTGTTGTGAGGGCCTGTTACAAAAACAGGCATGTTAGCTTTTTTCAGAGACTTGAACAGGGTGAAACATTTAAGTTCCTAGATATACTTAGATTTCTAAGAGGTAGAGTAAGGTCTGACTTGTAGAGGCAGAGACTGTGGGCCTAATACGACTTTACCTATTAGATATATGAGAGAATTTAGATGCCCAAATACAATTCTGTTTCACGCTGCTTGAGTCCCTGAAAGCAGTTAATGCAAAAGGTGGTGGGGTAGGTCCTCCTCATTGGTTTTTTTGTTTGTTTCATTTTTTACTTAGTTTTATGGCCAAAATAATGTTACATTAGAAATGCTGGTGTAATAAAGGGATTTTGAGAGTGTTCTCAGAGTTGAATAGAACTACATTTAGGTACCTAGGCACCTAATAGATGGACTAAGATGTTGCTCTGTGCCTTCATAGCGCCTTACCTACCAGCCAAGCCAACCAGGCTGCAGATAAGGGAGTCATTACAGCAGGAAAGGAAACTGGCCAAACAAAGTGAAGACAAACACTTAACCAGATGGCATTTGTCTTCCTGTAAGCTAGTAATTTCCGAGCGCTGTGTCCAAGCCATTCCATCATGTATGGGAACAAGCCACATTTCTACCCCATGCCCATTGGTGCTTCAGACAGGGGAGCACTGTGACTTTGGGGATGCACCAGCCTGTCACTGTGCATTCCCTCCAGCTTACTTGTATGCTTCACTGTATTAGTTGGAAAGCGTCAGCCAAAGGGCCTAATGGTCAGAATGGAGGATTACACTGTGGATATCTCCACAATTCTGTCTCAATTCATCTATACAGTGCCCACGGGCTGCTGCTTGCTGAAAGATCCTGCAGGTGACCTGTGATTTGTTTATCTGTAGGTCTGATCCCTGTAGCCTTATTTGTGTCCTAGGAGAGGAATTTGGGAAGGTTGTTGCTGAAATGCAACTGATACAATGAGAGACATCAAAAGGATATTGTAGAATCCTGTTCTACCTACTCATCAGCCTGTAGGCAACCAAAGGTATGTGGACCTCCAGTTGGTTAGACTCTACTAGCAACTCAGTGGCAGTCCTCCATGTGGAAATAAAGCTTTTCTAGTTTCTAATGTAAGTCAACAGATCTCTGCCTGAAATATAGGGTTGATAAATAATATAGTAATATGGATAATGAGATAGACCTCAGAGAGAAGGAAGTGGGAAGGAGAGAGGTATGGATCTGCTCAGAGACAAAGGGAGTGTTTTCTCCATGTGGAAGACACAAGTGCTCAGGAAATAGGGGAGCACTGGGAACTAGCTGCTCTTCTCTTGAACACTTCCTATCCCCTGAAATGCTCCAGCTTTACTGCACTTTCAATTCTATGCTGCAACAAACCAGAGGAGATATCACAGGGAACATTTTTCATGGCACGGCTGCAGGGGTACAGAATCAGCTCAGTGGGAAGATCTACCTGGACAGCCTGTTGCAGGTGGATGGTGCTGTGGGGGATTCGCTCCAGTGCTGGCCTGTGGATCTGGCAGCGGTAGAATTAGGAGACTATTCATCTACACCTAACTCCTGCTGATACCACACAGGCAGCCAGAGACATGGAAATCAGGGTTGAGGAAGGTAAACAGAGGGGACACACTAATAGGATATACTGCACTATCCCCTGACCAGTTCCCCCCCTGTTACGATGGAGCCCGATCAAATACTAGTGCCTTGGTCCGTGATTGACATTTTATTTTCATTCTTTTCACACTCAGGAAAATTCCAGATTACAATGATCAAAAACAACTAGACACCCCAAAAATTACTTCACTAGGAGAGGGCTACAGGGCATGGGCCATTCATGCAATGTGGGCCTGGGCCTAAAATCCCAGAGGGACCCCAAAGTGATCCATGCTTTGTCCAGAGCTGAGACCCCAGTCCCTCGCATGGGCAACTGTCAAGGCTTCATACTCCCCTCACCCCAGCAACTACAATGCAGGAATCCTGATGAGCCAGGGCTGGCCCTGCTGATGGAGGGGAGGAACGATTTCCATCCTATGTCATCCCTGTGTGCTGAAACAGAGGAGAATGAGAGACTGCCCAGGAGACTCCTGGGAAGACTGTGAGAGGAAATAAAGTGGAGCAGCATTAAAAGGAATAGTGAGAGAAACTGGCATTTGGAGAGAAGTGAGAGCAAAGCAAGCTGAAGGAGAGAAATGAGAGCCACCCAAATCCTTGCCAATCTGCACTTCCAGTCCCCCAGTGTCCCCATGTGCCAGTGAGAAAAGACAGGCATGGACTATGCAGCGCACCTGGAAGATGAGCTCAGTTTCATCAGAGTGATGGAGGGCTCTCTATGAGACCCTTTGCTTGTGGAGAGGGAAATTCCACCACAATGCTGGTTTCAGCTGCAGTAGACTGAGCCAGAGAGGTGGGGAGCCTTGTCCCAAGCCTTCCAGGACAATGAACCCAGAGGAGAAGCTCAGCTCGTAAGCCAGGGAGTAGAATATCAAAGTCAAATGCAGGCTTCATGACACATAACTCAGGGACAACCATGTTCTGCACTAACTGAAATCTCCAAACAGCTCAGTGCACAGCCTTGTCAAGAGCACACTGCAAAAGTCTAGTCCTTTTTTTCCAAGGTCTGTTATGACCCCTCCCCTTTCCCAGGAGGTTGGGGAGCCAAAATGTGCTGCTTCTTCCAGCATGGACACAATTATTTCAGGTGGGGAGACTGACTGCTGCAAAGCCCAGGGAAGAAGGAAGGGAGATGGAGGGGAGAGAGCCAGGAGGCAGGTGCTTCATGCTGACAGGGCAGTAGATGGAGCAGAGGCACCAAGGTTAGGGTCTTTCCAGGGCAGGAGGGGGCTGTCGTGTCCACCCTGGCAGGGATGGTGTGAAGAGAAGTGCACAGCGGCTGGGAGGAAACCAGGAGGACAGCTCCATGAAGCTTGGGCCTACCTCAGCTGCAGACAGCCCTGTATTCAGCCAGGGCTCGCTCCTCTGAAACAGAAGAGAAGGGATCAGAGTCACACACACAGAGCCCAGGCCCCCACACCCAGCCCAGAGGCCCCCAGCAGCTCCACAACCCACCTGGCTGGTAATAGTCATAGACCTTGATGTGGCGTGGCTTCAAGTTGGTCACCTTGATCTCCCGCTCCAATTTTAGGGCATATGTCTGGGAGGTGTTGCTTAGCTGTTGGGAGGGTAAGGGAGATGGGAAACTACTTTTAGAACTCCCCGAATCTTGGCACAAGTGACTGACTGTGCTCAGTCTGCCAGAGCCAAGGAAGGAATTTAACAAGACTACTATCCCAGCTATGGGCTCCTAACGCAGCTTTGCCACTGCCCCTCACTCCTGCCTCAGCATACACACCTGTTCCACGTAGATGGAGACAGAACTTCGGCTCATCTCCATTCTCCTCACAAGGGGGTTCTGCTGCAGCTGGGAAAGGAGAGAACAGGAGAAGGGTAAGCTGGGTCTCTAAAGGGCACGTGGGAGAAGTTCGACAGACACTTCTCCCCAGGAATGAACAGCCTCCCTTCTTCGATGGGAGCAGATGAGAGCTCCCACTCCCTGCAGAGCTGATGTCTTCATAGGGTCACTCAGTGCCTGGGACCAATGAGAGGGATATGCTTTTGGTGGCTTTTGGGGTTTTGCTTGGGTCACTGGTCTGAATCCTCCCATGGAAATCACAGGCCTCAAGGCACACAGTAGAGGTAGAGTGGGAGTGGGGTCTATAGCCAACTTTGGGTTTAAATGTTTGGGGCATGAGCTCAGTTAGTTGGAAGTGAAGAACTGCTCTTTGCAGCCTGCTGCCTCTCCTCAGGGTAAGAATAGGACCTGCTTGTACTGACCAATTGGAAGCCATTCTGGCCTCCAGTTCCTTACAGATGTGCTAGAGCTTGAAGCCAGGATGAATCCGGACAGCAGGGAGACTTCCACGATCACCATGTTGGAAACAACTCTCCTCCCAATGTAGCTAGAGGTTGGGGGAAGAATGGGAGAGAAGATGTAAACCATCAGAAGCGTAAACAAGGGGTAGCTGAAGCTATTGATCCTCCTCTGGCCCCAGTTTCTCCCACAGCTCTACTGCCTCTGCATGACAGCCCTGGGGCCAGGGCCAGGACCATCTCAGAAGAAACCTGGGACCTTGGCTTGGAATAGTGTCTAAGATGGTTTCCTTGCTCTGACCAGCCCTAGGGGGCATCTCCCACAGTATTCCCCTTCTATTCATCCTTGTCCTCTCCCTCTCCTTCAGAGGATATTAAAGGGGACAGCACTACCTCCACTCTTCCATCCTCCAGCGGCAGAGGCACAACCAGAGGCACAACTGCCCCAAGGGTCCTGGTTCCCTTCTTTCCATTTCCTCACAGCTGGCAAATTTGCCCCCCAGCTGTGCCCATCCAAGCAACCCAACACCTCCCTCACAGCCACTAAGCCCACCCTGACTCCCCAAATATGCCCCCCTCCCACTTCACAGGAGTAGCCACATCCCAGGTGAACGGGCTGGGTGGAGGTGGAGGCTTTCTTGGCCTTACCTGACACTAACACGAAGAGTGAGGATGGACACATCTCTGCTGTTACAGTTGACCAGCTCTGTGGTGATGTGCAAAGCGAAGGTTACAGAGGCCTGTGGGGGAGGCTCATGGTACCTCAGTACCATCTGCAAGGCAGAGAGTGACCCAAATCATCTTCCAGATGTATTACTACTTGGAGTTGAAGTTTTTTTTCCAGATTCATAGGTTTTAGGGCCAAGAGAGGCCACTGTAATCATTTAGTCTGGCCTCCTATATCACTTGATATAAAAGCCACAGAACCACCTCCAATAAGCTCTGTAGAAGCCTGAGCCAGGATGTTTCCACAATCAGTGCTATGATGGGAAACAGCAGAGGAAGTGAACAGGGAAGAAGGCTGCAGTCCGTCAACCTCCACTGCTGGATGCATCAACTGAGCATGCAAATGCAATGGTGTTCTTGGGTCATGAAAACTGGCCTCTAGTGCAGCCCTGCATGAGGAGCACAGCCAGTGTCTAACTCCCCCCACCGTCCTGGGAGCGAGGACCTACCTGGGCAAAGATGCAGCCTCTGCCCTCAGCCCGGAGTGAGTACTTCCCAGGGACTTCTGTCAGTGTTTCCTGCTGCAGCAGCAGCCGGTTCTTGTGGGTGACCTGGAACTTCCTCTCAAAGCTGCCCTGAGATGTCACCATCACCTCCAAGTCTGCCTCCTTGCTGTATGTCAGGGCAGCATATTTGGCCAACGCCTGAAGGGCAACCACTGTGTCCTGAAGGGGAAGAACCAGTCACCTCACTGTGTGTCAGCTCTTTCAAGCCAGGAACAACATCCTTGAACGCTGTGCACAAACAGCAGTATTCTCACTCCTGCTGGCTCCGCACTCCAGGAATTAACTCTGAGATTCACACTCCCAGGCCCTATGTCCAGTGCCCAGCCAGGGGTAACAGTAATTTGCACACGCTCCCGTCATAGAGGTACTTTCTCCAGTGATGTCCCTGCCCATTCCTCTCCCCAGCATCCCACTCTGGGTTACCTGTGTGGAGGCAAAGCCCCCGTAGGCATTCTGTTGCTTGGTGAGCCAGGCCACAATGCCAGAGGCTGTGGCAATGTCATCCCTGGTCACTGGCTTGGATAGCAGGGCAAGGAGCATGTAGGCTGTCAACTCCACATCCACTGACTGGGGTTGGGACCAGGGGCTGGTACTGGGCGGCTTGGAGGGGGCCTGGCTCCAGTGGATCTGCCCTCCTAGGGGAGGAGAGAATTAGTCAAAGCACTGTCAGGGCAGATGTTCTCAGGCTTGGGACACAAGCAAGGCACCCAGTGCCCAGGGACTGCTCAAAACCACTGGGTAAATCTCTCCTGGCTACATAGATGGCCATACAAGAATGCTGCCTCGTGTATCCCACCTTAAAGACTTGCGTTCATAGGTAGGAAACTTGCACTCCAAAGGGTGAGATGAAACATCCCTGGGGTTACACGTTATTTAGTAAGTATGTGGGGACTACTTGAAAAATCAGGTAAAATATCTCTCAGTCTACATTGAGAAAGGCCACTTGGGAAATAGCCTCCTAGTTTACAGTAGCTCATCCCTTACTCAGTTCCTACCTGGTCTAGCAGGTGACAGGGGTGTATTAAGAAAGGTCAGATAGTTACAGAGCTCAGCTCTCAACTGGCTAAGTCTTGTGGGGGCAGTCACCAGTCACCCCCAAGGCTAGGGGGAAAGGAGGAACTGAGCTCTGTGTGCCAGCTAGTACTGGATGGGCCCTTTACCTGCTTTGATGGCCTTCTGGTCTAGTTCCTGAAACAACTGCTTCATGTGCTGGGTGTCCTGAGCCAAAGTGAAGGCATAGGCTAGCAGTGCTTTTGTGTAGGTGCTGGTAATGTTGGGAAGAGCCCGAGTGAGGCAGGCTAGGGCCTTCTGCACCATGCTGCTCTGTAGGAGAGAAAGCACATGCTGGGACTGGGCACACATAAGCGAAGAGACATAGATGCAGGCATATGTATGCTGGCAGATGCACACAGAGGTATAAATGCATGGATTTACAAATGTGAGAGCACAACAGCACAGTTTATGCACAGGTGTGCAGGCCCAGGCACAGGATGTAAGTGGAACAATACCCACTTTCCCGGCTACACATGTGCTTGCTCCACACACACAGATAACTAACCCATCCCATGTCACTGCCCTGTGCTTCAGTTAGGGCTATGCAGGGATCTCAGTGATTACAGCATCACTGCACTGGAAGCAACAGAATTCACCATCCTTGGAAAATCCCCTCTTCTCTCAGGGCAGTAGTTCTGAATTGCTTTTTCTTAGCTGCCTGTGGGCTTCTGCAGTGCCCCTCACACAGATGCCTGAATCTGGGAGCTGTACCACCTGAATGTGCAATTCTCAATACCACCTCTTGCCTCCCCAGTTAAACCTTTATGGGCAAGTCTATACAGGCTATTAAGGTGAAGAATGACAGAGAGCCTGGGGCGCTCTGCCAGTTTAAGCCAGCCATAGCCCAGAATGGGCCCTGTAGCACAGACAGGGTGCAGCTAGGACTGGGCGACTATAGAGATGAGCCAACCAGATTAATTAGCAGGCATCATCTGCAAGCAACCCAAGGGAGTCACATGACCAGAAGGGTCAGAGCCCTGGGAGAGAGATAATGCAGGACCAGAGGCAGGGCAGACAGTCTGACTATGGAGGATGAGCATGGAAGAGCTCTCCAGAGGTGCCTGTGATGGAGAGGCAAATTACGAGTGGGCTAGAGAAGCTAAGGGCTAGCAACTGATGAAGAGTCAGGGTTGGATAAGAGTTTTGTTACAGCCAGGTGGGCTTATGTTCTGTTTGGTTTCAGTTTGGTCCGATGCCTGGGGAGGGACCAGGGAGGACTAGATACTGAGAGAAGACCTGGTGGTTTGTGGGGGACTGTGAGGGGTGGCTTGGAGGTGCCAGAGCACCTAGGGCAGTGCAGCAATCCCAAAGCACCTGCAGGGGTGCATCTAGCATGCCCAGAGGGGCGATCTCATAGAGCCCAAGAAAGGCAAGATTAAGATGTAAGGACCAGAGGGCCCAAAGCCCAGGGCAGGGCAGGGACAGGGCCTGGGACCTGGATACAGGGAGAGACAGAGAGGAAGAGCCCAGAGAGGCTCAGCAGCCCAAGAGAGGGCATAAAAAAAGGAACCTGGGAATCCTGAAGCTCAGTTTGGTCAATTGTCTGCAGGTGGTTGGCGATTGCCAGTTGGCACTTGCTGCCCGCCCTCTCCTCCACTGCTGACACTACCATGCCCCCACCGCCAACACCACTGCTGCTGCCTGCGGGCGGTCGCCGTGCCCCACCTCAGCCTCAGGAGGCACGCAATGTTCATGACCAGAAGGGACCTGTAGGATCATCAAGTCCAGTCCCCTGCCATGGGCAGAAAGTTATTGGGCTCAACAAGGTGCTTGTCCAGCCTCCTCATGAACACCTCCAAGGATGGTGACTGCCCCACCTCTGCTGGGAGCACATTCCAGATTCCAGATCCTTCACGGAAAAGAAGTTTTTCCTAATGTCCAACATACAACTTTCATCAGTCAGCTTGTGCCCGTTGGTCCTCTTCCTCCCTGAGGGTGCCTTTCTGAAGAGTTGCTCCCCTAGATGCTGGTGTTCACCCTTGACATACTTGTAGGCAGGTATCAAGTCACCTCTCAGTCTTCTCTTGCTCAGACTAAACAAACCCTGTTCCCAGAGTTTCTCTTCATAGGACCTATCCTCCAGGCCCTTCTCTGCATCCTTTCCAGCTTATCCACATCCTTCCTGAAGTACAGTACGTCAGCTGTGGCCTCACCAGTGCTGAATAGAGGGGAAGGAGCACGTCTCTGGATCCAATTGCAACACACTGGCTGATACACACCAGAGTCCTATTTGTCCTGCTGGCAACTTCATCGCACTGTTGGCTCATATTCATCTTCTGGTGGATTGTCACCCCCAGGTCCCTTTCAGATGCAGTGCCAGTCAGTGGACCACCACCCATTGTATAGTTGTGGTGAAGGTTCCTCCTACCCAGATGAAGGACCCAGCACTTGTCTCTATTGAACCTCATCTGATTGCATTCTGCTCATAAGACCAGTCTGCCAAGATCATCCTGGATGCTTACCCTATCCTCAAATATGTCCACATTTCCACACAGCTTGGTGTCATCTGCAAACTTAATCACTGCACTTTCCACACCCTCATCCAAGTCATTGATAAATATGTGTCTATCTGTTCTCCTGACTCCAAGGAAAATTCACACAACACTACTGCTGCATACAGCCATTAATTTCCACCATAGAACTGTATCATCTCAAGTCCATTAAGTGTTGCAGTTCTTGGGATCCCCTAGCATATTGCATGTGGGGGTTTTAATATGAGTGTCTGCCATTTTAGTCTGTCTTGTTTCCAGATTCCTGTTCAACAGCATACCTACAGCTGACAAACCACATGTCATATCCTGTGATATAATTATGGATCAGTGTCTGACTCTGCCACCTTCTGAAGTCATGATTTTATCATTTTATTAATATCACTTATATTTGATCTCAGCACCTTTTCCCAATAATGTGTTAGATTGGGGACAACCTCACCACAGACCAGCTCATGCCCCACATAACAAGACCTGTTGTCACATTACAATGCTAAGTACGCATCAAGAAAAATAGGTTTGATGAGCATGGCCATAAGTTTAGTGATAGCATTTTCTGGCAAGGCTATGTCAGGGAAGTGAGAAGCATCTGCGAGCACATGTACACAGTAGGGCTGTGCGAAACAGCACCGTTCTGATTCAGCTTCAGTTTCAACAATTCAACGGAACAGTGTTTCATTTCAAGTTTTGTTTCATTTCGAAACCACTGTTGCATTTTGTTTCACTGAAACTGTTTTGCTGTTTTGACGCTGTTTTGAGGTTTCACCCATAGTTATTATGGGGAAGCAAAATGCAGCAGACAGGCAGATCGGGGTCCTGCTGGCACCCCTGGGAGGGCTGCAGGGGCTGTGCCGGAGTCCTCCCAGGAATGTAAATCCCAGATCTGCCTGCCAGATGAGAGAAGTTGGGTGCTGCCACCTGGGACTGACGCCAGAAAGATCAGTGCTGCCACTGGTCCCAGGAGGAAGCACCCAGCTCCTGTCACCTGGCAGGCAGATCGGGGGCTCCCACCCCCAGGAGGACTCCAGCACAGCCCCTGCAGCCCTCCTGGGGGTGCCAGCAGGGCTACGATCTGCGTGACAGATGACAGGAGATGGGTGCTGCCACTGGGGGCCAGTGACATGGGGCCAGGGCAGGTCAGCTGGTGTGGGGACCCACCGCCCCAATCCCAGAGCTGGGGAGGATCCCCACACCAGCGAATCTGCCCTGGGCCCCACACCTCCTCCAGCCGGCTCAGGTATGGGGCTGGGGCAAATCAGTTCATACGGGAACCCTCCCCACCCCGGATTGGCACACCTGCCCTGCCACCCACTCCCTCGGGTCCCAGCAGTTTGCAGCCCAGGGGCTGTGATCTGTCTCCCTGCCAGCAGCTTGTAACCAGGACCCTCCCCTGCACCAGCTGATCTGCCCTGGCCCTGTACCAGAGCCAGCTGGAGGAGGGTGTGGGTCCTGGGACAGATCAGTTGGGGTGGAGACCCTCCCACACCCTGGGATCAGGGCGGTGGGTCCCCACACTAGCTGATCTTCCCCGGCCCTGTACCCGAGCTGGCTAGAGGAGGCTGCAGCTGCTTGCAGCCCAGTGCGAGCCCCCCACACCAGGCTTGGGTCCCAGCGGCTCGCAGCCCCTTTGAACTCAGCCCAGTAGCAGAAGGCATAGCACAGCCCCGGCTCTGCCCACCTCCTGCTATAGGGCTGAGCTCCATGGGGCTGGCGGAGCCCATTGGAGTGCAGCCTGGCAGCGGGAGGCAGGGAGAGCCAGGGCTGCACTCCCCAATGGGCTGAGCCACATGGGGCTGCGAAGCGTAAGCCCTGGCTCTCCCCTGCCTCCCACCACGTGGCTGCTGCTCTGGAACTCCAAATGTTTCAAAACTTTCACAATGTTTCAGGTGGCCTCATTTTGTTTTGAGGCTGTTTCAAAGCCTTCTGTTTCATTTCAATTTCACTGTTTCGAGCTTAAAATGAGCCGAAACAGCGTCAAAACAAAACAGCCAGCGAAATTTCATGCGGCCCTAGTACACAGTCCTTCTTCAGTCAGCATAAACAAGTGCAAGTCTATGTTGCTCCAGTGACACGAGCTCTTTTATCTTGACTTGGCATGGTTTTCTGACATGTGCAACAAACATTGTTGACTTCATCAGTGTGCCTTTATATTTGGAGCCAGCATTAAATGTCTATAGCCCTTCTCAGATTATCCAGCCCTTAACTGTCCTCCCTGAATTTTTTTAATATCATTTTGTGGGGCAATTATTGGTGTGGTCAGATAGTTACTGGTGTGGAGAGGATATATTTTACTCTGAAACATGAAGTTTCCCAACTCTCTAAAAGATATATCAAACTCTTCTCAAATGTTTTGGTTCCCTGTTTTTCTCAATGAGGTCACTTTTAACCTGACAATGGGAGCTCTTTTCCTTAATACTTTCAGAAATTATATCACTTCCAGTTTGTTATTCACCCATTTATCGACTTTGCACATCCCTTTAGTGGAGATCAGCTCACCATTATCAACAATGAGTTTTATCTGCTACCACTACCTGTGGCTTTTCTCTTATTGTTAATAACTAGGTTTTGACATGTTGATTTGTACATGAATGATCAACTGAAAATTAACCACCACCCCATTTGCTCTCAGACTGACAGTCCATTCATCTTTTGCTGCAATGGTTGTCATCATTCCTATGGAAACTGAATCTGAGTTAACATGTTTTCATTGCCCTCCTCATCCAGTCTGTGAAGTCTTTGCTGATGTTTGCAAACTCTTGTAAAGTCATGCCATTGTCCCCTGCAGCCTGTTGGAACTTATAAAACTTAGGACTCCCTGGCAGGATGCCTTGCTGATTCACTCAGGGTTATACTGATCACCAAACTTAGGGTCAGGAAGGATTTTTCCCTTAAGTCAGACTGGCACAGACCATGGGGATTTTGCTTTCCTCTGTAGTGTGGGGCATGGTCCATTTCCTAGGATCTTCTTGGCATTTATGAACCAACTATTTCCCTGTTGTTGCAGTGGCAGGGCTTTGGCAGTACTCTTGTGTCTCCTGCTTTTCCCAATGGTGTGTAATAAGGTGTTCTTGATGCTCCAGGTTTTGCACCTTATAACTGTGTGTGAGGATTTGAAATGGTGATTTTGCGGGGGTTCCTTGAATTAATGGTTGTCTGTGAACACAGGATGGGACTCAGTGGCCCAGAGAACGCCTTCCCATCCTGCATTCTTGCAGTTGTTCCTATCTGCTGGGTGTTGTCCTGGCTTGTGCAGTTGTCACAAAACACACACAGTTCAATGCACTGTTCTCACTTGCTACCAACTGTGCGCCATGGGCCATTCTGCCTTAGCTCCCTCTCTGTGAGATATTTTGGGTTCTCAGTCACCTCTGCAACATTGTAGTGCTTTCCATTTTCCATAAGCTGGTGACTTCAGTGGCTTGTAAGATTTCCAATCCTCCAGAATTGCCCTGGAGTTTCCAGGAATTAGATATAAATCTCCAGGAGACTGCTGAGAATGACCCAGGAGATAAATGATAGGGCATTCATTAAAAAAATATTAAACATTGAATCTGATGTATATAGTAGTCCAATAGGTTTTTAAAATGTAATAGTAAAGTGTATTTGCCTTCTTGACATAAAGTCTACACACCCTAATCTGTAACTGATATACACAAGCATGCAGGCACGTTCACGTTGTGTGTCACGGGCACACTGGTGTTCCAGGAATGTCCCAGAATAGATTCAGAGTTGGCAACCCTTGGACAATTCTAATTGCTTTGTTGGGGGTTAATTAAGGCTATCAACAGTGACTCTTGAGTTTTCTTGTAAGGGATTCAAATCACATTCTGGTCTCTTTTCAGGGATTCCCCAAGGCAGACTCAGCTCTTCACCCTCAGATCAATCTTCTTTTTCTCAAACTCTAAGTCATGGTTCATGTTCATGTGGAATACGAATTTTCAAATATCGGTCATGCAGTTTCATAACTGGTCTTCTCACTGGAGCTGACAGCAAACTGCTAGATGCTCAAGTGCATCAGGACCTTCGGCATCAGGCAGAAGGTTCCCTTTTCAGCACCTTCCTTTGCATAGGTCCCTGTCACTTGCAGCAACAGTGTGAAGCCCTACTTTAATCCTCTCCACCTTTCATCCAAAGTTTCCACCTTCCACTCAGGTCATTACCCCCCATTGTGCTTTCTCCCCTAGTAGCAGTAGGTGTCCAGAAGCCTGTCTAGACCAAGATGTTGGAGAGAGATGCTTTTATGCAGAGATGCAATTCCAACTGCACCTGCATCATACAACACAGGCATCGGCAGTGCCTCTCATCAGGCTCCCCCTGCTTTGAAAGCTAAGCTAAGTGCCTAGAATTGCAATTCCCAATATTCCCCAGCCATGTGAGCTGTCTCCCAGGGATGTTCTTCCAATGGGCAGTGCAAACTTCTCTCCCTTCCCCCCAACAACAATCCTGCACAGGAATGGTCGGAGCCTTCCCACCACCCCAGTAACTCCCTCCCTGTAAGCAATGCTCTACCTCTGCCCACAGCAAGAGCTCTTTAGGACACAAAGGGATGCAACAAAGGTCCTGAATACTCACATTCACCATCTCCCCAGCCTCCAGATATGCTGCAGTGATGTAGGCAGCTAGGGGGACTTCGCCATCCACGCCGCCCTGTGGGAAGCACCAACACCCAGGGAGACAAGGGCATCAGAGAGAGGCAGCATCAACAGGACCCAATGCTCCCACCCAGCTTCTTTCCCACCCTCATCCCTGATGTGACCTCTCTGACAAAGCAATGAGGATGCTGAGCTACCTTCCACACTTTGGAAGGCAATGCTTTGAGGGCCACCCAGCCACGCTAGTACCTTCATGGCAGTGTTGAAGAGCTTGCCCACACTCTCAAAGCAGCCATTGGGCAGCTGGTGAAGCTGTATCCAGCTCAGCGCATCCCGGACATTCCTGTCATCGAGAAAGATGTACCGCTTGGCCTGCCCAAAACACTTGGCCACAAATGCTGTCAGCCTGGAGAAGAGGGAGGGAGAGTATGTGGAGGGCAGCAACCAGGAGACTGAGGATGAGGAGGGAAATGCTATGAAGGAGAAACACTGAAAAGAGAAAGAGAGAAAAGAAGAAGAAAGGCAGGAGAGAGAAAGAGACAAAGGAGTGAGGAAGAGGAAGCAGGAGGATACAGGGCAGGGAAAGGAAAGCAGGACCTTGATCAGAATCCTTTCCCCCACCCTCATCCCAGCACCTTGATGCTATGCCATTTTTGTCTGCCCAAATACAGCTCTCTATGCCAGATGTAGGCACATTTCCCTAGGGGTTCCTGGCCTCTGGGCAGAGTATGAGGCACCTTAACCCACCACCAGGGGCAGGGGCATGTACAGAGATTTCCTTCAGAGCAGATCAGGTACAGTGAAGGGTCCTGAGGGGCTGGCAACAACCCACAACCTCCAGTTCCCAGAGCTCCAGGCTCTCAGACAGTGGGCCACAGGGAAGAAAGGCCCCACTGCTTACCAGGTGTTACCATCCTCATCTTTAGTCCCAAATGCACTGTAGGAACCATCATGATGTTTATAGAGCAGCTGCCTCTGATGCCCTAGGGAGACAGCAAGAAATGACAGTCACCCACTAGGGCTAGGAAAAGGGCATTTTTAGGGTGGATATGGGGAAGAGATGACAAGATATTTAAAATCTCGTTGGGAGGTATTTGCACAGGGCAAAGGTAAGGAAGGCAGATGACGTTTGCAGGATGAGTGTCAGAGGAGGAGGGGAGAACTACTAGCAGGTTGTAGACAAAGAGAAGCAGACAGATATTGGTATGATTACCATGGAGGATGAATGAGGGCTACTTGGAGGGTGGGTGCAAAGAAGGGATGAGGGAATACTGGCCAGATGGGTATGACATATGGGCAGGGTGACTAAGGGGTGGGGGTACTGATAGGCTGTGGGCAGGGAAAGGCGGGGAGTGAGTCACAGGATGGGGGTAGGGGAAGGGCAGGGGCACACTGGCTAGATGGGCATGGCATATTGGTAGAGTGGGTGTGGGGAGTGGTATACTGACATGGTAAGTGTGGAGAGTGTAGTACATCAGCAGGTGGGTGTGGGGAGTATGGTGCAATGGAAATCTAGACGCAAGGGGCGTACAGGATATAGTATATTGGCAGGCTGGTGGTGGGAGTGGGCAGGGATAAACTGAGTAGCTGGGCACAGTATATTGGCAGGTTGTGTGCAGGACGTGGTATACTGGCAGGGTGAGCACAGTGTGCAGTATGTTGGCAGGGCAGGTGCAGGGGAAGTGTAGTAACTGGCTGGGTGGGTAGAGCAATGGGCCTGGGCTGGGGTCACTTGCCACTGCACAGGAAGCCTGTTGCCCGGTCCCTGATCTCTGGGGTCAGCTGCCCCGTCTTCTCCAGGTACTGCAGCACATAGATGATGGGAGCAAAGAGCACCATATTCTGCTCCCCACAGCCTTGGGGCATCTGCACCAGCCGGTCCAGGTTCTGCAGTGCTATGCCCATGATGTCACCTGCCGTAGTGGGAAAGAGAGGGGTGCAGAAGAGGGGGTCAAAAAGTGAAGCAGAGGAGAGCCCCATGGGGCAGGAGGAAGGAGTCCCCAGGCTGGGACAGGAGTGATGCAGCTAGTCCCCCAGGGCATACCCACTGCAGCCTGCACAGCCTTGCCCCACAGCCAAGGACAGGGCAGTGCCCCACCCTGCCCACCAACATGTTACATCCCTCATTGCACCAGGAGTGACCCAGGTTCTCATCCCAAAGGGGCTTTTCCTTGAAGGGGGGCAAAAGGGGCAAAGAAGGCACCTGCCTTTATTCAGGAGTGTACCATTACCACATGGCGGGGATGGGAGGAGAAGGAGTGTGCCACATTGAAGCATGTTCTAGGGAAGTGAAGATCTATTTCTGCCCCAGGAAGGGGAAGGGGAACGTTCCACTCAATTTGGAGTTATTTTTTCTTCCCCCTGCAAACATTCCTCAGAGCACAGGGCTATTTTCCTACCCCAAGCACATGTGGGGGGTGGTTTTATCGTAGATGGAGTATTCCATTGTAGTGGTAGGCAGGGGGGAGATCTGCTTAAATAGTCCAATAGAACAGGGGTGGCCAACCCACATCACACATGCCACAAGTGGCACAGGCAGTGCTGTGTGTGGTGTACAAGCCCTGGGCATTCAGTAAAGGCCAGTGTTGGAATAGAAGCAGGAGGCCTTGAAGTCCCCATGCTGGGTGGAGTGGAGCAGGGTACCACAGGCTGCTACCAGCAGTGCCATATGTTGCATACAAGAGCCAGGTTAACCCTTCCCTGGCCCTGTAGCCACTGCTAAATTCAGGGCTTTGGATCCTTATTCACCATATGAAATGGCAGTGGCTGCAGGGTCAGGGAAAGGTCATCCTGGTACTTGGGGGTGATGCTTCCTCTCACAGCAGCATCCCACCCCCACTTGGCTCAAGCCCCCATGTCTCCACTCCACTACCCTAGGATGCAAACCCTATAATGGCCAACTCTGTGAGGTGGGGATCAGCAGCCCTTGGTGGGTAGGGGAGATTAATTTGTGGCATGTGCCCTCTGTGTTCATCCATCCCCCCTCCTGCAAGATTGGTCCCCACTGGGTTAAAGCAAAGGCGGGCAGCATTTCCTCAACAGACTGAGTAGAACAGTGTGCTGAGTTGAAGGGTAGTGGGAGAGGAGTCCTAGCTCCCCTCTGGGATGCTCTGTTACCCCAAAAGATGGTTTTCTCCAAGATGGAATGATCCACTGGAAGGGAGTTCTTCTGTCCTGGGTCAGCTTCCCAGGTTGGAAGCAGCACCCTGGGGTTCATGGGTTTTAATCCAGATTTTATCTGAAGCAGTCAGGGTCAGGTTACCTAGGTGGAGAGGACATGGGGGACCCAGGCCTTTCCCTTGGGAGTTCCCACAGTGTGTGGCTGCTGTACTGGGTCAAAACTGAAGCAGCTATTTTGGTGGATCTGGAGCACAAGCATGGGAAAGGGGGCAGGGGACACCTAGCCTTGGACACACCATGCTGGAGGCTCACAGTGTGGGCACAGGGATGAGGGTCCCAGATCCCAGAGCTGCCTGCAGTGCTAGTGTTGGGTCCCTTACCAATGATGGAGACAGTAGCTCTGGCTGAACCTTTCACCACATTACTGGGTAGCTTCAGGGGCACCAAATCCTGCACTGGATTCCCTGAGACATGGAGGAGCGAAAGGAAAAAAAAGTCTAAGAAGGCAGGTTCCAGAATCCCCTGTAAACTCTCCCCTGGAGCCAGCCCTGGCCTCTGCCTTGCACCTCCTTCCATGCATCTGGCCAAAACCTTACAGACTTTATGTCTGTTCCCTCTCATTCCTCTACCCCTTACTCCTCTGCACCACCTCTCTCTGCATCCTCAGTGGATGCTGAGCCTTATCCCTGCACTGCAGTCCTCAACACCCAGGGCAACCTCCTATTGTGACTCCATCTCTTTCCAAACCTCAGGTGTTTTAGAAGGGTGTTTTGTCCCTTTGCCATCCCAACTATCTCCCACTCCCACAATCTCTTCTACATTGCTGGTGGCCTCATCATCAACCAGGAACCTCACAGAAGGGGGGAAAGCCCTGAGGTCACCTCCAGTCTGTCTAGGAGTGGGCAGTGAAGGACTGTTCCCTGCAGACTGATCAGATAGCATATGACACGGCATCTCTTGCGGTGTAGGAGGTGTCTGGTAATCCCACAGTTCAGGGTTTGTGCTAGCTGCTGGTGGGGCCAGGATGGAATTTCTTCCCCAACATAAATGGTATTGGCTTCTGAAAGGAGGTGGGGGTTGCCTTCCTCTGTAGCACTGGGACACTGGCCACAGCTATGGCTGGGAGCAAGGAGAGCTTGATTGGAATGTGCTGATGTTCCTGCCAGTACTTAAAAAGTCCTGAAGCTCCTAACTACAGGTCTTGCTCTTCTGCTCACGGTCAGACCCATTGCCAAGTCTGGGGCCAGAAAACTAGGCCAGAAAACTAGGTTAGATGGAGCTGTTCTGAGCATTTTCTTATGGAACTACTTCCCTGTCATTGCAGTGGCAGGGCATTGACAAGGCCCTTGTCCTTCTGCTTTTATGTCTGGCTTACTTGTAAGGTGTACCTGCCTTGTGTTTCACAGCTGTGCTGTACTGTGCTGTGGTGTGCAGCTAGGGGTGAGATTTTGCAGTAGTGACTCTGGGGATTCCTTGAATCAAGAACAGCTTGCAAATGCACCGCGGAGCCTCCTTCCTGTCTGATATTCTTATCTGTTCTAGTTCTAATGGCTCAAGCAATGGAGGCTGCCAAGCTTGTGCATTAGCAACAAGGGATATTTATATTACAGGCTTGGTCCTCCTGCAGGGACATTCAGTGGGAGCTCCCTTTTCTCCAGAATTGTAATGAAATTGTGCAACTTAACAAGGGGATAAGAAGGACAGACACAGCACTTGCCTACAAATTGATAAAGGCCCAGTGACCATTAAGCCTAGTCTGGCTGTGAAGAAGTGTTTCCTTTCAGTGAAGGATGCATGAGACAGTGGAAATGTCTCACCAAGGGAAGAGATAAAAGCCTCTCTGCTTCAACTGTTCAAAGCCAAAACTAGACAAAACCCTGGAGAACAAGGAAAAATCCTTCACTGAAACTTGTGGTTGCACATAAGATGTGATTTTATATCTTCAAATAACACTCACATGCTGTTCCTTAGCCATATTTCCCAGGGCAAATATATTACTAATATGTCTCATAGCCATATAATTTCCCTATAGCAGCACCCCACCACACACCCCTCCCTTCACTGTCCACCTGTATGTCCCAGTACATGGTCACAGGGGATGCCTTATTACTGACCAGTGCAGACCACTTACCTTCTTTGGGGCACATCAAGGAGTTGTGAGTCTTTTCCACCAGCACTCCCTCTGGCTGTTGGGGAAAAGGTCAGCAATATCAGGAGTAGTGAAGAGAAGATAAAAACAGGGAGACAAGTAGGTTACAGACAGAACAGGTCAACAACCCATCTCCTACCTCAATATCCCAGAGTGTGGATCATCTCTTCCATAAGAAATGTCACTTTTTAAAAATTTGTTTTCATTCTAAAAGGGAATGAAACTAAATATTTTCAGGATTTCCTGTAAAACCAAAATTCTAAAAACAAGAAATCCATTTAAATACATTTTATTTAAAAAAAGGAATGTATTTTTTAGAATCCTTTTGGCCTCTATCTTATTTCTATTACTCAACATTATTTCCTGATATGTCACTAACAGTAGTGCATAACAAAAGGTCTAAATATTGTTTTATTAAAAAAAAAAGGGCTGTTACTCAATACAGAAAGAACTTTTTCACTTGTTTTCTGAAGTGAACTATCTCTTGTGCTGTACTGGAATAGGATTACACCTAAATGCTGGAGGCTGCAAATGGGAGAGGAACAGTCATACCCTGTTCACTCTCCCTTTCAGTATATACTCTCTGCCACTGTGTGACACAGGGTCTTTGGTAAGACGGAGTTGTGGTCTGACCTAGGAAATGACAGTTGTTGTGTTCTTATTTTAAAACTTATTTTCTTGTTGAAAGCCTCAGTGTCGAACTGCTTTGTTTCAAATAGGACCACTTTGGAAAATATGTTAAGAAAGTTTCAGTCAGCATTCAATAGCAACTGCCCTTTATATTTGAAAAGGAATATATAAACTATTAACGTATATTATATCATGATGCATTGTGATGCATCAGAAGCAACAGTTCATAAATGACATGTAATACGTCTATAATATATGACCTTACTTGATATGTGGTTATATTATAAGCACTATTACTATTGATGTCACAAATAATGCAAAATAGAGATAACATAAAAATAAAACCACACAAAATAAATTATAAAATGAAATGGACATTTCTTTGTAAATTAAGTTTTAAAATGTTGTTCCAGCTGAAATTAAGTTCAACTGGGGGGGAAAAAAATCTTCTATTTTCAAAGAGGCCATCATCGAAACTGATATAATTACACACACAAATGGTTTGGTTAAAACTATTTTTGGAAAACACTTTCATCAAAAACTTTCCTCCTCTGTCTAATCACAAACCCAGTGTGACTTTGTGCCAGGCTTGTGCAAGGGCTCCTCTGTCCATGGAACCCTCTGGGTTTTTGCTCCCTTTCCCTGCCCAAAAACTTATGTCAGTGCCAACTTAAGGGCCACAGAGCTCCCGACAAACCTGCCTCCAAGGCTCAGCTTCTGCAGTGGGGCCTAAGCGAGGGGAGCTGGCTTTGTCCTCTGACGGGGAGTGAGGGAGGCAGGATCAGTGGGTACAAAGCAGGCCCATATTCCAGGGGCAGAAGGAGGAAAGAGGTTGAGTTTGTGGGTCTTTCCCTAGGAGGAGGCACACAGGGATGGCAATGGGCATGAAGTGGAGGAAACTTCTTCCAGAAGCATATTCATCACCCCTCACTGGAAGGGCCTGGGTGCATCCTAGATCAGACGTGGAGATTCTAGTGAACCTTCCTGAAGAAAGGAAGGCAATGTGGGGACAGCATGAAACCTGATTTCAGATTTCCCCGCTTGCAGTAAGGGAGGAAAAGGAACTCAGCCCCAAACTGACCTGAACTAGAAGGGGTTTGATCAGTGTGTCTGTCCGTCCTCGGGCTGGCACAAATGGCCTCTCTTTTCCACAGAGCTCTTTGGTGGCCAGGGCCTCTGTGCTGAGAGTGATATTCACCAACCCTGAAAATAAGTGACAACCACTGTATAGGAGCCAACCCCTATGGAAATACCCTCCATTGTGCCAATAAATGGCACCTTCCAAGGACATTCTGCAGAACCTGTGCCCTAATGATGAAAAGGTCTGTAACCTATTCCCAGAGCCAGACAGCATTCTTCATCCTAGGCTGGATGGCAAGTTGCACCCTCCAGCGAAAAGAGCACATATTCCTATTCTTTTTATCCAGTGCCACATGAAGGGAAGTCAAATAATGTACAGAGTTGCTTCCCTCAGCTTCTTCCTGCTTACTCCTTCCCGCTCCCGTTTTCCTCACCCTGGTGTGTAGGTGTGACTTCCCACTGAAATGTCTTGGCTTCGTTGCCACACAGGCAGGTGGTGTAGAGACAGCTCTTACACAGCTCCAACTGATAGTCTGAGGACTCTGCCAGGGTCACGTGGATCTAAAGAGACAGCAGTGATGGACAAATAGAACTAAGACGACATAAGATATGTGCCATGAGTGTGAATCCAATCCAAGTCCAGAGGCATTTCTCCCACACACCGTACCGTACCTCATGTGAAGCCACTGGTAGGGCTTACCATAATGCACTTAGGAAGATAGTTGAAGACAGTGGCCTTCAGGACAAAGGTCTCTCCCCGGATCACAGCATATGGCAGTGTGGGCTCTACAAAGAATGGCTTGAAGGTCTGGAGGCTTGTGGTAGGAGCAAGCCCAAAGCCAATCTCAGCTGTGCAGAACATCCCAGCTTTCCACTCAGTGATGGTGTCAGGCACAGTAACTGTGACATTCCTATTTCCTTTGGGACTGAGAGGAAAAAACAAAAAGAAACAAAATGCTTTAGTAGAACACCATTGCCTTAGACAGTAGCTGTTCATGCCTCAAAGAAGTTGTGACCCTTTATTCCCAATGTGTCCATTCCCATGACCTTAGTCTGAGCATCACTGAGCTGTGAGGTCTCTGAAAGCTCACCCCACCACCACTTCCATTTTGTGCTTTGGGCAGGTCTCTGCTTTTTCATTCAGGCCACAGACAGTGTTCTCTGGGATTTGCTGTTCATGTGTGTTAAAATAATCCTATCTTGTGAGAGAGGCTGATTGCCCTCACCTCCCATTGAAGTCCATTGGGAGTCAACTGCAGGTGAACTTTGAGATTCCCAATCCAGTCGTCTAGAGCTTAGCCCTGGAACTGCCAACATCAACATTTCTGACTGGAATAAGATGGATAGGATGACCATAAATCTTGTTTTCACCAGGATAGTCCCATTTTAAACACCTGCCCTGGCTAGATTGTCCAAATGAATGGTTTTATCCCAGTTTCAAAAATCTCTGTAAACTTCTCAGAACATGGTCAGATGTACATTTGAAGCAATTCAAATCCTACTTCAAGCTGAATCACTTCAAAAGCAGAGCAACTCAGTATTGTTCAGATGTGCAGCTGCCTCCCCACATCCACATCAGGATGTCATGACCAAATGCAGTGGCAATACTCTCCAACCATGGCACACAATAGGGGGCTGCCAGTACTTTGGCATCCTGTAGCACTGAAGATTGGAGCTCATAGACAGCTAAGCATGGAGCGGTGTGAGTGGGAAGCAGAGTGTTACAGGAGGACTTTGAAATGGCAGCCCTTAAATAAGCACCTCCCAACATTTTTCAGGTTGTTCTACTTCGAGACTCGGGAAAGGTGGCCACTATAAGACAGTGGTTCTCAACCTTTTTAGACTCAAAGCACTCCTTGTTGGACTCAAAATCATCCATCGTTTAATTCACAATGCACCTCATTAAACTCAAAACACTCCTTAGAAAATGCCAGCTCTTACCTTTCACTTGTTTCTTCACTATGGGGAAAAAAAAAAAATCAAGCAATTTTTATGCTGCAGACAACTCAGACTGTAACCAGTCAGAATATTTTTGACACTATGGATTCCTATGGGAAATCTCAGAGTTTTATCTTGTGAATCGTGTGTATGTGTTTGCACACCTACTGGTGTTAAAATTGTGTGGCATCCTGTGGCAACCTTGAAAGGATATCACATATCCTGGGTGCCATGGCACCCTGTTTAAGAATCACTGCTGTAAGTGGAGAGTCAGGATGGCTTTATGCAGGGCAAGTGAGACCAAGAGAGCAAAAATTTCCATACAAATATCATTAATGATAATGCTTAGATCTTTCCATACACAACATGTGCCCTCTGAAGACCTAAAAGCACTTTATGAACACAGGTGACTACTGCTCCTCTTCTCTTGTGACTGAGGAAGCCATCACAGAGAGAAGTGACTTAAGGCCATGGTAAGTTAATGGAAAACCCAAGTATCAGAATCAAAGTGTCATCAAATAGTTCCCAATTCTTTTTTTTTGCAGTAACTCCATTTCCATCAGCTTTTGACCCCATGTACAGGCTGAGCTTGACCACTACAACTGAATTTCTATGGGGCACATGATACCACTCTTTAAATGCTGTGAACTATATACATTTGAGACCCTTAGTTTGGAAACTGCTCCCATTCCTACATGCCAAGAACACATGTGCCCCTAGACTTCACTCCAGAGACCCAGTTTAGTCTGCCTCTGAACAGTTCACAACACCTAGAAGCAGAAATTCTGCATCAAAGAGATGAAGTAGAGTCAAGAGACAGTCATATGGCTGACATTAGTGACTATTAAGACAACCAACAACAATCTGTACTTAGGAGAAAATAACCTGCCAAAAGCTTACTAGATGTATGTTTCCTACTGAGGGAAACATGCCCCAAAGAGTTAATTTTTGCCTACTGTGTGTGATGAGATTGGTTTGCTGAACTGAACACATAACAAAGTCATCTTTAGGAAGACAGCGGGTGGTCAAAGTGGATTAGAGACACCTGCTGTAGAGCAAACAGAACTGGTGAAGCCCGAGCCCAGTTACTTAGTATTCTGACCAGATTCCAGAGAGGGACAGACAGGGACATAACTAGAGAAGACAGAGATGGAAAATCTTCCTTAGCTCATCCTGCCCCTCCCCAGAGATTTAGTACAGGATGGTTACCTATTGGGTTATCATATGCTGATGTCAGTAGTGACACCATATAATATATAATACTTTTATATCAGATCAAACACAAGGGTAAGTCTTGTCAAGATTGTTTTTCTTTAAATGGATTCTAGCTTTTTTATGGCCATGGGCATTTAATGAAATAGAAACCTGGCTGAAACTTCATACTGCAAAACTGATTACCAGCAGCTTGGCTGTTAGAGGATTCATACTATCTGAACCTTTCCTGAGGTGTGTGACTCAGCAGTTATCCCCATTCATTTGATATGCTAAGAGTTGACCATATCTGTATCCATTCAGGATCACACAAAGACAGTCAGACAAGGTTCCACTGTTTTTCTACTTACCCTATAGGAAATAAATCCCATATCCAGGTTTCGGGAAAATACTTGCGGACTTTCTCTTCAATGGTGGGTACCGACATAGGTGTGGTGGTTCCAAGTGTAGTTGCTGTCCCAGTCATAGAAAATGCTACGGGGAACAAGGACTTGGTTATTAGAAGACCCTTGGAACCAGTTTACAGGCAGGAGAGTCCCATCCTTAGCTCAGAAATTAAATGGCTGGAAGTCAACCTATTAGCCAAGAGGCTAATGTAATGACATACCCACGGACAACTTTCTGACAATTTAGGGCATCGAGCCCTCAAGCACAGGCTATGTCAAAGCTTAGGGCAGAGTGGCATTTTCTCTTTCTTTTCTTCCTGCATGTAGTCACAACATATTTTTACCTAGAGCACTGAGCTACTTCTGCCTTAAAGGCAGAGCACTCATCTGAGCAATAAGAAAATGAAGAATGAAGAGCTGGCAGGTACCTACTTTGGAGAAATGGCCTTATCTCATCCCACATATATGGTTTGGGTGTAGTAATTAGACACTCCCTTGGCTTCTGGATATTGGTGTTGGATAGGACTTTCAAGCCCATTGCCTGAAGACAGAAGGAAAAAGGGGATGCAAGGAGTTTGGGTATCAGAAGCCCATCCTTCTCTCTCCCTCTCCCCTCTGTCCTTCTGATAAGTCTGCCATCCTTTTTATACAGGGGGACCCAAATCTCCCTTTGCCCTAAGAGATGAATCTCTCACTTTGGGACTTACATCCTGAGACAATGAGACAATGTGACAGCTTCAGTTGATTTATCCGGCCTGACTCAACCAGTGCAAGTATATTCTCCTTCAGCTTTATCAGATTCATGGGAAAATAGCAATGCTTCTGTTGGAAGCCTTTCCCAGATACATCCATTAAAAGGGGGGCTCCTCAAGGCAAAGCAAAAGTGTTTCCTGCTGGGTACCAGTGTCAGAGGCCCAAGTGGTCAGCAGTGCAGAAGAGCAGTGTAACCCACTGCCCATCTAATCTAAGGCATTCTTAAACACTTGGCCTGAAGGCAATCAAAACTCCAACAAACCAGTAACTGTTGGCGTTCTGAGCCACCCAACCAACAGGTTACTGGTGTGCAACAGAAACATTTCCTATTGGTCGTTAAAGTCAAGTAATTTATGTAACCAAACAATGGGGTATTGATGTCTATTGGAGCTGTTTCCTAATAACCTGGCTGCACAATCAGAGACCCTGGTTAACCTAACCTGAGGAGAGTTATAAAATATTATTACCTTGAAAAATGTGAAAACATCTGGCTGCTGAGCATCTGGGAACCAGCAGTAGTTATCTTCAGACACTTGGTAAGGGTAACCTGAGCGGTAAATATATGGGAACAACCCATAGATCTGGGGGAAGCAAGAAAGAATAAAAAATACCAGTAGGTGCAACTATGAGCCCACATGTTCCTCCCCTAACAAGTCTCAGGTTTGCCTGAAGCTTTGTTCCCTGCTATGGCATATAAAGTTAATGAATTAAATAAAATAAAATATCATGGATGGAAAGTTCAGCTTTGATCTATGTCTGTAGATTAGGGATGATGGTACTGTCCTCTCGAGAGCACTTTTGTGGTCACTGGATGCAGAGTGCTGTTTTTGTGTAAGGTATTCTCCTTACATGCTTTCTCTCACACACACAAACAGGCAGGGCTGGAGTCATTTACCATGGAGTTACTCAGCTCTTTTTCTGGCCTCATCAGAACCACGCTTTGATCCACAGCCCGGACAGCACACATAGATCCAGGAGCTGCCTGCATCTCGAGGCTGACATCTGAACCAGGAAGGGCCTCCTCCTCTGAGAAGCCCAGCTTCACCTAGAAGGGCATGGGAGGAAAAAACACAAAAGTGGGGTGACAAAAGCTGCTGACCCTCCTGCTGGGCCTAGTGGCAGGGAGGAGCTCTGCATGGTTCAAATGAATGGAGTCCTCTAAGGATTCACCTTAGTTCAGGGGTGGGCAAAATGCGGCCCATGAGCCAGATGTGGCCCACCAGGCCATCCTATCTGGCCTGTTGGGCCCCTAAAAAATCTAGGAAATTAATATTTAGCTGCCTCTGGCTACCTGTCATGTGGCTCTCGATGGCTTGCCAAAACTCAGTAAGCGGCCCTCTGCCTGAATAATTGCCCGCCCTGACTTAGGTGGAGGTGGTCTCTTCGAGAGGGTATTGAAGGGAGTGCGGTGGTGATGGCAGCAGGTGGATTCTGAAGGGATAGATCATAGGGCAGTTGGGGGCTGGGGGCAGATTACTGTGAGCATGTAGTGATATTACAGAGGCCTACTCTGCAGGCTACAGCAGATCATTCACATAGTAGCACAGCCTGGGGACAGCGTAGCACATCTGCCTGTGCTCTTTTCTCTGCTCCACTTCCTCCCTGAGCCCCCAGTTACATTCAAGGTCTCAGTCTGCATCCTCAATCCCTCTGTGACACTGGGCTCGGTTTCCCGAGGCACCTCTTCCCCTTGTCTGCTCACAGCTCCGCAGGACAACTGCGCTCCTGAGGAGTAACAATGCTCTGTCTTCAGGGGGCCAGACTGCTCTGCACAGGACAAGGGGGCTCTTTCTCAGCTCATAGCCCTTTCTGTGCAAGTGGTAATGCCCACTTCTGTGATCTGCTTTCACCCACAGTCTCCTCAACCTCCTGCAACATAAATACCAAACCACTCCCAGTACCCAAAGAACAGGCAGAGAGATCCTGAGAGCTGCTTTGGTTCACTTCATCTGTGATGCTCTGCACCTGCAGGACAAGCATGATGCAGGAACCCACCTGGACAGACCCTGCTAGTACTTGCCTGTCCTGCATCCACACACACTCAAACCCACTTCACATGAGCACCCCCTTACATACCCCCGCAATGCAAAGCCAGTCACTAACGTACCTTTCATATACCCCTATGGTATCTCTTCCCATCCATTCAAGCATTCATTCAGAACATTATGCTACTTACCACATCCCTTGCAAGCTTCCATTCATCTCTACAAACACCTTCAGTTCATCACTACCCCAACCACTGATGCACAGAGTGGCCCACATTATCTACTGCTTGCATTTTCATCATTTGCTTGTGTCCCTTATTGGAACAAGAATCTTATCCCAGAAACTCAGACATGCCCTCAGAATAAAGTCCCACCTTATTTTTGAAGCACATGGAAACACTGAAGGGGGCACTGTCCGCAATGATTCCTCCAGTGGGGAAGATGACATACACTATGATGGTAGGAGCTGGAGCATAGTCAGAAGTGAAGACCAAAGGGATAAAGAAGTGGCCTGACATCACTAAAAGGAAGGAGAGAATGAGGAAAAGAAGGGTACATTTCTGTTACCAAAGCTATCAAGATCTCCATTTATCCTCATCCTCCCTTTGCCCAATTTGCTCCCTTTCTCCTCAATCAGTACCAAAGAAAGGCCCACAAAACAATTGGTGTCCCCATGGACAATGTCAGGCGTTAGAGAACAGCCAGAAGCTCTACCCATCTCTGCCCTTCTCCAGAAGGGGGCTGACAGCCTCAGCCTTTTGGCTGTTTGCAAGGTGTTCATCTCTGCCAGGAGCATTTCTCTCAGAGTCACCTTATACTCTGTTGTTACTTAGTTGCATTACTGTAGTGCCTGAGGCCCCCCGTCATGGGTTGGGAACCCATTATGCACAACACTAAATGAGCACAGAGCAAAAACAAGGCTTCTGCCCCACAGAACTTACAATTTAAGTGTCAAGACCAACAGACAGAGCCAGACAGATGGCAAAGTCAAGGGTGCAATACATGTCAGCAAGACAGTTTGTGGTATATAGGCACACCGGCTGTCTGGCTGCTGTGGGTATCATGGTGAAAGAGCATTTTAGGGAAGCACTAAAAGGATAACCCCACAGTTTTGAGAGGTGTACAGGGAGCTGCCACCAATGTGAGATAGCAGGAGGGAAAGCATGAGAGAGCATTGTGTTTGATGATAACTAGCCGGTGGGGGTGGAGGCTAGCTAGCCCTGTGGGATAACTGAGGAGGGAGTCCACCCCTCAGTGCTGAACAAGAGATGGCAGGTAGGGAGGGAAGGCCATAAGGGACCATGAAAATGCAGACAAGTCATTCAAGCTGGACTTGGCACAGAAGAGGCTGTTCAGGGGGAGTGCTCCAAAAAAACCCCCAAACCCCCAAAACAAACAAACAAACAAAATGATTCAGTTCACACAGCAGAGCCCACAGAGGAACAGCTGAGCATAGGAGAGGAGGAGGAGGAACTTACAGCTTGGCAGGCCAACCCAGACACTCTTCTGACCTGAAAGGATGATTCCCTTTTTACCAGTGACCTACAGGGGAAAAGACAGACCATAAGAGGAAGGCCAGGAAATATTTGAAATATAGCTCATTGTTTGAGAGCATCATGGAGGCAAGATTTCATGGGAGAAGGACTCAAAGGAAACGGCACACACAACTTTATACCTTCCAGGGTACAAATTATAATCCCACCTCTAAATAGGGAAAAAAGGTGGCTGTAGGAGATCAAGGGAGTGAGATATGCAGACTTATCTGTAGGATGCCTGTTCTGATCTATCTAGGGTCCCTAAGATGCAAAAGTATTGGTTATCCGGCAGCTGACTGATGGTCTCTAGGCTGAACTGTGTAAGCAGCCAAGTTCTTAAAGGCACTGGTACCCAGAGAGAACAAAGAGAAAACAAGGCTAGACAGCCACTATACTGGTCTTTTCAAGGCCTGAATGAACTTCCATCTATGTGACTGAACTTCCATCTTGCCTCCAAAATGTGGGTTTCTCAAATGCATCACTGAGGAACTTTGTCTGGGTCAGCACACACATGAGGTCAACTCTGCCATTGCCTCAACTGTCGCTGTTCTGTGATCCAGCACCTCCCATCATGCCCCTTCCCTCTACACCAGCACTCTCATAGATACTCACATAGTAGGAAAAAGTCATATGTTTGGAGCCATGCATCAGGTCTCGCCGGTCAATTCTGTAGTCCACCTTAACCTGCTGCATTTTGCCACAAGGCAGAATCCCTGGCACACGTACAATCCTGAGGAAGCTCTCAGTGGTGGTGTAAAATGGCTGTATGAAATGGTAGGCATTCTGGTAAACCACACTGGCTGTCCCTGGAACGTACTCTGGATCCTGAGGCAGGAACCTCCCCTGCCGAGAGTGAAAAACAGTAAAACTCCTTGGGTGAGTAAATCATCCCGAGTAAAAGACTTTGACATTGATGGTGACCTGCATCACAGAGAGTACTTGGATATCCTGGGCCAAATTCATCCCTCATGTGAATACCAGGTATGGCAGCATATTGTCAAGTCAGGTTCACCCGCTACTGTAATTTACAGTAGATGGTACTACCTGTAACTGTTAATGGTGAGTGCCAGACAGCAGTTAGATATTCTGGCAACCTCTAGGGGCTATCAATGTCTTTGGGCAGAAGAGCACCTTAGAGGGGGGTATTAGTCTTACACCTGGTAGAGGAAATTCTGCCAAAACATTGTGGAACTGAGGTCCAGTCTATGATAGGGTAGACTGGACTCTTGAACCCTGGTCAATAGCAAATTTAGGAGTGGACCCCTGATAAACAGACACTGGATAATCTACTTTGTTTTGGCAGCTCCTGCAGCTAAACTGGTTCCAAATGTACTGGCATCTGCCTTTCCTTCGAACTAAACCAGTAAGGCTGAGAGGAGGGGCACTGGTATGTGGGCAACCCAGTACCTCCATATACACCGCTCATGCTTTTATGCCCTGGAGAGGTCACTCCAGCTCTGCAGAAAATCAGACTGCACCACTGCATCAGGACTATCATTCACAAATTGGGCTCTACTGCCATGCTCGCAGATGTTCAACAAGCTGATGCCTCGCTCAGTGCAAATCTGTTGTTTCGTGAAACAGATTCCTATGGATGCCTATGGTTTATATGGCAGGATGGGAAGCTTAAGTCAGATGGACAGTGTCAGCAGACTTTTGTGAGGAGCCCAGGACTTGAATAATTTCAGAGAATAGGCCTGATGTGCCTCAGAAATGCTGTTTGTGGGGAAGCCAGGAAGTCAGAATTATAGTTCTTCAGTAGAGCTATGGTGAACCATCTGCAGAGCAATAAGCTTGTTCTGGAAAGCACATTGAGTCCCTCTTTCTCACAAATAAGGAAATCCATCTTCCTCACTTACCTCCAGTGAGACTGGATTATCACCCCAAGCATTTGTGTCCAGCTCAAAGTAAACTCTCCCAGTGTCATCTGTGCTGTACATTGCCGTGAACTGTTTTCCTTTGTAGCTTACAATCAGGTAAATGTTTGTGTTGTTCATTAACCTGCCTTGGTGATCAATCATCTTAACCTAAGAACCCCATGGGGAATGGGAGGAAACAAAGCAGTTTTGTCAATAGATAGAACATTGCTCAGCCTAATCACCCTCAGCATCTCCAGATCAGAGAAATCAGTGGCAGTCCCAATTCCCAGAACTTCTGAAAGAGCCATCATCTCCTATATCACCCTAGTTACTGTATTACAAGCAAGCACCATTAGCAAGATGATCACTCCCAAAGATAGCCTGGGTGCCTCATCTATACAATTGCATACATCAAAGTGTTTGACCGTTGACTGAGGTTTGACCCCTGAACGCATGTTCCTCTTTGTTTTCACTGCTTATGGTGTCTTTTATTAAATAACATCTTCCACAGAGGTTTTTACCTGTAAGTCATAATTTGTGACTTTTTAACCCTAGTTTAACCAAGTATCTCCAGTATAGTCATTGAGATTGCAGCATCACTACTGTGATACTTTCCAGAGGTGTAGTTAAGCGTTACCTTCCCTGTGTAGACCTCTCCACGGTAGTAATAAGGGTTTGCCTCCTCAAATGTGGCTCTCCCAGCTGTCCTGGAGATGAAGAAGTTGCCAGAGGCATTGACCTGCACTCCTAAGGGAACAGATTTGGAAAAAAAGGTGTGAAAGGGGGAAGCAAACAAAGAACTGCTCCACAAATCAGTTCCACCACTCAGACAGCCCACTGGCAACACAATTATACATGTCAGGCTGCATATACCTTATGCCCCTCCCAGGATTCTGGCATACCTAGCTTCCCATTCTAATTCTTTCAGTGCCACAGCCCACCACGAGATTGGACCACTTCTAGGGAATCAAGGAGCCTTAAAGATGCAAGTGTGGGGGTTTAGAGCCTCCAGGGTCAAACCAGTGGAACTGAACTGTAGCTCCCCTGTGAGTTTAGAGCAGGGGTGGGCAAAATGCAGCCTGCAGGCTGGATATGGCCTGCCAAGCCATTCTATCCAGCCCATGGGGCCCCTAAAAAAATTTAAAAATTAATATTTATGTGCCCCTGGCTGCCTGTCATGCAGCCCTCGATGGCTTGCCAAAACTCATTCAGCAGCCCTCCACCTGAAATAATTGCCTGCCCCTGGTTTAGAAGTAGCCTAGCCCCTGAGCTTCTGTGAGCCTGGGTCTCAGTGCTCGTAAGAGAAGGACAGGTGGCCTACAGTGCTCCCAGTATGCCTGGGTATGCCTTGAAGTGCTTTTAGTATGCTTTTGAAGACACCACTGGAGTTACCTGTGTCAATCTCCTTTAATGTGACCATTGCATCAATGCTGTCCCTGAAGTTGGGAGAAACTTGGAGAAAGTCGCCCAGATTGACAGATGTGGAGAAGCAGCCCATCTTATCTGTCTGAAAAAAAGAGAGAGCAAAGTCCAGATGAGACCCCAGCACAATAGGAGAGTGACCAGCAGGAGGTAAAAATGTCATGGAACAGAACATAGCCTCTTCTTGCTGGAGCTCACCACTCTGCATCAGAGGACACCTTAAGAGCTAATGATCTGAGTCTCACTCAGACAATATCGCCCTGCCTACATGGTGATGTGCTTCTGTCTCCTGCCTGCACCATGGCACAGCACAACATGGTGCCAGGAGTGGCTAGATCTCAGCATCAGAGGCAGAGATGGTGATTCCTGTGGTAAAAGGAATGTGGAGGGCAAAAAGCCTTCTTTACCTCCTTCATCCTTTCTGTGTGCACGTGCATGTGTGTGCATTTGTGTGTGTGCCTTTGTGCATGTGTGCATGTCTATCAGTTCATATCTATATGTGTGTATATATGTGTATGTGCACATGTGTATATGCATGTGTGTCTTTACAAAGCCTATTTAACATTTTTTTAAATGTTTCTCTGTTGCTGGGTGAAAGACCCCCTGGAACAAAGGGAAGACTGGTCCACCAGGCAAACACAAAGCCCAGTTAGATGCACAGATGGAAAAACTAAAGGAAACAACCAACTATTTGTTTCCTTTAGTCCCTCCCAGCTCTAATCACCTTGGGGTGTCACTTTCCAAACAGCAGATAAAATTTTTCAGACAGAGCTTTTTTAAAACAATAATGATCTTCCCTCAAAAGGAGCAGCTCGGTTGAGAAAACAAAAACAAATGGGCCCAGATTCCCTAGAGGCAAAGGGGGAGAGGACCAGATGGATAAGAGAAATGGGAATGCTTAAGCAAGGGGCAGGCAATTATTTTGGGCAGAGGGTCACTTACTGAGTTTTGGCAAGCCATCAAGGGTCACATGACAGACAGCCCAGGGCAGATAAATATTAATTTTCTAAATTTTTTAGGGGCCCCGTGGGTCGGCTAGGATGGCTTGGTGGGCCACATCCAGCCCCCGGGCCGCATTTTGCCCACCCCTGTCCTAAGGGGAAACCGCAGTGGTAGGTTAGCTGACAGCCAGAGGTGACCGAGGCAAGTGCATGCTCTAAGCAGGCCAGGAAGGTTCCCACTAGCTACCTTGGAGCTAGCACCTTCACTACAAGGTTGGAGCAATTTCTGTATGCCCTTAATCATACAGCAAACTTCACAGAGTCCATGGCACCTCTCCTTACAGCTCAGCCCTGAGAGTATGGTAGGCTTGTTTGGGGAGGTTGCTTGGGCAGAAGAGGCATTGATGTTAGGTACATTCATCTTGTTGAAAGGGCATGGTCTTTCCCTATTAAATGGCTTTTGGGGCTTTCTGGTGTTAAAATAAGCCAGAGTCTATTCCACCTATTGGGCACCCAACTGTGAGTCTATTATATCCTCTTTGACTCCCTGAAAATACATTGATCCATTATTTTTGTAACATGCCATCATCTTAGCATTAAGATTATGTGTCAAAAAAGGGGTGAGGAGAAGGCAGACTCACCCACTTTTGCATTAACTGGTTTTCAGGGACTCAAGTGGGGAGAATAGGATGGCGCTTAGGCACCTGAATTCACTTACTTTCTTCCCGTATAATCTGGCTCAATGTGCACAGTTGAACTCAAAGCAATTCAAGGGGGAAACATAATAGAAAACAAGGAAGGGTCAAACTTGGAAAAGAAAAGAGAACTAGAAAGGGATAGAACACAAGAAAAGGGAACTATCCAAGTTTACCAACAGTAAACAAAAGCAGATGTTAGTTGCGGGTGAGTAACAAACTCAGGGATTAAACATGGAGAGAAACCAACTGAAAATAAAACACTTACAATTGCCTCCCTTTCCCCTTGGCCCAAATAGTGTGGCTTCTTTGCTCTGTTGTATAGGACTGTGGCTCCTGTCTTGCTAAGGGACTCTTACCTGGCTGAGATAGCTCTTACAGAGGTCTGCTTTCTCCAGGCTGGGCAGGGACCAACGCTTCCGGCACAGGGTTACCTCCATCCCCCCTTGCACACCTTTCCCATAGGTGTATCTGCATGAAAGAGTAGGAGTGGCAGATAGTTGCAAAATAGAGGAACTGCTCCTGTGCATTGACAGATTGAATTCACTGTGTGGATGGATACAAGCAATGTATAAGGCATACCAAGAGAATGGCATTCCCCCCACCCCTCCATCCATTATTTGGCTTCTGGCTTCTGTTTTTAGCTTCCTCTAGCACTAGACATTGGCAACAGCTAGAAGTAGGAACTGGTCTGGCCTGAACTGAGACAATCTCTTAGTACTCAGAAACCTCTTGGGTGCTTGACTGGACAGTCTTGCTCATGTGCTCATGTTTGAACTGACTTCCAGATCTGGAGTAAAGTCCACTTCCTAGTCTGAGTGCCTTTTAACCTAACAAATCCTCTGCCATGTTGTGTCAAGGCACTAGTGATGCCCTCATTTCCCCTGGTTTTTGCCTATGACACAATGTCCAGTTTTTTAGGGTTTTGTCCATCATAGGTTACTTTGTGGTTGTGATGTGTGAGGGAGGTTGGGATAGACAATCCTTTTGGACAAATGGTTACCTACAGATACTGGGGACTGGACTGCATAGCCTCAGGACCCCCTTTCTATCCCATGTTTCCACATCTGTATGTTTCCTGGAGGTTCCCCTAAGTTATACAGGGGACTTTGCTCATCACAGACTAGAGTGCAGTAGTGTGTCCCTCCCACCAAGGAAGCCTCCTCACCTGCCGCACACCTGTAGCGGGAAAGTTTTATCCAAAATGTAAATATGAATTGGCTTCTCAAAAATCACTTCAAATTTTGGCAGCACTGGAAGGGAAACCCAGAGAGACAAGAGGGAATAAGTACATCTTGCTGAGGATAGAGGTGGAGACAAACCCTGGCTGAGTGGGGGTAGGAAGTCTCATTTTCTTCTTTTATAAGGGAAGACAGTTTGTTTCCTGGGTGTTTACCCCAGTGATGATGTCTATGCTCAGCCTGCCATTCTCTGATGGCTCAGAATTAACTTGTAGAATTCCCTGACCTCTCTCAGTTGTTTGTGATGAGTGATGACGGAAAGAGGCTACCCACAGCTAACGAAGTATTACTCCTACATGGCTCTGGAAAGACCGAAGAACAAAAGTCCAGCCCTGGGCACATTCTACAAACAAAGCCAGAGAGGGTGAAAGTAGAGTTTACAAATTCCTCTAGAAATAAGCACTGAGAATGGAATTTTAAGAAGGATTTAAGTGATGCAGAAGCTTGTGCTCCATTGAAAGCCAATGGGATGCTTTCTTCTGCATCACTTAAGCTCTTTAGAAACTCCCACCTTCATGCCCTTACAGTCAGATTTCAGGAGTCAGCAGATTGTAGTGCTGGTGTTGCTCCATTAGAGCCACTGTACTGTACCCAACCAACCAGGGAGCCAGAAAATCACCTCCTTAAACAATATCCATTATGAATTTGACTCCTTTCTCTGTCCAAAGTGACAACTTTCCCTCGACAGATGTGATTCTCCATCTACCATCAGTTTCTTGTATTGAAATGGGATTCCTCTTCCCAGATATGATTTCCCATGCCTCATATCTGCCCCACAGATTTCCAATTTATACCATATTCCTCTACGGAGAAGCTGCTGTATGCTTTCCCATTGGCTACGTTGATGACATACATCCCCAGGGGAGGCTCAGCAGCTAGCTGGAAAGATAAATCTGCAATGCCATCCTGAGCTACCACGTCCAGCCACTGGCCAATCCGGTTGCTGTTAGGGTCCTACACCCACAAGAGAGAGGAAAAGCCAGTTATTACAGCCTCTTAAATAATCCAAACTTCATCATGTACAGCTATTTCAAGGTTAATGCTATTACTCATTGGGTTCTAAACTGGTCTCTGATGGTGTGTGTAGATGAAACGGGGGCCCTAAATTGAAGCGGTGGGTTTTTAAAAACAGTGCTTTAGTTGGTATGTGATTTAATATTTCAGCCTCCCAGTCCTTTCCCCACTTCAAGGTTCATCCCCTAGAAGCACAGATGGGAGTAGGAGTGCTGGCAACACTTCTACCCTAGGAATGGAGATAAAGGTGCAAATGGAGAACCTTTTCATGAGGAGTAAATCTAACTCATATTTACACTGGTGTAACATACAGCAGAACTTGGTTCACAATGGGCCCATCTACATGAGATATTAAAAGCACAGTAGACTAATCCTACTATGCATTACTATGTCATGGCAAAAGCTGCATTAGTGTGCACAGTAGAATTGTCTACTGCACATTAGCATAATGTAAAAGATGTGCACCGACACTACCACGCAATATTGCCAATTATGACACAATAAACTTAACATACCAGAATTACGGTGCATTAATACACATGTAGACATGCCCAGCGTCTAGGATACAAGGAAACCCTGAAAAAACCCATCTAAACTTTAGTAACCTGGGACACAGTACTAATTTCTGTGACACTCACCTGAAGGAACACAAATGGGTACTGGGGGGAAAAAAAAGAGGCAGCAACATTAGAAGAGACAAGCATACTGTCAACAGCCTGAACAAAATATAAGAAGCATAATGGGCACAGCTCTATTTCTCCTTGTGGAAAACCAAACTACAGCTTGTGACAGACTCTGAGCTACTGGACTCAAGTGTGGGAGTGATTTCATTTCTCCCTCTGGACACAAAATTGCCCCAATTATATGAAAAGGATCACTCTCTGAAGACCTTCGCATAGACATCCCCACAACATTCTTGTTAACAAACTAAGAAAATACAGACTAGACTGACGTACTGCGACATGGATACATAACTGGTTGGCTCATTGTGCTCAATGGCTCAATGTCAAGATGGGAGGAGGTATCAAGAGGGGTTCTCTAGGGGTCTGTCCCAGGGCCAATATTGTTTAATAACTTCATTAACTATCTGGATGATGGGATTGAGCATGCACTTAGCAAATTTGTGGGTGACACCAAATTGGGTGGAGTTGCAAACAAAATGAAGGGTAGAGCTAATCTCCAGAACAACCTGGATAAACTGGAAAAATAATCTGCAGTCAATCTGATAATATTTACCAAAGACAAGTGCAAAGTCTTTCACTTGAGACAAAAATAATTGTATGCACAAATACAGAATGGGGAATGACTGGCTCAACTGAAATACGACAGAGAAGGACCCAGGGATTACAGTACAACATGACCTGAATATGAGCCACCAGTGTGCTCTTGTTGCTAAAAAAAAGAAGGCAACAGCATCCTGGGTTGTATTAATAGTAATGTCACTTGCAAATCAAGGGAAGTGATCATTCTACTCTATTCAACACTGGTATGGCCTCACCTGGAGTACCGGGTCCAGTTTTGGGCCCATCCCTTCAAGAAGGATGTGGACAGTTTGGGAGGAGTCCAGCACAGAGCAACAAAAATGATTAAGGGCCTGGGAAGCAGACTTATGAAGAAAGGTTGAAAGAACTCAGGTTATTTAGTCTAGAGAAGAGCAGACTGAAAAAGAATTTGGTAACAGTCTTCAAATACCTGAACAGTGATTACCAAGAGGATAGGGATGAGCTTTCACCATGAATGTAGGAGGCAGGGCTAGGACCCATCTACATAGGATCATAGGAAAGTAGGTTAGGAAGGGACATCACAAGGTAATTTAGCCTCAAGCTTCAGCAGGGGAAAGTTATGTTTTAGATTAGGAAGAACTTTCTGACTATGAGGGTGATCACACACTGGAACAGGCTACCTAGAGAAGTTGTGCAATCGCCATCCTTGGAAGTTTTCAAGAGCAGGTTAGACAGACATTTGGGTGGGATGATCAGGGATGATCTTGCTTTAAGCTTGGGGCTGAACTAGGTGACCTTATGAAATCCCTTCCAGCCCTACTTTTCTATGACCATATGATCTCCCTTTTACTATAATGGGAGTATTTACACGCCCAGAATGGGTAATAGACTTGTTCCTACACAATAGTCAGGAGACTCAGAATTGGTCATCAGCTGCTCTTTAGTTATCCATTAGGTGGGATAGAATTCTGCCCAGGGACTGATTCTATTCCACCTCGTGTGCTCATGATTGGACTTATGCACCTAAATGCAATCCTATTCCACGCAGCTCAAATCCATGAAAAACTGCAATACAAAAGGTGGGTGGGTCCTCCTTTTCCTCACTGCTTCTTGTGACTCAATCTTAAGGGTCAGATTGCAGTGTTACAAAAAAAACCCCCAAAACAAAACAAAAAAACCCGATGCATTAATAGATTGACAGGACATGAATAGGGTAGAATAGAATCACACGTAGGCACCTGAGTCCACTTACGCACCTAATAGGTGGAATAAAATTTGGCACAAGTATGAGCAGTTTACTATGTGCAATACTTGATCTAATGATCAATTTTTTGTTTAAGGTCCAGCTCGTGAAATTTAGCAATTTTTAAGATCTTTCTGGTAGGTCCCCACTTTCAGGAACTGGCAACACTACATTTATAAATGCATTATTCTTTAAGAGTCCCAGGCTGAGGGAGTTGTGTCCTTGTTTGACATTGGCCCAGCCTGCTACACAATGCTGATCTCATAGAAGACTCCCAGAAAAGTACTAGCTTAAGAGAGTCCTCTTCCCATATAACACTAGGGTAGATTCCTCCAGGAAGCAGACCTGTCCTCTCAGTACATTTAACAGGACACAGTGGTGCACTCCCACAAACCCGGTTCCGAAAAGCAGCAGCTGCAGCAATGCAGCCAGTAGAGGGAACTAATATATACTCAATAAAGGCTAAGCATGTACAGTGCTTGCACTCATGGACAGCTATCTGATGCTGATAGATGGCCAACTTGTGCTGGTGGGCAGCCAACTCGTGTTGATGGGTGGTCATCTTATGCTGGTGGATAGCTCCCTCCGTAGTATAGGCAGAGCATTGCACTTGGTGTTTGGACCTCACTGCCATCTGCTTTTAACAGTGGGTTATCAAATGTTATTCTGGGAGTTACTCTTCTAAGGTATTTACAGAACTTACAGAAGGACACTTCAATCACACTGTGACTTTTTGCCCTTTACACAAGTTATTGAAGCTAACAGACATCCAGAGTCTGGTGGTGGCTGAGTGCCTCTATGCACTGGCCAAGGCCAGGAGGCAGGGGGCACTGTAGCCTACTGTGGAAACCAGCCAGCCCAATCCTTGCCCAGGTGCTCCCCCTTCCCCACCTGCTGTCCAGCTGCAAAGAGCCAGCCAGGATTCATACCCCAATGTGGGGTGGCAGTGTGAAGGCATTTTGGGGACTGTGCCCCTCCCTGCTGGTGCCATGGGTCACTGGGAACCCTCTCCTGCTGGAGAAGGTCCTGCCTGGGATATCCCCCCCACCGATCACTGTCCATCTGCGCCCCATCCCCTTCCTGCATAACCCTAGTAGGGAATTGTATACAAATTCCCTAAGGCACTCTAAAATAGAGTGCCTTCATTTGCTACCTGATTTAAATGATTTAATGGTACCTTTTCATATGATTGGCCATTTTAAAAGTGCTCTGCAGCCATGCTTGTGTGTTATGCCACGGCTGTAGAGTGCTTTTAGGGGCAAGATCATGCAAAAATTGTCATTTCTTTCTGCACCCCTTCAGACAGTTGACAGGCCAAGTCCATGCATGAATTGGGGGGATAAGAAAGCATAGAAGCTTGGACAGGCTTGGCAAAAGTATAGGGTTGGGATGTGAACCAAAAGGAGGCTCTTCCACAACCCCTCAGACTTGACTTACCGAGTTGTTGAGTGCAATGAAGTCCTCGTTCATGGTGACAATACGAAATTTCACTGCAAGAGAAAAATAAACATAAAGATTAATTAAAAGTTCAAGGAATGTATCAGCTCTCAATCCCACCCTGCTGCTATACCAGAGCTGGTCTCCCCACACAACTCTGATAGTCCTCAGTCCTGCCCCACAGCCTCCCTACTCTTTCAGATCTTGCCTACTCCTGTCCCCACATATGCTCAGAGTATGAAGATGTGAGTCTATCACACGAAGTGTTATATAAATACATACGTAGATATTCACACCTTCATCCCAAGGACATTCATCAGCCAAAAGCTGTCTGGATTTGCCCAGCCATGACACAGCTATACACTGAAGCTATTAAGATCTTTACAGCAGCAGCTGTGGTGAAACTTAGATCCTCCTGCACTGAAAGCCCCGGCCTGTCCAACTAAACAAAAGGGCCTGTGACATATAGCTGAGCAGTCCTCTCCATACTCAACAGAGGGTGGTAGGATCACATATAAAGTAGATGGTATATATTATATAGAGGGGTATTACTTTTGTGGCATTTCTGGGCCTACAAAACAGAGTAATAATGTCAGGAGACTCTCTGGTGAGGTAAAGTCACCGTGGCTGGTAGGGTAGTGGCAGGCTGGGAGTGTTGGAGGGCTGGGAAAGGACACAGAGCACAACATGCCCTGAGTTTCCTAAACTAGTACAATGACCCTAAGTGGGCTCTTTAAACCAGCACAAATGGTCACCATCTCAAGTCAGTTCTTATTTATACTGAAGGTTGACATAGCTCCAAGGAGCTAGAAGATTGACATGGCTCCAAGGGGCTCTTTAAGCCAGCACAAAAATGATCACCGCTTTGAGATAGCTTTTATTTATACTAAAGGTTGGCATGGCTCCAAGAGGTTAGAAAAAGAGTGGAGAGGTGGCAGAAGGCTGCCTCTGCCTTCTTTCCCAAGAGGATCTGTCCCAGCATGTGTACAGAACAAGGCAGATGGGAGCCACCTGTCTGTCCTGGCTTATAAATGGGTTTGTCCGTCTGGATGAAGGTGCCGGTGCCAACCCTACGGATCAGGACCTTCTTTTCCTCAGCAATACCGATCCTGCGGCCAGTGATGAACAATTTGATGGTAGCAACCTCCTCTGTGCCTCCAGCTGGAGGTGAAACCTATGTATAGGTAGAGAGAGAAAGAGAGCACATGAACAGTCTCCCCACTTCCCCTTAACTCTGTGGGAAGAAGTGAGAAGAACAGGGGGAAAATAACCCCCTAGCCTAGAGTGACACCCTCCCTCTCTCCACACTCAGATTTAACTAGTTCCACACTATGTCACATGGGAGCCCACAAGCTAGGGATTTTACCCCTTTGACTGCTTGCCAGGAAGAGACCAGTGATATCCTCATATTCCTCCATATGGGAGGTTGAGGGAGCCAGATCCGTAAGAAACCATAAAGCTGACGGAGGCATAGGGGTAGGTCTAACTGCCTCCACATGCTGACATCAGAGAGCTCGGGTTGTGTTAGTCAGTCTGGAAGGAGAAAGCCAAAATGAGAGAATTTGTCCATATCCAGCAGCCTCAATAAAGAAAGCACAAGTAAGTGCTGGCTCTTTTCTGGTGGAAAGCAAATTCCTTTCACCCCAGAGTACTGTAAAGATTCTCTGCATGTAGTAACTAGCCCTGAGGGTGTCCTATGTAGTTTATAGAAACCAACACACATGTTCCCATCAGGATAATTTTTGTTGCCCTTTGCATAAACTGAGCTGCTGCTGTGTTTCTTCCCCTTGGGAATGTCTCTTTTGAGCATATTTTAATTCTCATGCCTGTCCTTACAGTGGCAAGACACTGACAGTGCCCTCACCCCCCTGCTTTACCTCTGGCAAATTAAAGGGTGTTTTTGATGATTCTGTAATTGTGCCTGGTAGTTATCCATGAGAGTTGTTCTAAAAAAAATTAAGACTAGGTTAGGCAAACTCATGTGTAACATGGTATAGATAGGGATGAACCTGCCTGGAGCAGGGTGTTGGACTAGATGAATCCCCAAGGTCCTTTCCAGACCTATTTTTATGTTATTCCATTACTCCATCACAGTACAATTCTCAGAGGATCTGGCACCCACATCACACACACCTTCAGTGCTACCTGGCATTAATTAGTAGAGCTGCATAAAAAAAAATACATTTTCAAACCAGCCACCCAAAAAAACAAAACAAAGCCTGATCATTTCACCAGAAATGAATGTGTTTCTTTTTTTCTCTCTCTCTTTTGTGTAAAGTAATGTATTTTGTTTTGATTCTGGACATCTTAACAAAAACAAAGGAAATCTGTAAATGAAAGGCTAACCTCTGAAGGGGTTGTTGGTGCCATAGTTGTGTTTCATAGCTCTAGGTTAGAGCGCTGACCTGGGCTCTGGGAGACAAAGATTCATAGATCCATAGAAGCTAGGGTCAAAAGGGACCTCAACAGATCATTGAGTCTGACCCCCTGCCTGGGCAGGAAAGAGTGCTGGGGTCAGATGACCCCAGCCTGATGCCTATCCAGCTTTCTCTTAGAGACCCCCAAGGTAGGGGACAGCGCCACCTCCCTTGGAAGCCCATTCCAGATTTTGGCTACCCTTACTGTGAAGTTTTTCCTGATGTCTAACCTAACTCTGCTGTTTGTCAGTTTGTAACCATTGTTCCTTGTTACCCCAAGAGGAGCCCTGATGAACAGAGCATCTCTGATCCCTTGTTGCATCCCCCTAATGAATGTGTAGGCAGCCACAAGATCTCCTCTCAGCCTTCTCTTGCAGAGGCTGAACTGGGTGATTGAGAACTGAGACTTGAATTTGAGCCTTCCTTGTACTAGACTTCCCTAATCACTGGGCTATGAGATATTCAGGAACAGAATTTTCTCAGACTGTCTTGTTGAAGCTATTCCACTTTGCAGAACTAATGAAATACTTGTTGGCTCATAGTGTGAGAGCAAGAGAAAGAATGACTATCATCCAACAGTTGGGGCATTCATCCAGTTGAAGGGACTCCTGGGCTGTATCCAGACAACCACAGACATTTGGTTCCTTGGGCCAAGTAGCAGTGGCGCACCTTGTGCCACCGCTACTTGTCCCTAGGGAATGCCCGTGCCATGCACACTTTGGCATGTGGCAAGTTAACCCAGGGCCAGTAGGGAGGCTGGAGCCAGAATTGTGCTGGCCCCAGCAGCCTTACCTGGGATTCTGGGGGCCTCTGGGGTTGCAGCAGCAGCAATCCTGCTGGGCAGAGCCTGGCTGGCAGCTGCACTGCAGCTCTGGGTGGGCCACCTCTGCTTTTCAGGGGAGCCCACTGCCTGTGTACATGCTACTCTTTTTTTCTTTCCTGCAGGTTTTTTGACCCCCGGATATCCAGGGGTCAAAAAAACCTGCGAGGGAAAAAAAAAGGAGCAGCGCACACATAAGCAGCGTGCCCATGCAGCACAGAGAACACCTGACTGTGCGGTTTGTGGCACTGCAGATGTGTTTGCAGCACCACATGGCTGTGCCTGTCTGGACGTGCCCCTGGGTTTCAAAGCTTGGTCCAATTAATATTTAAGTATTTTATACAAACAGCTTTATCAGAAGGACCTGAGAGAGGCCCAGCCCAGAATACCCTGCTTCAGTGGGGAGGGCAGTCTCCAGGCAGGTGGGACATCAAATTCAGTTCAAGTCCGTGTTCCAGTTAGAGTGAAAGGGAGTTTGAATTTGAGTCATCTTTCCTCACTGGGAGCACCATAAACCCTAGGCTATAGTGTGTAAGAGGAGCTGCTTCTGGTGTCATGACCTCATGATTGGAACTGGGTCCGTCTGTCGAACTAATCCCAACATTGAAAGGTTTGGAAACGTCAGAGTAGTTCACTTGGCATTTTAAAAAATGGCTGGAGCTTCTCTGAGTTTCTAGCCCCATTCACAGAAATTTTCTGCAACTCCAAAACTTCATTTTTCAGCAAAAAAAAAAAAAGTTTTTAAAGCCCAGCTTTCTTAACTGGCTTCTTCATTGTCTACTTCAGTAAAGACACTGAGGAAGGACTGGGGCCACGGACGATGAGCTGACATACTTCTCCCTGCAGTACGTTCTGCTCAGACAGGGTGGAGGAAGTCTGGTGAGGCTGGTGAGCAGGCGAAACCTGTTCATGCTGTACCTGACCAAGGGAGAACTACAGGGCAGTGATGTAAAGAGCGGTCAGACTAATACCTTTTATCGGGGCTAGTGTCCACAAAGAAATGAAAATGGTGGAAGAGGCACAAGGGCTGTAGCTGTGAGAAACTCACCTGGAACTTGCTACACACAAAGCTTCGTTTCTCCTGAATCTCACTGTGCACCAAGACATTGTATCCTTCAGACTGCTCTATAGACAGCATTGCATAGATCTTCTCCTCATTGCAGGTGATATGCAGGCAGGCAACTTGGACTGATGGATAATGGAGATCAGCAGGGACTACTGCCACGTAATGTCTGCAATAAGGAGGAGACAGTAGAGGAGAACATGAAGATTTGGACTCAGCAATTGGAAAGCACCTTCTTACCTTCACATTCCCAGCACCCCAGGATAAGGCAGTTCCATGAGGCTGCGTTATGACATATCATTAAGTAGGGCTGTGCAAAATTTCGCCAAGCGTTTCGTTTTGAAGCTGTTTTGACATGTTTCAAGCTTAAAATAATGAAATCTAAATGAAACAAAAAACATCGAAACAGCTTCAAAACAAAATGAGGGCAACTTGAAACACTTCAAAAGTTTCTAAACATTTTGAGTTTTGAAGCAGCCCTGTGGCGGGAGGCAGGGGAGAGCCAGGACTGCGCTCCAAGCAGCTCCGCAGCCCCATGTAGCTCAGCCCAGGGATCCACCTCCCGCCCCTGGGATGCACTCAGTGGGGCTGGCAGAGCCAATTGGAGTGCAGCGCCAGCTCTATTCACCTCCCACTGCCAGGCTAAGCTCCACAGGGCTGGTGGAGCCGATCAGAGCGCAGCCAGCTGGCGAGAGAAGAACAGAGCCAGGGCTGTGCTCCACCTCCTGCTGCTGGGCTGAGCTCCATGGAGCCCGGTGCTGGGCATGGGCTGTGCCCAGCACAGTCCCAGGTGGCAGCAGCAGCCTCCTGTCATCTGGCACAGATCCAGGGGCCCACACCCCCAGGGATGGGGGTCTGGCACAGCCTGGCAGCCCTCCCAGGGGTGCCAGCCCCAGAGCTGCACCCTGGTTGCTGCCTCTCCAACCTGGGACTGGCACTGGGCATGGGATGCACCCAGCAACAGACAAGATTGCAAACCCCCTGGCCTGCATGCAGGATGAGGGGAGGGTCTCACTGCTGCCTGGGAAAGGTGGCAGCAGCAATTTTCTCTGATGCTGGGCTCAGCCCACACCCAGCTCTGGTCCCAGATGACAGGTCAGCCCCCTCTCATCCAGGGCGCAGATCCAGGGGTCCGCACCCCCAGGAGGAGTCCAGCACAGCCCTGCAGGCCTCCCAGGGGTGCAGGCCCCCAGATTTGTGCCCAGATGACAGGAAGCTGCTGCTGCCGCCTGTGGCCGGCAGCAGCATCTGTCTTCTCCAGCACTGGGGCAGGCTGCCCCCAGTGCCAGTCCCAGGCGGCAGCCTCCTGTCATCCAGCACAAATCTGAGGGCCCACACCCCCAGAAGGAGTCCAGCACAGCCCCACACCCCTCCCAGGGGTGCAAACCCCCATCTCTGCATGCCGGATGACAGGAGGCTGCCACTGCTGGCAAATTTTGCTTTCAAGATTTTGAGGTGATTTTTGAGATTCTGAGAAAAACTCTGCACCTATCTCCTTGAAACTTGGCAGGCTTCATGCCCTCAGAAGGGGCTACCAACCCAGCAATTTGCATCTGAATAAGGCAAGAAATGACAACATTTTAGGCATTTTCATGATTCCCCATTATAGCCCATGGGCAAAACATAAAAAAAAAAAACTAGTCAAAACAGCGAAATAGTTTCGATGAAATGAAACGGGACTGTGCTTTGAAACTAAACAAAATGACAAAACGAAGCACTGTCCCTTCACAATGGTGAAATGGACATCAAAATAAAAGAATGATGTTTTGCCAAAAGCAATGGGGGTTCCTCAAAAGGGATTGATTATTCCATTGCCTAGATGATTCATGGAGCTGTTTGCAACATCTGCAGACCCTGGGTTTGTCTCTCACTAACTTAACTCTTAACTAGCTTAACTGAGGAACCATCTTCCAATTCCCAATCTCCATAGTATAAGTAAGAGAGCGTCTCCAAACTACAACCTCTATCACCACATCTTCCCTTTTAACAAAACGTACAAAACTCACTTAATACAAAAATGAATTAACACCCATCTACAGAGGACAGGTTAGGAGCTTGTCACTCTGGAGTGAGTCTTTACTTGTCACTTTTCTGTTCCCCCTTTTCTGCAGCTCTTTTAGCAAACCTCTGTTGGTCTTTCTGCAGGCTTCATTTTCTTCTCCGACTGATCCAGTTTCTGATTAGTTTTGATGGGAAGCTTCTCCTCCAAGTCTTGATGTACTTGAATCCCTATACTGGGATCCAACTGACTTGAATGTTTGGCAGCTGCACTTCTGCACATAACACCAAATGTATTAGCTACAGACAGTTGAGGCTGAGTTCCTCTTTCTGTGTGAGGGCACCTGAATTTGTGTCCATAGGTACATTTCTTGCCACAAGGACATGGTTGTTTCTTGTGCTCTGGAACACTTGGTTTCTATCTAAGAAAACTGTCCAGATTTGGGCTATGACAGACAAGATCATCATCAGGGGGCATGAATGTTGCATCTTCACGTACTGCAAACATACATTTAACTAGATTCAGTTTTTCACAAGCTACCAGACCCAAAATGAGCATCACCTCCTTCCAAAGAATAAGAGTTCGTATACTCTTTTTTTATATCGAATTCTAGCAGTGTATTTCCCTTTCACTGGGATATTTGTTCACGAGTAGCCAGATATTCTGATGTTTGTTGGATTCACTTTTGGTTTCAATTTTAATTTTTTATATTCTTGGGTAAAATATTAGTTTGAGCTCGTGTCCAGCTTAAAAGAAGCCATCATTCCTTGTACAGGAAAACCTCGCTATTCGTGGATTTGCAATTTGCAGTTTCGAATATTCACAGTGCACTGCACCAATCCACGTTCACTCACCATGCAGCATGATGACATTTTGTTACTGTGCTCCGCAAGTAAGGGGTGGTTCAAAAAATTTAAAAAGAGGCACAGTCAACATAATGTGAAGTTGATGGGCGAAGCGGCGTCAGTAGACTATGAAGCAGCAAGGGATTATCCCCCACAAACCCAAACAAGTTTTCAATGTAGACAAGGCAGTACAGTATTTACGGATTTCCTCATCCACGGAGATCTCTAAAATGTATCCATTTGTATACCGTTTGTGAAGGTCTCCTGTATTTCCACTGACATAATTTAGTTTCTCTCATGGATTTTGCTTGATTCAGCCATATTTATATAATTTTTTTCTGGTATGCTCTTAGCTGCATGTGCTTTAGTTTTTTGTGTTTGGGAGTACTCAGCAAAATGATTCTTCTTGTTACAGTTAAAACAGAGCTTTCCAAAAGCAGCACAACATTTGGGACCATGTTACTTATCACACCTGCTACACAGCCTATAACCTCTTTCTCTCTTTGCATTCTTCTTGCCAATAGAAAATTCCACTCTGTGAAGTGGCTTAGAGATGTAGTTATCCAAGTTAGTCTGAAGTCAAATAGAAGGCATGGTAAATTTGGACCTTACAGACTAACGTGTGTGTGTGTGTGTGTGTGTGTGTGTACACACACACCAACGTATAGATATAGCACAAGCTTTCGTAAACTGGGGCTCACTTCATCAGAGGCCGTACTTCTGAGATGGTTTCTTGCTACTGGAAAATTCTGGCCATGTGTTTTCACGTGTTTTCATGCCTACTGTCTTTTTGGTGCATTCAACTTTGCAGCCTGGCATTTCACAGTTTCTGCTCCCCTGAATCTTTTCTACGGACAAGCCTCCCTCATCCAGTATTTTTTCTCACAAAGCAGTGTCTGCAATTCCACAAATAATCCCATCTCTAATCTGAGATTCTGTCAAGTTCCCAAAAGCATGGTTTTTACTAAGTCTCTTTAGCCCAGTAACAGTTTATACTTTGTTCTGCTGTTTGTTTGCACATAAGAAATCTGTATCTTCCAAGGATCTCATTACTTTTTGCATGCAGTACTCTTCAAATTTGGATGGAATTTTGCTTCATTTCATTCTTTTTCAAAGTTGAAGGTATTATAAACAGCCAGGACTTCTTCCTCCACAATATGCAACAAGACTAAGGATCTGACTTGCCATTTTTCTCTTTTGCCTCTGTGACTGCTACGTATCACTCAAACTTCTTTCTGAATGCCCTCCAGTTCTCTGCTATGTTGCCTGACAGCAGAAGGGCAGGTGGCGGTTGCAAAACTTCCATGGCTACCTGTCCTTAGTATGCACCTATGCAGTCAGGTCACTTATGGTGGCCCTTGTCCTTCCAGGTGCCCAAGTTGTGCCACTTGCCTTCATTTTCCAACTTCTATTTCAGTTTGGAACTCAAATTCTTTCAAGTTCCTTTTTATAATCCCACAGTTTATACCACTTTAAACACAGACATACAGTGAATGAAAAGAACAACATGCTTTAATTTATGGAACTGTATGCAACATCTGAAGACTCTGGGTCCATCTCTCACTAACTTAACTCCTAACTAGTTTAACTGAAGGACCATCCCTCCCATTCCCAACTTCTATAGTATAAGTAAAGGAGCATCCCCAGACTACAACCTCTATCATCACAATCTAGATGTGCAAGACAAGTGAGCTAGTCTAATATGGAAAGTGAAATACCAAATTCAGTGGGCCAGTGGTCTGATCTGATTTAATCTGATACAGCAGCACATGCGATACCACACTGGACAAAACAATGGTCCATCTATTTAAGTTGTTCCCTGGATGGATGTTACTGAAATGGAGTTTTAGCATCACTCACAGTTTGGTTGAAGTGCTCGTGATATGGAGCAAGCAGCTCAGGATGATGGTCATCCACATTCTTCCAGGACGCTTGCTGCATGCATGGAGCCAATGCTGAAACATTCCTTTTCCTCCAAGGTCTCTGAAGCTGTTTCTCTGGGATTCCTTTCCAGGGTTGCCTTACCAAAGAGATCAAGGGAACTGTCTTCTTCCCCACCTCTTCCTCACCCTCTGCCTCCTTCTGAAATTATAATCATCAGGAGCGAAAGGGGCGTATTGTGCAAAATATCCCTTAGCCAATGACAGCTGTCCTGAATGCCATCCACCAATCTGCATGTGGTATCCCCCTGCAAGGACCCAATGGCCACTCAATCAAAATGGCTTTACTGCAAAAAAACCAGGTGGAACTTGGCTGTTCAGTGACCCAGGCTGGGTCCCGATCACCTGCCACTCGTGTCCCTTTGTTTGGGCAGGAGATGAATTGCCCATTACTCCACTTTCACTGAGGTGCAGAGAAGGCAATTCTGTCACAAAATATGGTGAGGGGTTACTGGAAGCTTCATGGGGGGTCAGGTTATGGATCATGGAGCACCTAACCTTCTGGGCACCAGAAGGCATTCTTGGACTTAGAAATATAGCATCTGGATGACATTTCCAGTTGGCAGCTCCCCAGTGGGTTTGCAAAATTGTACAGTGAGTCCCAATCCCTTCACTGGTGCCCACGATGGAGAACTAGAAACATACTCAGCTCTACTGGGGTCCCTTGCTGGCAGGCTCAGTGAAGAAAGCCAGAGATTGAATCAGCCAAAGAGAATGAGGAATTGTCTCAGCAGAAGATCTGACCAATACATGTCTGCTACAATACAAAGCAGTGCAACAAACCCTTGCTTGTGATAACTTGAGCTTCTGGTGCTTGAGCAGCGCCCCCAGGTCCATATGCAAGACAGCCCAAAGGCATTTTACAAATGTTAGTTACATCCATGGGATACAGGTTCCAGCTCAGGTCCAGCTGAACTAAGGCCATAGAAAACTGTTTGTATCCAGCTTGGGTAGGAAGCCACAAGGTTTACAACAGACATGATATAGCTTCTTTTCCAGCAGAAAACTACTCAAGAACTGTTGTTTCCACTACCAAATGTGGACATCAGGTTAGATGTTTCAGGGCTCCAAAGAATATCCTAGAGGGGTCAGAGCTTCACCGCAGTACTGTGCATGGAAGAACAAAACCCATTCTACCCTCCTGCTGTCACCCAGCACCCCAGCAACAGTTCTCTTACTCAAGCACAGAGAGAGGTCCATTGATAAGCAGTGCAGGTGCTGTGTGGGGAAGTTTCCCTGCCTCACACCTGTTCTGGGACTACCCCATAGGCTTTGATCTCTGCTGTCTGCTGACCCGTAACTACTAAAATTTTCTTGTGAAAGTGAGAGAGAAAATAATGATAAAAAAAATAGCTACCAGAGCCAAGATCATGGCCAGCCCCCTGTGGACTTGCTCAGCTGAGTCCAAGTCAGATGTGTGTAGAATGCAGACATAAGAAAGCAGAGGCAAAAAAGCTAAGTCCACCTGTCTCCACTTCATGCATGTGCTTCAAGTAGACCTAATGCCAGCATGGGCAGCTGCCACTGATGGCTGTGATCACTCCTAGCATTTGCTTAATTGTGGGTGGGAGACCCGTCCCAGGATTCCTAACTGAGGAATAACAGGTGCAAGTGGATATTTAAGTACCAGCTGGACAGCATGCTCCCCTGAGCTCTACTACAGAGAGCTAAGTCCCAATATGGCCCTGAGCTGTCTGCACTGCCAGTGAGAAGGCTCCTGCTTACCTAGTAAGTTCTGGGGCTGGTAGTAGTTTCTCTTCATTAACATTAGCTACATGATTGAATCTGGCTCTTTCAGGCTCAGGTACCTTGTGTTCTGGGTCCACCCAGCATCCAGGTAGGAGCTAGCTGCAGTTTTGGGATTCTGGTGAGTTGCTGAATTTCCAGCTGCTTGCCTTCTTGCTGGCTGGCTCTCCTTAGAGATGCTCCAAGTGACTGGACTCTAGTTTGCAAGCTTCCAGGTTTGGAAAGGCCAAGTGAGATGAGGGCTCTTTCCCCCTGAGATTCACTGTGCTTTCTGCCCTATGTTGGACTAGGAAGGCTAAGCAGTGCTATTTTCATGAGTGGTGACATCTTACATGGACAAGGAGGCCTCAGACCTAGTACTCAAAGGTAAAAAGCTGCTGAGAGAATTAAAAATAGCAGCCAGTAGGAAAAGGTGCAACAGAGCTTGGACTTCTTTTTCCATCTTGGTCCATTCCCAGCAGCAGGCCATCATCTTTTATTTCAGGTGAAGTTTTCACTGTCTAGCTGAGCTCTGGTGTTATTCCTGTTTGGGGATGTAGACTTAGAACCATCCTTTTTGGGTCTCAACCATTATTCGCTGCTCACTAGAAACCCCAGTATGAAGACAAGTTGCATCTTCTTGGGGCTTGAGGATGTCTCCCATAAAACTTGGCTTCCTTACTCCCAGTGGGACAGGGCCTGCTGGTTCCCCTTTAAACTTCACCTTTGCCTGGAAGCTGTGATTCTCCCATGAAAAGTACCAGTGTGGGTCTGTTGTGAACCAAAACATGACGACTGGCTCAGGCCAACAGCCAGCAGAGCTGGAAGTTTGACAAATAGCATATGGCCAGGCCAGCCTAAAGAGAACTCTTTGTCCTGCCTGCTTTTGCTCCTGCTCCTCTGTTTGCCCAGGTGTGTTTTCCATTCTGTATTTAGCTTTCTGAGCCACTGGCCCCATTCCACCTTCCTACAGCAGCATAAATGCAGAGGAGTACGGCTATAGGCTAGTTCACACCAGTGTCACTATGGCCCCTCTCTACGCCTTACAGGTATTGCACAATTAACTGGGGACCAGTTACATGCGCAAAGTAGCTATTCTATTTTAAAAAGCTCCAACCAGTTATAAATTTAGACCTCAAAAATGTGTACTAACTTTAAAGCTGGTTGCTATCAAGGTTTATTTTGCATGTGTAGCAGGGTCTCACCTGCAGCTGGAAGTCCCATCAGCTGACAGGGTTCCCAACTGCAGGGGTGCACCATGTCCACCGTGAAGTGCGCTGTGCCTTAGGGATCATGGTAGTCATGATTCCCAAGATCCGCAGGTTTCACACACCCCAGAGCCCTAGGGATCATGGCTAGGAGCCCCTTACCTGGGGTGCATAGGGCTTCCAGCTGCGGGAACCTGCTTCTTGCTAATGCAAAGGGGGAACCTGGGATCACACACCCCCCTGCACTGGAAATATGGCATGAAGAGATCTAATGCACAATCCCACAATCATGCCTCCTGCCATGCATGTATGGCATAGCAGGAGGCACAATTGTGTTAATTGTGCATCAGATCCCATCATGCCTTTACCTGCACATGTAGAGGGGGCCTGAGCTCTCAATCTCCATGCTGGATCAAGCATGAGTCTTCATGCTGGCTCCCCTTGAGGAGCCAGCTGGGTTGAATTCTTCCTCCAAGGTCTTTCTCTGTGTCGAACTGAGGGCATCCCTTTGGTGAATACTGCATCAATGAGGAGGCAGGGTCTCCTTTCTCTCCCTGTCTTTCTGACAGTCATAATTTCTTGATGTGAGATGTGGCCAGGTGTGCAGATCAACCCTTTGCCAGTTACAGCCATCCTAAATTCCTCTGACCAGGCTGCTGGCAGAATCCCATTGGGGTCATTTGTTCATGTTGGCTTTCCTTTAAAAACTCCCAGGCTTTTGCTGATCAGTTATCCAGGCCTTGCTCCCAGTCTTTGCTACATGGATCCCTATGTTCTGATAGAAGATGGCTTGTCCATTCTGTTGCCTCCTGAGAGGCCACACTTTTGGAGGTACAGAGGCAGAGGGGGAGAAGAAGGGGGTTATATCATGCAGTTTAGTGCTAGCTTCTGTTAGCAATTTAGACTAGAGATCACCATCGGTTTCTCATTAGGAGCCTCTTTGGATTGTTGCAGCTTTAAACAGTTCACTGTGGTTTATGGGCTCTGAAGACAGCGATGCTGAGCTGCTTTCATAGGCCAAACTGCACAGACCAGAAAGAAACAAAGTCCTTGTTGTTCAACTTAGCTTTGGGAAAGCTTCTTTCCCTTTGTTCAAGTAAATCTTCTTGAGGGGGAGGTAAACAATATTTGGAAAGTCTGTTCTGTCTCGTAATGCCTGAAATTTCAACAACATCCACTCATGCCTGTGTGCACAGATGGATTCCCTTGGGGCCTAGTCCTGTCAGCAAACTGGGGTTCTGGAAACCCAAAGTGAGGCGGCCAATGTGCTGACCTCAAACTCTATCTTGATGGGGTGGAGATAGCCTGGAAAGAGCTGGATCACAGATGTAGGGTGGGGGGAATGCCAAAGTTTCCTCTTTTCCCTCCCCTTCTCCTAACCCAGTTAATTGTGAGCAGATGCTTAAAACAATGGATTTTAACAAGGGGGTAGAATTGCAGTTTGGAATACAGAAAAAAACAATTATAAAATATTTACATAAGTTCAAATCCCCTGGGCCTCTGAGCACTTAAAGAACTAACCAAACCAAGTTAGAGTGATGGTTTCCAAGACTTCAGGGCTACAGGAGATGTCCCAGATGGAGAAGCACGATTTCCATCTTAAACAGGGGAAGGAGGGGTGTAATGAGCCAAATCCAAAGACCTGGACCCACTACAAGATAAATTTGTATTCTGGTGGGCAGGAGGGTTAAGGTTGAATGAGGTTGCTTGACAGTGTTGGCATCAGGCACTGCCGGGTGGGATGTTAGTGTAGTAGGTGTAGCACAGTACCACTACTCATCCTCCATGGGGCATGATCAGGTGTCGTGCACACCAATATCACAACCAAACAGCTAAGCACAACTGTCTCTCACAAGCCACTCCAGACAATACAACCTCTCAACACGCACACATACACACTACAGCACTGAACTGTGGGTTTTTATTCACTTATCATACCATTTTCTCTAACCAATCGTTCTGGGTAAAGGTCTTGTCCATTAATGTCAATCACAGGTTTTCTAATCACTTCACTCTCTCTTGACGCATTCCCCCATCACTCAGATCCAGTTGCTCATCTTTACTTCAGACTCCAATCACACTTTTCACACCACATACTCTGACCTTTCTGCGCATACCCACGCTGTCCTAAGTAGGGCAGCAGGCCAGAAGATCACATACTTCTGGACAGAGGTGCCAAGTACATGGGCCCAGGCCTCCCTTGGGAAGAGAGCTGTCACCTGAAATGTGTAAAACTTTCCACATGTCCATCATCTTGGGCTGTCCCCGGCAAAAATAAAAGTCAGCACCTATGCTTATGGAGGCTTCTGCTGGTAACAATAACTGACACCAGAGCCAGAGAGTGCAGCATGCTGGTGGCCAGGTTGAGACACTAATTCCAGATACCTTTTCAGTTTTTCCCCCATGAACCTCCCCTGCTCCTCTGGAGGGACAAGCTTTGAGAACAGGCTGTCCCCACCAAATGGGGAATGTTGTCGCTTCATGAAGAGGCCCCAGACCCACAAGTGGCATCTCCACAGGAGATCTTGGGAGAGAGGCATAGGCCCTCTAATCTGAGGACTGTCAGTTTGAATCATCTCCTGCAGTCAGAAGCCCTTCTGCCTGGCATTTGGGGCCACCATTCACTTCTTTCTGTGCAAAAGCAAAAATTGTGAGCAGAATGGACTCATATCAACAATGTTTGGCCACATGAAGCAGACACCTGGGGGTCCTATACATGTGCAGGGAGGCTGCTCTGACGTGCTGTAATTACAGCACGTCAGAGCAGACTTGATTAATCGGGTCTGTGGAAAGTTAATCTGCTGGACTCATTTAATTGAGTCTACTGGAACACTCCAGGGGCACTTACACACATGCTCCAAGAGGTTGTGGGCCGGGGGATGCCTTAATTAGCAGAGTTCCAAGAGCCATGCTAATTAAAAGCTCTCAGAGCATCACATGTATCGGCATCCACACACTGAAAAATGGTGGTGGGGCGCTTTGAACTAAAGCTCATTGAACCAGCTTTAATTTAAAGCACCTTGCCACCATTTTTCAGCCCAGGGATGCTGATTCATATGATGCTGGAGTCTGCTGGAGTCCAATAACTCCCACACTCCAGCAGACTCAATTAATCAAATCTGCTTCAACATGCTGTAATTACAGCATCTTGGAGTAGCCTCCTGGCACATATAAAGAAACCCCAGCAGACACCAGCAGTACATGTATCAGCGTCCCTGCGCTGAAAAATGGCAGCAGGGTGCTTTAAACTAAAGCTGGTTCAATGAGCTTTAGTTCATACCATCCTGCTGCCATTTTTCAGGGCAGCGATGTTGATAAATGTTGACATGTTAATTAGCACCCCCTGCCCACCTCCCGGAGCACATCTATAAATGCCCCTGGTTCCTGAGATCTGTTCCCCCAGGCTGTTAAAAGTTTCACTTCACTGATAACTACAGTTTGCAAATAGCAAGGGAAAAAGAAACAGCTGCTTGGGATTTGGACCCTGCTTAGCTCACTGGGCTGCCCCTGAGCTCAGCCATTCTGCGGTGCCAAGAATGAGCTGATGAACAAAATAGTTCCAAGGAGTTGCTCTCCAGATCCTTGGCTCTTCCAGTGACTGGCAGGCAGGGCAAATAGATTTTTCTCATCTTAAAGCAGGCAGGCCGAGGTCTCTGGGAGAGCCCAATGTAGCCCGATACTAGGGCTGTGCAAAGCTTTGGGTGGCGATTCAATTCAGCGGAGATTCAGCCCAATTTGGTTACCAAATCTCTGAATCTGAAGTAAATTAAAGGGAAGTGGTCCTCGCCTCTACCTTGGGCAAATTCAAGAGGAGGTTGGCTGATCACCTGTCTGGGGTCTTGTGAACCCAGCACTCATTCCTGCCTGTGGCAGGGGCTCGAGGTAGATGATCTGTTCAGGTCCCTCCTGACCCTAGCTACTGGGAAACTATGACTTGAATCAGGGGACCAATTAAAAGGTCTGAATAAATTCGGAGAGCTTTGATGATTCGGGCAGTCCCCAGTGGCTGCAGCAGGGAGCTGCAGCTGACTCCAAGCTGGTAAGTACTAGGGGTGGGGGAGGGAGGGGGGGACCACCGCCAGCCCCCACCCCTGCCTACTCCTCCAGTCCCCCCAACCTCTCCCCCCACCCGTTGTCCCAGCCCCCCACAGGTGCCCCACCCACCACAGCTCCCAGCCCTTTAAGAAAAAAAAACCAAGACAACCCTGGGACTCTCTGCTCCTGCAGTGGCCTCAGGGCTTTGGGGTGCACATGCAGAGCCCCCCATGTGGTGGGGGGCAGTGAGAATCGCCCCCTGCCAGGCAGGAATGGTGAGTCCAGGGTTTTTTCATTTGTTTTTTTTTCTTAAAGGGCTAGAGCTGGGGCTGGTGGGGTGTCAGGGGGCTCATGCAGGCTCCCCACACAGCATGGGGCACCCAGTGAGCTGGGGCTTTTTTTTCCCAAAGAGCCAGGAACTGGGACAGCCAGGGCAGCCATTGCTGGGCTGGGGGGATGAGCCTGGCTGATTCAGAGATTCGGAGATTCAGCAGCAGCCGAATCAATTCAGGACAGTGGTTAAAATTGCTGAATCGAAGCTCTGTCCCCCAAATCGGCCAAATCTGAATCCAAAGCGAATACCAGCCACTTTGCACAGGCCTACCCAATATCCTAATACTGAAATTTCCTTGAAGATTTTTTTTGATATTGCCTGTAACTATTGCTAGTGCTAAATGCAGCTTCAGTAAATTAAAATTAGTTAAAAACTACCTAAGGTCTACAAAGGGACAAGAAAGTGTATCCAATCTGTTCCCTAACTGACAGGTTTGCTATGTGAAAGGCAAGAAAAATTAATACTTAAATAAGATGGCTTCTGACCCAGGATTTCCTGAGACTCCTGGAAAAATCTGAAATTTTGCTTTTATCTTTTCCTCAAAAATTCTGGGTCCAGGGAGTGAATGCTTTTTCCCAATGATTTTTAGGGGTGTCTGGTTGTTTCTGAACTTTTTAATCTTAAGGAATTTCATAAGTGAAAAAAACAAAAAATTCTAGATACTGGACCAGGAAATGGTCCTGGACACCATGGTTATGGATTGGACTCCATCGCCCCAGTCACTGCAGAGGTATAGGGGAGAACCTCCCCCAGGGCACAGTGCCACTGACATAGCTTGTGTCCCCCCAGCATTCACCTTGCCCTACACTGATTTCCTCTACTTCTCGCAAACACCCACAGACATTTACAATTGCAATAGCCTGCCCCTGCATGGGCCCCTTTCCCCAAGGATCTCAAAACACTTGACAAGGCACATACGTCGTGTTCATCAACACCCCCTTTTAGGGTAGGGCAGTATTATTATCTATATGCCCCTGCAACATGGAGAAACTCCAGGCAAAGGAAAGCAACTCACCCTAGGTCAGACAATGAATCTGTGGCAGAGTTGGGATTAGACTCACAGCCCCTTGTCTCGTGCCCATGGGTAAGTGTAACCAGCATTTGACTCTCTTGATTTCCTGACTTAGAAGTTCTTTAAAATCAAAACATATGTTTAAGAAATTGTGATTATTCTGCTCACCTTATTGACACCTATTTATACCAGTGGAATAAAGATTGTGTACATGAGTGTATAACACAACGCAATGCAACACGATCCCTGATTAATTACCTTATTTATTTACATACCACACTCACCATTTCCCCCCAAAATAGCAGTTGTAAATAGGGGTACATGTCTTAATTAAAGAAAGTGATTCTAAACAGGTTGGTTAAAGGAGAAAATCCTTCACAGAACAAGGTGTGTGTCTTATTTCAGGGCATGTTACATGCAAATAAATATGTATATGTGCTGCAGCAGATCCAGGAATTCTCAAAGGGAGTGGGGGAGCAGCAACCTGCACTTCAGGGGTGGCTGCACCCTTAGCTCCCAGCCTCCTCTGCCCCAATGGATGAGGGCGAACTGCCCTCAGGCTCCTCTAGAGACTATGTTTAGGTCACTAAAGCAGTTGAAAATCCCTCATCTTCTTCCATTCCCTTCCCCTGCATGCCACTGTTGTTTTCCCCACTCTTCTGGAGGCAGGGAAAACACCAGAGCTGTCTCTGCTGGCCCCAGCCAAGCTGTGCCAGGACTGAGCTTATCTAAGAATGGCGACAGCAGCAACAACAAGGTGAGGGAGTAGTTCCCCCCCATTCTGTCCTATGCCCCAGGAGCAGGTGTGAGAAAATTGATCCGACTGTCCATCCTCATTGCTGCTTTCCCCATGCTTCCCCCACCCTTGGCACAGTGGGGAGAGCAACAGCAGGAAGGAGGGGGTGAGGAGGGAAGGGGGATTTTCATTTCTTTTAAGGGCTTTAAAAAGTCTCTGGAGGCTTTTGTGGTGTGGTCCAATCTAAAAAGAGGGTGCAGTTGCACCACTGCACCCACTCTGAATCCGCCTCTGTGCACATGTGTGGGTAATATTTTTTTAGCAGAGCTATTCAAGGCCCATCACCCTCCCAGGACTGTTAATCCAACAATTTTCATATGGAAAAAATAACAAAATGCACTTGTAGTAAGAAATAAACAATGCCACCAGGTGAGCCATGCTCAGTCCTGTTAGCTGCTGCCCAAACCATGATTTCAAATACATGGATGGAAACTGCTGAGTTGAGCAGTGCTCCTCTGCTTTCATCAGCTGTGACTGAGAGCTGAATTTGGCTGCTGGCTCAGAAAGCAGGGTAAAGAGTGGAGAGCACACCTGGGCAAACAAAGCAGCAGGAGCAGGGACAGGCAGGGTCAGAGAGCTCTGCTCATGGGCTCAGTGGGGAAGGCCAGCTGCCATTTGTTCTTTCCCATCAGATCCACACCAGCAGTCTTCAGAGGGAGAGCCACAGCACTCCCAGCAGCTAAAAGTGGCTTGGATCGGTTCCCACATGCCTGGATCCTGCCTTTTGCCACCCAAATTAGGCCCCATGTGCCAGGATCCAGCCTCACACCACCCAGATTGGGCCCCAAATGCCTGGATCCCACCTCATGCTACTCATGTCAGGTCCTACACCACCCTGGCCCATGCATCCAACTTAGCGTACAGGGCCGCACTATCCTCCAGCACAGGCAAGTGGGGCGGGGGGAGAGACCTGCCCCTCCTGAAATTGGCCCCCAAAAGTGGGGCAGTTTTTTTGCCACAGTTTTTTTGCTGTGCAGGCTGGCAGCATGTTTGCGGGGGGAGTGGGGGCGGGGGAGGGAAGACACCTAACCAGAGCACAGAAATATAGGAGCAGATATGGGGCTTTTGGCCCACCCCCAGGGGCACCCACAAATTGTGCTCTCCCAGCCTCAGGAGGCACCAGTCACCCCTGTCCACCAGCAAGGCTTCCTGTGGGCCCAAAAATTTGCCATCTGGGAAGCCATAAATAATGCTGCCGCTGATTCCTTGCTGCCATTTTTTAGATCTGTGATGAGCCCTGCAGGTTGGATGACACAGCTTCACTGGCTGGATCTGGCCCACAGGCCAAGGGTTAAGCATCCCTACTATAAAGGGACAGAATGGGAAAAAAATCTGTCCCCCATCTGCCTCAGACCACAAGGAAAAGCACCTTCTCCTTTCTGCCATGGGAGGGGGTACCGAATAATGATTGAGGCTGAATGAGAACTAACCTGAGTCCCCACCCCCAAGTTCAGAGTGACTCCAGAGCTCAGACCAGTCAGTGACACCTTCCCCTGAAACAAAGACAGCGTCACTGCGAACTTCCTCCACGTCATCTACTCTTGGTTCACGTGGCCTCTCCATTACCTGGGGCCACATGGAGTTCTGTAGCTGTGATCCATGCAATCCTTCGGTTCGCTGCTGAGGCACCCACACAAAGGCTGAAACCTGAAGCCAACCCCAGAAACATCTGTGAAAATTCACCTCGCATCCTGAAGTCTCTCCTCAAATGTTCAGTCCATAGCTCTGCCCTTCAACCCTCCCACTGGTTCACCCTTGACTGGACCCAACTGGCAAAGCATTCTGCCAAAATCGTGACCAGAAAGACCCAGATCTCCTGCCTGAATTTATGTGGAGAGATTAGAAGCCTTTATATTAAAATCCACCACCCCCAGATCCATCACTGGAATATTTCTGTGCATGTGAACTCCTAAACTTTGAACCCAAACTTTTCATATAAAATATACAGACCCAACATAGTAGTCATTGCCTGAGAGACATCCCAGACAATACACTCCTCCCTTTCCTTGGGAGTCTGCAAACATGAGGAGACAGTAGGTGGATTCCTTACCCTCTTCCCATGGCAGTGCCAAAGGAATAAGTTTTCAGCCTTTATATTTCTCTCTGACCCTCCTTCCCTCAGTTCCCCTACATATAACCCCCTCACCTGTTCAGCTGCAGAAAAAGGACTCATCCTTGAGCCCAGAAGAAGAGAGTCATGAGTCTGTGGCTGTTGCAAGTAGAAATAATGGTCAGACAAGGGAAGCTGAAGGGCTCAACTGACCTGGGCTCCATCTTTGAGGTCAAGGCTTTTATGTCATTTTCTCAGCTGCATGGGATTGTGCGACAGGATTTGCCCCCTAACCTTAGCAAGTCCATACAGGATTTGTATCCAGGTGCATTCTGCTTGGTCATCTCCTCTATCACTTTTCCCTCTCTTTCCATGCCACGGCATAGTCCAACTCCATGTGGCCCACCTCTTGGCAAGGGGCCACTTCTCCTCCAGAGGCAGCACATGGCTCACTGGACTTCAGGGCCCCACCTGAATCTCCCAATCCCACCTCAGAGGCAAAGGTGCCCAGTCTTCAACAGATTTTTTCATTATTATTTTTGAGGAAAATTTTTTGCGTCCCAGGTCAAATTAGCCAGATCCAGTCCAAATCCATTTGAATCATCCAAGAACCATATGTGGCCCTACCACTGGAAAGTATCCTCCACCTCAGCCTGGGGCTTCAGACACTTCCAAATCCTTAGGCAGGCACCCTACATGCAGGCTCAAGCCTAGGGACTTGGAGTTCAGATGGCCCCAAGTTTTGCTTGCCCTCAGCTGTATGGCCACAGAAGCAAGCTAGGGAGGAGTCTCCCATTTCCATAAAGTCCATGTGTAGCTGAGATCCTCCCACGGGAAGCTGGCCAGTGGGAAGCTAACTATGAGGCTCTCATAGGAGTCCTGTCTACAAGCAGACAAGGGTGCACCCTCCACTACATAAAGCCATTTGTAAGGCACTTGGTCAGGGTACTGCATCCTGCCACCTTCACGGTCATGCCTCAGCCCCAGCTGGAGCTGGCTCAGTTGCCCAGCTCTGATTCCTCATGAAAACATTTCTACTTCACCTTCTCTTCCTGCCTATAGGCAGCCAGGCTCCTCGCTGTTCCCCACAAATTGGGGGGTAACACTTCAGCACCCCCTACCCCAACCCTCTCTTTTCTCCAGAAGACTCTAATTCAGGTTGGAAGTTGCTGCGAGACCCTCAGACAGTGGCAGCAGCCAAGAAGGCAGGTTTTATCTCACAGCCTCCTTTCCTCTGCCAGTTCCTGGCATGAAGCCTGCTGGAGGCACAAGATGCTTAGATGCCAGGGGATGGGTGAGGCCTGGAAAGAAACAGCAGTGTGGAAGAGGGTGCTTGCTCAGTATCTCTGGCTCTGCTGGGTGAATGCCATGAAGCGCGTGTGGCAGAAAGCCACCTTGGTTTCTCCCCAAAATCTCTGCCCTGTGACTATGTGATTAGAGGAGCCAGCACAGAGGATTCACACCTCAGCCTGTCTCTTTAGGTAACCTGAGCTGGCTGCATTCCTGAGGGAGGCGGGAAACCTGCTCCCTCTGCCTACGTGACTGGCATCAGCCACCTGGGTGAGGGGCATCTACCTGGTGGGCTGGAGTCTGCCCGGTAACTGGTGATGTATTTCAAATTGGTTGGCTGACAGCCAACTGGGGCTGACTTCCACTGGACCAGGTGAATGAGGACACAGGGGCTATATAGGTTGGGGGGGGGAAGGAGGCTCTCTCTCTTCAGCCATGAGGTGAAGCAGCAGCAAAGCAGGGGACACAGAGAAGCCTTACCTTCTGAACCTAGCTCTCTCTCTCACCCCAAGACTCCAGAGGGGAAACTCAACCTGCCTCTGGAAGATGCTTGTGAACAAGCTACTTGAGATCTGATTAGATATCTAGCTGGCAGTAACACAGATGCATAATCAAAAGGCTACCTCAGCCACACTGTTTGCTCTTTAGGATTTCTAAGATATTGCTCAATCCTGTACCCTAGATTCCCCTACCCCTCGTAATCAATAAAGTTCTCCTTTTTGATTGGTGTGGGAGACTTATTGAGGGGTGGGTCTAAATTATGCCTAAAAGACCCCTTAGGTCTGCGACTAAGGGAGACTACTTTTTGCCCCCTTGACTTGGGGAAGTGCCCTAAGTGCCTGTACTGGGTCGAGTACCTGTCAGACTATTAGGCTTGTGTTTCCCCGAGGACACAGGGCCAAGACAGTCCCTTCTCAGGGTGGTGGCTGCGAAGTTACCCCCAGAATAGTGAGTGTGCTCTGGGAGAGGGGTCGGCCAAGCATAAGGCGCCCCTAGGGAGGCATTCGGAGCCTGGAAGGTGGTCGGGCACAGGGAGGTGGGTGGTTCAACGCAGGAGCACCCCCTACTGGCCCGCCACAGCGCTGTTTGTTCTCAAGCGAAGCAGACTCCAGAGAAGCCATGCCACAGGAAGTCCTTCCTCAGGCACTGCCTTGGGCTCAATCCCCTTCATATCTGACACATGGCCTGGGAACAACCAAAGCAGAGCTTCCCCTGCTGATCTACCATTTGCTTTACACAGAGCCACTGATGCAGGCATGGGCAAGATGTGCTTGGTCCTATTGGCAACCCGAGGTGATGCAGACATGATCTACAACTCCCACTGTCCCATTCCTTATTGCCATGTCTCCTTCTTCTGAAGACCAACCCAGCATGCATGAATGGCACATGCCTCTGGTGGTTGGGTGGGCACGGCTGTGCTGGCAGCAGTGGGAGCACTGCGGCGGGAGCTCCCGCAGACACCACTGGCACTGGGTGGGGGCAAGCCCCAACCAGTGGGCAGCAACCACCCTCAGACACTGCCGGTAGCAGTGGCCAGGGATGATCATGGACCGCCCACAGACACTGCTGGCAGTGCTGGTGACAGGGTGGCAAGCAGCAACCACCCACGTGCACCCTCTACATGTCACCCCTGCCAGGACGTTGCTAATTCCAAACAAAAGTAACCAGGACACACTGCACAGGCACTCCCAACTCCTGCCACTCCCTACAGACCACAGTGGGACACACACACACACACACACACACACACACACACACACACTGTGAGACACCCAGAGTAACAATTTATTACCATCTCTTTCATACCAAAATACAGTGCATGAACAAGAGTAGGCCTGTGATGAGAGGCCTCTGTCTCTACCTCTGAGTGTAATTCTCCCAGCCTTCCCCTTCACTGACCAGGCATAGATCTGCCTGGCAAGTGCATCCTCTGCTGATAACTCCCACCCCTCTGCCTAGGAGGATGTTAGAGGGAGTCACTTGCTCTGAACTGCCCCAGGTGTGCATGTTCTCCTAAATGGCCCCCTCCTTCTGACTTCCAGCTCCTTTCTTCCTTTCTCTAAAGTAGTGAATGAATGTTTCCCCTGTACCCCCTCCCTCCCCTGACAAGACAGATTAGAAAAATGTAACCCTCTCTCCTCCAGTCTGTGACAGCAGCAGAGAGAATGACTCCCTTTGTCCTCAGCCATGAAGGTCAGATCAGTACCAGAACCAGGAATTTCTTTGTGAATTACATCAGAGATCGTCTGTCTCTGTCCATCTCTTCTCCTAAAAGAGGAAGACAATGAGTTTTCACACAGTTCCCTAGTGCTTTTGTACTGAAGGACCCAAAGCACCTTGATGAAACCCTTGTTGAAGGGGGCAAAACCCAGCAGCTGTTTTAACAATACAGTGAAACACTTTAGGAAGCAGTGTATAATTTCTTGTCCCTGTGAGCAGTCCCATAGGGACTTTTTATGAGCACAGCAGTCAGATGGTTCATTGCACTACAGTGACAACAGCTCCAGCCTTATGCTGGGACACAGAAGTTAGCACTGCCACAGAGAGAAGGAGACCTCTCAAAGTCACATGCAGCACAGCTCCCCCTCGTCCCACACTGGCACTGAATGCAGTGCTGCTCCTGAATGAGGCACCTGATTCTCTTCCCTCGTGCCTAAGCTTACACTAGTTGCACAGGAATGGCATGTCCTCCTCCCAGGAAAGCTGTCTCCCACTCACCTTGCTGGCAGGGATCTGTGTACTCCACCATCGACTGTTCATCTGTCAAAGAAGAAACAGACTGTTATGTCCAGCACCAGATGCCACCCAAGGAAACAAGGAAAAGCTTGGTCCTCTCAGAGTCATATCTGCCTCCCTCCAAGTCCAACCTCCCCTTCTCCCAGTTCAGAGGAGGGAAGACATCCTGAGCCATGCTCAATCTGATCCACTTTCCAAAGTCTTCAAAATGTCTGAACATGGAATGGCACAGAGGCAGGAAGTTGAACAAGGGTTTAAACACATTAGCTTTTAGAAATAAATGCTCTTATTCATAAGCACTAGTGAGGTACAAGAAGTTTGACTGGCACAGATTTGAGACAGTGCACTGGGTAGGTCATCCCAGGCAAGGGCTGATACAGTCTCTGTCCATGACATCACCATCAGGTTTTCTATATATGCTAGACATGTTATGGAAAATCTCCTGAAATGTCTCAGAACATTTGAAAACAAGATTGGGACTATTTTTGTGCTCTTCTCCTTGTAAAGCTGAGTATCTTAGCGAGAGAGAGAGAGAGAGAGAGAGAATGCCTGGATGCCACTCCCACCAGATCTGACTAAATGAAAGAGATGTAGAAAGAGATCCCAGGACCTTTAAGAGAAGATCCTCAAGGAGCACATCTGTGATGGGCTGGCTTCAGGGATGATGCTCAAGGGCAACCAGCACAGTTTCATTAGGGGCAGGTCATATCAGACCAACCTGATTGCCTTTTATGATCAGGTCACAAAAGCACTGGATGCAGGTGTTGCCATGGTTGTAGTCTTTCTAGACTTCAGCAAGGCCTTTGACACCGTCTCCCACCCCATCGTCATTAAAAAACTAGGCGACTGTGGCATTGATGCCTACACAGTCAGATGGATTGCAGATTGGCTGAAGGGTCGTACTCAGAGGGTGGTGGTGGATGGGTCATATTGAACCTGGGGGGAAGCGGGCACCGGAGTCCCCCAGGGCTCGGTCCTGGGGCCTGCACTGTTCAATTTCTTTATCAGCAATTTGGACGACAGAGTGAAATGCAACCTGTTTAAATTCGCTGATGATACCAAAATTCGGGGTGAGGGGAGCACGCTAGTAGGGAGAGAAAGATGGAAAACAAGACCTGGATAGGTTACAGGGGTGGGCTGACATAAACAGGATGCGTTTCAATACTGAAAAGTGCAGGGTGCTGCACTTGGGCAGTAGTAACCAGCAGCACACTTATAGGATGGGAAACTCCCTTCTTGAGAGCACGGAGGCAGAAAGGGATCTCGAAGTCATTATTGACTCCAAGATGAACATGGGCCGACAATGCGAGGTCACGGTTGGCAGGGCTAAGCGGACCTTGTCATGCATCCACAGGTGCATCTCAAGTAGAGCCAAGGAGGTGATCCCCCCCCTCTACGTGGCGGTGGTCAGGCCACAGCTGGAGTACCGCATCCAGTTCTGTGTGCCCATTTCAGGAGGGATGTGGACAACATTGAAAGGGTCCAGAGGAGGGCCACCCACATGATCCAGGGACTACAGGGCAGACCCTACATTGAAAGACTGTGGGACCTAAACCTGTTCAGCCTTCACAAGAGAAGGCTGAGGGGGGACCTGGTGACTGTCTATAAACTCACTAGGGGGGACCAGAAGGGTTTAGGGGAGACACTGTTTCCCCTAGCGCCCCCTGGCATGACAAGGAACAATGGACACAAGTTATTAGAGAGTAGATTTAGATTAGACATCTGCAAGAACTACTTCACAGTTAGGGCGGCTAGGAGCTAGAACCAACTTCGTAGGGAAGTGGTGCTGGCTCCTACCCTGGGGATCTTGAAGAAGAGGCTTGACGACTACCTGGCTGGACTCATTTGAGCCCAGTCTTTTCTCCCGCCCAGGTAGGGGGTTGGACTTGAAGATCTACAAGGTCCCTTCCAGCCCCTGCTGTTCAGTTTTATTGAAAAGCTGAAAGTCAGCCTTTCCCACACTGATGTTCCACTATAGTGCAGCAACACACTAAACTTTACAGCAATGACATTTTTGCGGCAGAAAACCTGCCCCTGGCCAAGGACTGAATTTTACTGTCCACATGTGCTACAATAAGTACCTACAAGAACATGAAAACTGCCATTTACTGGGTCAGACCATAAGTCCGTCTTGCCCAGTATCCTGTATCACACAGGACAGAGTGGTGTCTTGTTTTAGAGAAGTTATTTATGGGAAGGGAAGAGGAGGTTTGGTTTGGTTTGGTTTGGATTATTTTTGTTTTTCTGGAAGAGGGATTGCACATTTGCTGGCAAGCTGATTTTATTTTAAAGTGAACAGGACAAATAAATAACAATCCCTAGAAGTGCCTGATATATTGTCTCTGCAGGTGAAATTATTTTATGTCTAAGAACCTTTTTGCATTTTGTCAGCATCTTAAAACTGAACTATTCTGCTAAGAAATGCATTGTGTTATTTTAAAGATTGCTGTCCTGGGTTCTTTTTATTTGGAAAAGAGCTCACATCAAGTAAAAGGGGGGTTACTTTCTCAAATTGTTTTTCTCCCCTTCTAGTGGAAAAGTAGCTGATTTACTGAATTTCACAGGCGTGAAGTTCAAAAGAAGAGTGTGACCACTTGAAAAGAAATGAGTGAGATCTGCCGGCAAAGGCTTCACGAGCCAAGCTGCCAGCAGTCTGACACATGTCACATCGCAGCCCACCTGGCTGGTAGTAATCATAGACTTTAATTGCTGCTGGCTTCAGGTCCCTGACAGGAACATCTTGGCTCATGGTGAAGGAATACGTCTGAGTGTCCTCATCCAGCTGTGGGGAGAGAAAGGGTACAGTAAGCACTCAGGGTACCATACCAAAGCCTGTTAGACACACATCCTATTGATGTACCTGCAGTGCCCCCTGCTGTTACTGTCCCAGGCGTACTTGAGCAGAGACTGAAGAATATGCTGAATATTGGGAGTTTTTTAAATAAAGACAGATTTGCCACAGAGGAGCTGGTAAAGCTGGAACTCCCAAAAACATGTATCTATGGCCATTGCTTAGGCATCTATCCCACTCATTTCTAAACACAGCACAGGATTGTAGAAACAATAGGGCCTGTGCAGGACTGACTGTCCCCTTCTTTGGCTTGCTCTGTTATCTAATCCTTGCTGATATTTTAGAGGCCACTGTTGCATCTTATTTGCTCTTGTTCTCTCAAAGGTGCTTTACCGAAGAGGTGAGTCTTAAAGCAGGATTGGCGGATGGCTTTACCTGCTGCTATAGAAGAGGGCTCCAGACCATGCCTGGAAACTGGTCAGAGAGGCCCTGTTCATCCAGCCCTTTTGTGTACAATCCTGGATCCTGACTATAACAGAGCCCCCCCGTGGGACAAGACCAGGCTGTCTGCATTAGAACCCTGTAGAGCAGCTTGTAGCGAATAAGGAGCCAGGGTAACAGGCTTTCTTTGACCCGTCTTCATCAGAGGTGTGCTGCCATGGCCAGCTGCAGCTTCACTTTCTGTGTGAAATATTTATCTGAGCACAGTGATGGACTGGCATGTGGAGTGTTTCAGCGCAGGAGGCAAAATGATTCTCTGCAGGAGGTCTGGCTGTGAGTCAAACATTCCCTCCTGATTCCAACCAGATGTGAAATGTGGAGCCAAGACAGATGATGGCAGAGTTCTCTGTCAGGGCCTCCTAATGCCTCTGGCTGGGATGAGAGGCTGCTACTTGCTGCCCAGCTCCCTGTGGCTCCTAGCTTGCAAGGTTATCAGAGACTCACTTCATCTCAGCAAAGTAGCTCCTTTCTCTTTTCCTCCCCAGCACTCTACAGGGTGCAGTTTGGACAGTAGGTAGCTTGCATTTCACCAGCAGTACTAAATCAGAACACCTCCTTCAGCTAAGACAGGACAAAGGCAGTGATAATATGGATCAAAGGGTCTGTATATCCCAAGTCCCCAGTGGGGCATCAGTCAAATATTGTTCGTAGGTTGCACTCAGTCCAGCCTGCAGCAGGCTTATCCCTCACTGGTACTGCAGCCTCCAGCCCATACTCTCAGTTCACCCCAGAAGCAGGCTGGCCATGTGGACAGAGCAGCAGTAACAGCTGGGAGCATTTGGGTGCCAGAATGCCACACATGATCTAGAGTCATATTGTTTTACAGATCACTTTTCTTGGCAAGGGAGATTTGAAAATTTACAGATTACATAATTCTTTAGTAGCAGCTCCACATGGATAGACTTATTGTTATGTGAGAATTGGGGGAGGAGAATAAAGTCATGACCTCAGTAGGGACATGGTGGGCAGCCCAGGATAAGGGTCTGAGGCTTGTATCCTTGAGGCTTGCTTCTGAATTGAAGATGGAATCCAATGTGCGACTAACAGAATAGGGGAGGCTGGTGCTTGCTTAAGAGAATAAGGTTCCAAGGTAAATTATTTGGGAAGGGGCGGATTTTCCCCCTGAGGTCACAGCAGATTTTAGTAGTACATACAGTTAAGAAACTATTGGCAGGGCAGTGCCCCATACCACAGGAGTTGTCCCAGGTCTGCATACAATGTGAACGCACACGTTTTGGATTCAGAAGGCAAGCCTGGCTTGCATGTGTGGTTGGAAGCAGGCAGCACAGTCACTTCAATCACTCCTTACAAGTTAGCCCCTGGGTCATCAATCGGAGTAAGCTGAAGGGGTAGGGAGCTGCCTGCTCTCCAAGGTGCAGAGGAGGATAGGACAATCCCCGGGTAGCATGTCATGTCCTCTGATTTAGCTACTACACGGATTACCTAGGACCAGAGCTAACTCTTGCCCCCTGGGAACCAAGCCCATGCCTGAAACTAGACTGACAACCAGGGTTAGCTTGTATGTATGCTAGAGTCACCTCCCTAATCCAAGCACTGACCTGATCCAGGTAGACTGTGAGATGCTCAGCCCCAAACTCCACTCTCTGCACATATGGCTGGTGCTGAAGCTGGGTAAGAGGATCAACATGGTTAGAGACACCCAACACCCAGCCTCTTCTCTCAATTGTCTCTCCCCACAGGAGATGCTCTGTGGGATTAGAGAGGAAAGGATGGAGGGGTGAAATATGTTTCCCACCCCAGGATCAAAATGTCACCCACATCTAGAGCACAAGAGTGAGCACAATAGTCTAGAAGGTCCAAAGGATGAATGTTTAAGGCCATATGGAGACAGAAACAAGTGGGATGTGCCCTCTGGGAGCTTCCCTTCCCTGCTGCAGTGACAGAGCCAAGGGTGGGTACTGTGGCTGAGATCCCCACACCATGCCACCTGGCTCTTGGCTAAGCTGGCTCCACTGTGACATGGCTCTAGTCACCAGAGCGAAAGGGCTGGTGGGGAAGGGAAGGGACTTACATAGGAATTGGTGCCCTGGACAGGGTGGAATCCAGACAGCATCTTCACCTCAATAATGGCCATGTTGGAGGTGTTCCGTCTTCCCTCATAGCTGGATGGAAGAGACCATACACCTAACACCCTGCCATTACTCCTCTGCCCTCCCTGGCCTGTCCCACTGCCTTCTCCCCTCCCATATATGCTGTGTCCCTGAGGTTTCTGCCCACTGGCTGGCTCCTGGCTCTCACCTGACACTGATGCTGAGGGTCAGGACATGGGGGGCTGTCTCACAGCTGTCCCCTGCTGCTTTCACGCTCAGGAGGAAGGCCTCTCCATCCTTCTCAGGAAGCACATTGTACCGCAGGACCGTCTGGAGGGAAACATACATAACATCCAACCAGTAAGGCCACACATCCAGCTAGTAAGGATGTGCCCTTACCACTGCCCTTCCATGCTCACCCACCCTCCCCTGGCCTCCTTTGGTGCAAGTGAAAGGGGTCATATCCCATCCCCTTCTCTGAACTGAGCACTGCAGCCTCCTCTGACATCCTCCAGGCAGTCCTGCTGGGTGGCTGTCTCTCACCTGCACGTACACACAGCCTGTGCCAGTGGCATGCAGAGTGTATTCTCCAGGAATGTCAGGGAGAGGTAGCTGCTGCAGTACCAGCTGGTTGGCCATCTCCACGTGGAAGGAGTGCTGGAAGCTGTTGCCCGATCTTACAGTCATAGTGATATCTCCCGACCTGATAAATGTCACTGCACCATATCTAGCAAGGGCCTGCAGGGCAACAATAGTGTCCTGTGGAAGGAAAGATGGTCACATTGCTACCTGTAGATCCATGCCTGAGGGAAACAGCTCATACAGTCTGCCTCCCTCATTCAAGGACAGAGAAATGTTCTCTGTAAGACTCCAACCGGTTGGATTCCAGCTCCCAGCCCCTCAGTGCCATGGGTTCTGCTCCTGTGGGTACCAGCAGTTCATTTCATGCCCTCTACCTCCAATCCCAGTGAGATTTTAGTATAGAGATCTAGCCCTTGTGGGGATCCCAGCCTGCTGCTCCCCAAGAAGGCCTGGTCCCTGGCTGGGAGAAAAAGAGTTTGTACCTGGGTGGAGGCAAAGCCTCCATAGGCATTCTGCTGCTTGGTGAGCCAGGTCACAATGCCAGTGGCAAATGCAATATCTTCCTTAGTCACATTTTCCATCATGAGCAAAGCCATCAACATGTAGGCTGTCAGCTCCACATCCACAGACATGGCCTGGGACCAGCTGTCCTGAGCAGGGAGTTGAGCAGGCTTCCAGCTCCAGTGTATCTGTCCTCCTGGGAGAGGAGGAACAAGAACTTGAGGTGCATTAGAACATTTGTTTGGACTCAGGACTGCTGTCCTCACTGGGCTCTACTTTCCAACAGGCATGGACGAAAGGCCATAGGCTGAGTCTAGCTGAGGAAATACCTACATGGAAGCAATACTGTGTGTGGGGGAGCTGAGTAGTGAAGTGTCACTTCATGGTAAAGGGGCCATATTAAAGCAGACATTTGGGCAGGAGAGAGTAACCACTGACCACTTTGCAGGGGTGGGGGGAATGATGTGATCTGCTCACCTCATTACAAAGCTGCATCAGACAAGGTGGGGGGGGGGATGAGTGGAAAAAGCAGAGATTAATGAAGCAAAATCGAATGAGGATGAAACAACCTGGGGAAAACAAGCCCAAACACTGATGCCCTAGGGAGAATGGAGCCTGAACAGGAAAGGGATTGGTGGGGCCTGGGCAGGACAGCACCTTTGAGATGAATTTGCAGCATGGTACATTAGCTACAGAGTAGTCTGTTAAGGGAAGGGTGCAAACACCTGAATGAATAAGATGGTAGGATCTGTGCAGTCACTACCAACTCCCAGGAGAGGGGCTGGAAAAGCTTTCAGGGTTCTACCCTCACTACCTTCCTTGACTCTGTGGTAAGCCTCTAAATGCTGGTACAATTGATGCTACCAGTCATGGGAGCCCTAATATTCTCAACAAAGCAGCTGGCAGCCCCACAATACCTGACTTGATGGCCTGCTGGTCCAGCTTAGCAAGAAGAGAGTCCCTCCTAGACCCATCTCCAGCCAATGAATAGACATATGCCAGCAGCGCCTGAGTGTAGATGCCAGTGACAATGGAGGAAGCATTCCTGAGGCATTTCAAGCCATTCTTCACCATCGGGTCCTGGGATAGGAAGGAATGTGGAATTGATTTAATAGGAGGAGAAGCAGCAAAGAGAAATGGAGATGACCCCACAACTCTCAAACCCATCCCCTTATGGCTAGGGACCTACTGAATTCACAGTTCTGCAACTTCTGCAGAAACCACGAAATTGGTAGGCCCCCTGTGAAAAAGGGTGGTCCCCGCAAAAAAACACAGAGACCACAACAAAACAGGAAAGCAGCCAGCAAGCGAGCAGGGGCAAAAAAGGCAGCTACAAACAGAAAACAGCATGAAGTCCTGGCATCCTGGAGCACAGGAGGAAGCGGGGAGCAGAAGCAAATCGAGGACTGAGCCCCTGACAGACTCAGTCCAGGAGCCTTTCAGTGGTCAGCCTGGAAAGTCAGGAGAGTTTTGGCACCTGCTTTTAAAGCATGTGCAGGAATGCTGCTGCAGCATGCCTGCTTGCTTCTGTATAAGAAAGAGCAGACATGAACACAAAGAAGGCTTCCAAGACTGCCAAATACATTTCAGTGGTGGTTCATGTAAGATAGTATCCTACAGGGACCTTGCATGCAGATGGAGGCAAACTCTTCTGCACCACCTGCAATCTAACTCTGGATGTGTCCAGGAAAAACAGCACCAATTATCACTTGGAGTTAGAGGGACACATGAAGAGGAAGGCTGTTGCAGAGGCTGAAGGTCAGAGCAAGAAGCAAGTGAACATGTCCTCCCTGTTTAAAAGGACCACAGAAAGCAAGTGTGGCAAGGTAAGGTGAGAGGTGGCATTTTCCCTCATGGAGGCTTTTGTGGCAGCCAGCATCCCACTAGAGAAGCTTGATTATCCGAAGTTAAGGGACTACCTGTCCCAAAATGTGCTCAATGCTGGTAGTTTTCTGTGTGCCAACAAGCTTCACCAGTACTATCTCCCTGCAGAGACTGCTTTGCATGTAGAGTCCAGGAAGGCTGTCTTGGCAGAGTATTATTCCTTTTCCATTGTGACTGATGAAGCCATCAACCCTTAGGACAACTATGTGCTGCACATTTTATTTGTACCAGGAGCTAGACTGACCAGGACCTGCCTGTGTTTCAAACTGAGCTGATCCACCCAACCTCTGTCAATTTTTCCACTGTCTCCCAAGCAATCATGAAAGTAATTGTTAGCTATGGTGTAGACTTTAACAAGATCTCAGCATTCCTGTCTGACAATGCCATGCACATGTGCAAGGCTCTCTCTGATGTGCTCCAGGGAATGCTGCCCAACATTGTTCACGTCATCTGCAGTGAGCACATTTTGTCCCTAGCAAGTGACATCTGGCGCACGCAATCCCGGCAGGTGGATACCCTAGTGTCTTCTTTCAAGAAACACTGTCCAGATCGTAAGGTCCAGTACAGGGAGACAGTTGCTAGTCAAAGTGGAGACTCATGTGCCATTGTGCTGCTACCGCCAGAGCCTGTGCTGACACACTGTGCAATTCCTGGTTCAATGTGGTTCATTACCACACCAAACACATGCAGCACTACCAGCGGTTTGTGAGTGAGGACCTGGAAATCACACCCAGCAGGCAGTGCATGCTTAAGCTTCACAATCTCTTACAGAGAGGTGACATTCAAGATCAAATGACATTTGGGGCTGACAAGGCCACCTGATTCATGAAGCTTCTGACCTGGTTTGAAGGCCAGCAGGCTGTGATCTACCACACATACAACAAGATAAGCTTGATAAGCTAGGTCAAAGACAATGCTTCACTGGAACTGTAAAGCTTCCCTCATGAAAACCAGCACAGAAGGAACAGGTTCCAGACAATAGCTGCTAAGTTGAACCATTACCACAGGTATGACCTGTCACTACCACTGCAGTTCAGACAGACAGCTGCCCCCTTCCTTAGTGCTGGTCACCTTTTGAACCCCAACCAGGTGTCTGTGATGAGCTGTGACTCTCGGCTATTGAAAGCAATCCTGGGATGAGGGGAAAAAGCATGACCATTAACATGATGTCTAAGTGAACTTTGTGAAAGAGTGCCAGATGCCTGTGCCTGTATTCTGGGACTCTGTCTGTGACCAGTTACACATCTTCACACCCTGGCAAGATGCTGCCTCGCCATTCCAACAAACTCAAGTGGATGCTGAATGTGCCATCTCAGTGTATGGACAAGCGTTCACCCCACAGAGACAGAGAATGTCTCCAGGCACTGTGGCTGGATGCACCATGCTTGCATTTAATACATAGCCTGAATCGCCTGTCTTAAGGTTAGCAGTCAGTTTTGGTAAACTCTTTTTTATAATGTTTTTTAATAAAGTGTATATAGCTACTGTAAGTTACAAGTCATGCTGTGCATAGTACAGCTTTATTTTCATAAGATATTCTAGTTTGGAGTTTGGTTAAGAGCTTAGATCGTCTCACTTAATAAAGTATATACAGCTGGTTTTCGTTACAATTCATTGCCTCCATTGATTTATTTTAATAAGATATTTAATTTTACAGATTAATTAGGTGCTTAGCCTGCTTAATAATTATGCAGCAATTAATGGCTTCCATGGGCTTTATCCCCTGGTTAAGCCCAGGGAAGACATTAATTGCTGCAGTATTAAGCAGTTTAGGATATGGTTAATGGCTTTCCCGGGTTGATCGGGGTTCAAGCCCCGGGAAGCCATTAACCATGTCCTAGACTGCTTGCTAATGTCAATCCCCTGATCAAGCCCAAGGAAGGCATTAATTGTCACAGTAGGAAGTGGTCTAGGATGTGGTTAATGGCTTCCCTGGGCTTGATCCCCAATCAAGCCAGGGAAAGCCATTAACTGTGTCCTAGACTGCTTAATACCATGGCAATTAATGCCTTCCCCGGGCTTAAACAAACCCCAGTTGGGGCCATCAGTCAATATTTAGAGAGGGGTGGGACTTGGCCAATCAGAGATGGGGGGTTGGGGAGGTACTGCTTGCCAGTGCAAAAATGGTGCCTGACACCACGCTGAGAGCATGAAATCGAGAGGCAGCCACCCTGAATTAGGTAGGTCCCTACTTATTGGCAAAGTTAAAAGTATGGCAGTTATAACTATTCAGGGTGCATCACACAGGGAAAGCCTGGCCCACAGAGTTGTCACAGAGAAGAGAGGATGTGGGCATTCAGGACTATACTCACACTGAGTGGCTTCCCTGCCTCCAGCAGTGCCGACGTTATGTATGCAGTGAGCGAGATGTCATCATTTACGCCACCCTGCAGGCCACACAGAGAGAAAGAAAGAGATTGGGAGGAATCAACCTCAAGTGTCTCTATACTAATGCTAGGAGCATGGGGAAGAAGCAGGAGGAACTTGCATTCCTGCTTGCAAACAAGAACTTCAACTTGGTTGGGCTTACTGAAACGTGGTGGGACCCTAGTACCCATGACTGGGCAGTAAGCATTGAGGGCTATAGGCTGTACAGACATGATAGAGTAGGGAGAAGGGGGGGAGGCTGTTGGTCTCCATGTTAAGGAGCATTATACATCTTCCATAATCAAAATGGTATCAGAGGAGGGGCAAATTGAGGTATTGTGGGGGGAACAACCGGCACCATACCTACAGGTTAGGGAACTCCCCTCTTGTCAGCACGGAGGTGGAAAGGGATCTGGGGGTCATCATTGACTCCAAGATGAACATGGGCTGGCAGTGTGGGGAGGCAGTAAGGAAGGCCAGCCGCACCTTGGCATGCATCCACAGATGCATCTTGAGCAGGTCCAAGGAGGTGATCCTCCCCCTCTGTGCGGCACTGGTCAGGCCGCAGCTGGAGTATTGCGTCCAGTTCTGGGCGCCACACTTCAAGAGGGATGTGGACAGCATGGAGAAGGTCCAGAGGAGGGCCACTCGTATGATCAGGGGACAACAGGGCAGGCCCTATGAGGACGGGCTGCGGGACCTGAACCTGTTCAGCCTCCAAAAGAGAAGGCTGAGGGGGGATCTTGTGGCCTGTTATAAACTAGTCAGGGGGGATCAGCAGGCATTGGGGAAGTCACTGTTTCCCCGAGCACCACCAGGAGTGACCAGGAATAACGGTCACAAGCTGGCAGAGGGTAGGTTTAGGTTAGATATCAGGAGGCGCTACTTCATAGTCAGGGCAGCTAGGATCTGGAACCAACTTCCAAGAGAGGTGGTGCAGGCTCCTACCCTGGGGGTGTTTAAGAGGAGGTTAGATGAACATCTTGCTGGGGTCATTTGACCCCAGTACTCTTTCCTGTCATGGCAGGGGGTCAGACTAGATGATCTGCTCAGGTCCCTTCCGACCCTAGAAACTATGAAACTATGAAGAATACAAGGAGGTCGAGGGGGAAAGGCACTTGCTAGGGGGGGTCTACTACAGGCCGCTACATCAGGAGGATGAGCTAGACCTGGAATTCTCATGGCAGCTCTCAGAGGCCGTACGGTCAAGGGACATGGTTGTCATGGGGGACCTAAACTACCCTGACATCTGCTGGGAGGAGCCGTCAGCCAGATCCAAGCATTCGTATAGGTTCTTAACATGCATACAGGACCTTCATCTAATGCAGGAGGTATATGGTCCCTCTGGGGGACATTCCTTACTGGACTTGGTGTTGGCTATGGGGGATGACCTGGTGGGGGATCTACGGATACTAGGTAACCTAGGGAACAATGACCATCAATTGATTTAATTCACTATCCGGCATAGGGTGGGAAAGATAACCATTAAGGCAGAAGTGCTAGGACTTCAGGAAAGCTAACGTCAGTGTGCTCAGGATATTAGTTAGTGAGGCACTGAAGAACAGGAGCACTGATGAGATGGGAGTCCAGGAAAGGTGGTCATTCCTAAAGGGAGCAATCCTGTGGGCGCAGAAGGAGACAATCCCATTGCACAAGAAAGGGGGCAAAGGGACCAAGAAAACCTCTTGGCTGAAAAGGGAAATCCAGGAAAGCTTAAAGGCAAAAAAAGAGGCACATAGGCTGTGGAAGCAGGGGGTAGCTACCAAGGTGGAGTATACCTACTTGGCCTGCACTTGCAGGGAGGCAGTTAGAAAGGCCAAAACAGAAATGGAACTCAGGTTGGCAATGAAAATTAAAGACAGCAAAAAGTCCTTCTTCAGGGATATATGGAGTAAAAAGAAGGTGCACGGTAGCATAGGACCCCTACAGGACAAACTAGTACAATTAGTGACATATACGGGGGACAAAGCTGAGCTCTTCAATAAATTTTTTACTTCTGTATTGGACACAAATCAAGATAAATGTCCTAATTGGATCATGGACAGACACAGTAGGGACAGCAGCCCACCAAGTCTTAGCACCGACTTGGTGAAGAGGCACTTGGAAGGAATGGATGTGTTTAAGTCAGTAGGCCCAGATGATCTTCATCCAAGGGTGCTGAAGGAATTGGCCACTGTCATAGCAGAGCCACTCATGGTGCTCAGGTCAGATCCCAGAGGACTGGAAAAGGGCTGATGTGGTCCCTATTTTCAAGAAGGGGAGGAAGGAGGATCCAGATAACTTTATACCGATTAGTCTCATCTCTATCCTTGGGAAAACCTTTAAAAAATTATTAAGGATCACATTTGTGGGAGTCCAGCTGGAAAAATAATGCTGAAGGGCAACCAGCATGGATTCATAGCAGGTAGATCCTAACTAACTTTGTTTCTTTTTATGACCAGGTCACAAAATGCTCATTTACTTGGATTTTAAGAAGGCCTTCGATATGGTATCTCATCCTAGTCTCATAACAAACCGAGTGGCTGTGACATAGATGATTACATGGTCAGGTGGGTGGCAAATTGGCTTAGGGGTCACACCCAGAGAGTGGTGGTGGACAATGGAGTCCCACAAGGTTCAGTCCTTGGACCAGTGCTGTTCAAAGTCTTCATCAGTACTTGGATGAGGACATGGAGAGCACTCTGTCCAGATTCACAGATGATACCAAATTATGGGGTAAAGTTAACACACTAGAGGCTATGGAATGAATCTAGGCAGATCTGGACAGGTTGGAAAAATGGGCAGAACAGAATAGGGTGCAGTTCAACAAAGACAAGTGCAAAGTGCTGCATCTAGGGAGAAGGGATCACCAACACACTTACAGGCTGGGGGAGGACCTTCTCAGCAGCACAGCAGCAGAAAGGGATCTCAGAGTCATTGTTGACACCAGGCTGAACATGAGTCGTCAATGTGATGAAGTGATGGGTAAAGCTAACTGCACTTAATCATGCATTAGTAAGTGCAGAATGAACAGGTACAGGGAGGTGATACTTCCCCTTTATGTGGCACTGGTGAGACTGCAGTTGGAGTACTGTGTCCAGTTTTGAGCTCCGTACTTCAAGAGGGATGTGGACAACCTCAAGAGGGTTCAGAGGAGGGCCACTTGTATAGTTAGGGCCCGCAGGCAAAGCCCTGCACAGAGAGATTGAAGGACCCAGATCTCTTCAGCCTCTGCAAGAGAAGGCTAAGAGGTGATCTTGTGGCTGCCTACAAATTCATCAGGGGGGAAAAGCTCTGTTTACCAGGGCACCCCTTGAAATAACTAAAAACAATGGCCACTAACTGATGGAGAGCAGATTTAGGTTAGACGACAGGAAGAACTTCTTTACAGTAAGGGTTGCCAGAATCTGGAACGGGCTTTCAAGGGAGGTGGTGCTCTCCCCTACCTTGGGGGTCTTTAAGAGAAGATTAGACGTGCACCTGGCTGTGGTCATCCAACTCCACTGCTCTCTCCTGCCTAGGACAGGGGGTTGGACTCAGCGATCTACTGAGGTCCCTTCCAACTCAAACATCTATGAATCTATCAAACAATGGGTCGCCCCTGCCTTCTAATGGGGAGATGTCTCACCATGAGATCACACAGACCCTTCTCCATGCCCTACAAGGGGGCGGGGGGTTAGGATCAGTGCTTCAAATAAAGGGAAGAAGGTTCGTGCAGAGAGAGAGTTCACTGGGGAGTGTGAGATGGAACAGCCCTTTCTCCTATTGTGTAATGAGGGGAACACCTAGGTATTTCAGTGGGGAGGAGGAGAGAGGGAAGGGTCGTGGTTTCTTATTATCATCTCCCCGGGCTCTAATAAAAAGGGATGAACTGGATGAAGCCCACTACATCCCTCCATCTGGACTCTGAAAAGAAGAGACTGAGGGAAAAGTCTTGTCATACTCTGCCATGTCAAAGTGAAAGGTAGTTTGCCCATCAAAGCCTAGGAGAATGTTATTGGGCCCCTGCCCCAGGGCCAATAGCTTGCCCCTAGGGAGGAATTACTGGACAGTGGCCAGGACAGTACCTTCATTGCTGTGTTGAAGAGCTTTCCCATACTGGAGTAGCAGCCACTGGTCTGCTGGTGCCCAGCCATCCACTGCAGCGCCTGCTGGATGATCTTGTCATCTATGAAGATGTGCTGCTGGGCTTGGATAAAGCACTTGGCCACAAAAGCTGTCAGCCTGAGGCAGAGGAGGAGGGATAGAGTGCAGGGAAGCAAACAGGGTCATGGGTAGAGAAGGGGTGGCTGAGACAGCTTCAGGACTGGGGTCTGGGGAGGAAATTCATTACTACATCAATGAGACCACATACTTACCATGTGCTGCTTTCTCCATGGTTCTCTCCAAAGGCACTGTAGGAGCCATCCTTATGTTTGTACTGAAGCTGCCTTTGGTACCCTGGGCAGGAGAAAAATCAAGCCTGGAGACATCTCTGAATCAGTGAACATCCCCAGCTCAACCAGAACCAGAGGGAGATTTAAAGGAAAACCCAGGAAATGTTCAGCAATTGTCTGAGCTTACACAGCAGCAATTCTGCCTCAAGGCTCCATGTCAGACCCAAGTAACTCAGAACCAGCTATGAGGCACAAGTTCACATTAAGTCCCCCACCCCAGCTCCCACCCACAGTCTGAGGACACCTTCTGGGCACTGTGGCTCAGGCTGACAGTGAAGAGGAGCCTAGGATGGGATGGGATGGGATGGAGAGAGCAGTGGAAGGGAAAAGCACTAGACTGACCTGTTTGCAAGAAACCCACAGCTCTTGCCTTCAGCTCTTTGCTCAGCTGCCCTGTCTTCTCCAGGTATTGCAGTACATAGACAATGGGGGCAAAGAGCACCATGTTCTGCTCTCCACAGCCATGGGGCATCTGCACCAGCTGGTCCAGGTTCTCCAGCACTGTGCCCATGATGTCACCTGGACAGACAGACACATGACCAAAGACAAAGGTGACCCCATTGACAACCATGTGTCTGTGTCTAATGAAATAATTTTCCCTTGCATGAAGGTGCCCCACACATCACACCGCTGCTCAACTCACAACACTGCATACACCCACTGACAACAACCTGCCCTCACAGCCCACTGCCTGCAGCTACAGACCATTTCTGCCTCTCCTGCCCCACCACTGCCAACCCTTATCTCCTCTTCCCTGCCCTCTTCAGTCCTTCAGGCTGATTATACCCATAAATCTCTACCCCCTCCACCCTACCAACATAACCCACCTCACTGGCCCCCTCCCACATGTAGACCACAGAGCTGTGAGAGTCACTGATTTTTTTATTCCAAGGCTGCACTAACATTTTTTTTTTAAATGGATTCAATCTGAACCAAAATGAATTTTATTTCATTTCTCTACTGAAACAAAAATTTTTCATTTCAGTTCAGGAAAATCATGTCATTTGACCTCAAACGAAAGCATCTTTCCCATTTCAAACATCTGCAACAAGAGCAAAGTGAGGGGCATAGAGAACTACCTCTAGGCCCCTTTCACAGAGCCCAAGAGGGGCCAAAAGGGGTAGTAGTTGTAGCATACCACAGGTCTCTGGAGGGAGCAAGGAAATGGGAGACCTGCTTTTAATTCTCTCCACTGCTTGAGGGGACTTGAGCTTACCTCTCCCCTATTTAAGGGGAGCATCCTGACCACCATGACATAGAGGCATTCTTTCTCTCAGGGAGTATCTACATACTTTTATAAAGAGAAATACAAGAAACAGGAAATACGGAGGCAACCACCTCAGAACAGCTCAGACCCTGGGGGTCCAGGCACTGTCCTGGGAAGTGTGAGATGTAGGCTTAAATCCTCCAAGGCAAAGAATGGGATTGAGCCTGGGTCCCTCGCATCCTAGGTGAGTGCCCATAAGAACATGACACCAGCAGTGTAAGACCATGCGCCTGTATGAAGGGGACCCACGATAACCAATGTATTTGCTGAAAGGGGATGCCCCCCTCCTACTTTTTTTAATTTAGCCCTGAAAAAATATTCAGTGAATTCATTCCAAATGGTTTCAACCCAACCAAACCCACTTTTTCTAGAAAAAAAAAAAATGCTAACAACCCTCTCCATCCTTGATACACATGCATAACCTTCTCATAGCCACCTCTACCCTACTCCACAACTATGCATCCCTCCCTATATAGAAGCCCTCACCACATCTATATACTCCTTCAGGAACATGCTCCCCTTCCCTGGCACCTCCACTCCCTCAAAAACGCACAATAGGCCTATGGCATCCATTTGCACCCTTGCCACTTCCAGATAAACCATGGCCTGACAGCTTCTTTACCGAGCAGAGACACTTGGGCTCTGGCTGAATCTGGCACCACGTTCTCAGGTACTTGCAGAGACACCGAGTCTGAGGTAGAATTGCCTGCCAGTGAAATGCATAAAGAAGAGTGAACCAATGTGGGAGGGGAATTACAAGAGATCCCACAACAGCTAGAAATACTGTGAGATGCTCCCAGCAGGGATGGGGCTCTGGGACTTGGAGACATTGCAGCATGCAGACAAATAAACTGCACCAGCAGGGATGGAGGGAAGGAGAAGGAGCAGTCCTCATGGTTGTACCCTAACCCCCTCCCAAAGAAGCACAGGGTGCAGCTCTGCCTCTTCTCCTCCTTCTGCCAGCAATGCCCAGGAAGCACTTGCCCTGGAGTGCACAGTCCAGTGAGGCAATCCTACTTGCCATTTGTCTCCTGGCAGAGCAAATGATCTTTGGCACAGTGTCTTCCAACTGGTGAGCTCTTCCCTAAAATGTGAGCATGCAGATGGCTTTCTCTCCCCAATCCAGGAATATGTGGCTACTGTGTCCCACTGGCTGTGGTCCAGTGTGACCCACCTACCTGCTGGGCAGAGCAAGGAGCCATGAGACTTCTCCACAAGGATGCCCTCTGGCTTGGGGAAGAAACACAGAGAAACAGGTTAAAGTCATCATAAAAATAACCCACATCCGATCTTCAGATTTGGGAGACCGTGTGACTAGGTTGTGTGAGCAGAAGCATCCTGTCACAGAGCAGAGAGGCAACATTGTTCACCTCCTGTGAGGCCAGGGTTGAAAATCCCGCATTCAGATCTGCACACCTTAGGAAGAATGCCAAGTCATTTTACACATCATTCCTGGCAAAACACCCATGACTAGAGGGTGTTAGATGTTAAAGGAGCGGGAAGACATACCCATGTTTCACATTAGCCTCGTGGTTAGGACACCCTCCAAGAACAAAGATGACTTGGGTTCTAGGCACCCATTGCCTAGAAGCAGCTTGAACCTACATAACTCACTGACTTTCTAACACAACATGCTGAGCACCAGGCTTCTGCTTAGGTAATGAGGGCATATTACCTAATAGTGAGGACTCTGTTATGCTATGGAAGACTCTCCCCAAGTAAACATGGTAGAATTCCCACCACTCGAGACAATGGAAACTAAAGCTAGGCAAAGTCTGGGAGAATGGGCTGTAGGGGACCATCCTGTACAGGCCCCACGGGGATGAAACAGAGGTGTGCAGAGGAGACTCCTCCAAGCTCTAGGCATCCATGATGCTTGGAACAGCAGTTAACTGGGACAGCTGATGGTAGCACTGAAGCTAAGAGTGGGATATCTGCTTGTGCTGTCTCTCCACAGTTCTCTGGAATGGCAGGCTTACCTGGACAAGGAGATGTTTGATCAAAGTATCCTTCCAGCCCTTGCTTGGCACCGGCACCTTCTCGCTGCCACACACCTCTTTGCTATCCAACACCTCTGCAGTGATGGTGAAATTTACCTCACCTGGGATTGAAAGGGCAAAAAAAAAAAAGAACAAGCTCTTCAGAGCTTCTGCTAGCACAACATGGCCCACCAGGCCATTCTATCCGGCCTGTGGCGCCTCTAAAAAATTTAGAAAATTAATATTTATCTGCCCCTGGCTGCCTGTCATGCAGCCCTCGATGGCTTGCCAAAATTCAGTAAGTGGCCCTCCGCCTGAAATAATTGCTCACCCCTGTGCTAGCAGCTGGCCCCTTCCTGGCAAAATGTGTCAGTGCAAGGAAAAGTGATAGTGCTGGGGAAGAGGGTTGGACTAGATCAGTGGTTCTCAGCCTTTTTTGTACCACAACCCTTTGTAAATATTGATGGCCAGTCCCCACCCAGTAAATAGTTAAAGTAGAAAACAGCCCCCTGGCCCTGCTGATACCCCTCATTCCCAACCCACTGCCCCTCACCCCCCAGCCCTGCTGCTGCCCCTCACTCCAGACCTGCTTCCCCCTGTCCCCAGGCCCCATCCCCCACAGAGTGCTGGGCGGGGGGGGTGTGGGGTGGGGGTTTGTGGGGCATGGGGGGGCACATGCCCCCTCAGATTTGTGTGCCCACAGCAGGCATGGGGCTGCAGCCTGACCAGACCAACTGGGCAGGAGCTGCTCCAGTGGGACCTGGCATGGGAGGACAGAGTGGGGCGGTGATACTCTTTGCTGCCACCACTACCATCAGGACTCTGGCACAAGCCATACTACCAGCAACATAAACAGTAATAGACTGGGGGGGAGCCACACTACCTCCACCCTCACCTTCTCCCACCACTAGCCACTTGCATGCTGGGCTGCAGCTCTACCCAGCCGCCAGGCCCTGGCCACCAAAGGTCCCCAGCAAAGGGGTAGATGGCACCTGTGCTGCCACTACCTCACCTCCCCTCAGGGGTATAGCCGCAGCTTGAGGGGAACTGTGGTGGCATTGGCCAGGCCATGGCAACAGGGTAGAGCCATGGCCTAGTGCACAAGTGGTTGGTGGCAAAAGGAGGTGAGGGCAATGAAGCCCCTCTCCCATGCATTACTCCTTGTGCTGCTTGGCATGGCTGGTGCAGGGGTCCCAGTGGTGGTGGCAGCAACAATGAGTCTCACAACCCTGCTCCACCCTCCCATGCTGGGACTGCAGAGGTGTCTCCTGCCTCTGCTGGTCCAGCCAGGTTGCAGCCCCATGCCTACAGTGGATGCACAAATCTGGGGAGGCACGTTCCCCCCCACCATGCCCCTCAGATGCATTGCCTGTGCTCCTCCCCCCCCCACCCCATAGACTTACCTGCAGGAGCTGATCTCAACACTGCGGCTGCCACGTGCATGTGTGCGCACGCATATGCACATAGTGCCCCCTGTCTGATCACCCTCCTCCCACTCCCGCTATCCCCAAGCAGCCCCTCGCAGGCTGGAACTCTGCCACCCTGCGAAGGGAAATGCATGCCTTTCCATGTTTTTCTTCTTTAAAGGAGAATCCATTTTTTAAGTTTGTTTGCAACTCTTTCATATATTCTTGCAACCCACTTTTGGATCGCAACCCATAGGTTAAGAAACTCCGAGCTAGATGACCTCTTGGGGCCTCTTTTCTGGGATTCTATGATCCTGTAGAAACCCAAAGTACAGGACCATAGCACCACAGAGAAACGAGGCTGGAAGAGAACTCAAGAGGTCATCTAGTCCAACCCCCTACTCAAGGAAGGATCATCTCTGACAAAAATCATCCCAGAAAGGTGTCTGTCTAACCAGCTCTTGAAAACTTCCAAGGATGGAGATTGCTCAGCCTCTCCTGGTAGTTTGTTGCAATGATTAACCATCCTCACAGTGAGAAAATTCTTCCTAACACCCAACATTTATCTCCCTCATTACAGTTTAAGGCCAATTTCTCCTTATCCCATCCCCAATGATTGTCTATCACCATCCTCTTTTACAACCACCCTTCAGGTATTTGAAGACTGTTATCAATCCCTATCTCCCAGTCTTCTCATTTTCAGTCCTAAAAACCCCAGTTCTGATTTCCTCCCCCCACCCATAAGTCATGTTTCCTAGCTCTCTAAGCATTTTGTTGTTCTTTTCTGGACTCTTTCCAATGTGCCCACATCCTTTTTGAAGTGCAGTGCCTAAAACTCACCAGTGCTGTATAAAGTAGAAAAATCACTTCCCCTGCCTTTCAGGCAACACTTCTGTTAATACAACCTGGCACACTATTGGCTTTTTTGGCAACACGGGAACACTGTTGACTCTTATTCATATTATAGTCTACCATAACCCCCAGGTCCTTTTCTGCAGTTCTGTAGCCTAGCCAGTCATTCTCTAATTTGTATTTGTGCCTGTGATTGTTCCATTCTAATTATAGGACTTTGTATTTGTTCTTATTGAATTTCATTTTATTAATTTCAAATAGTTTGCTAAGACCATAAGCAGTGCAATACTGGGTCAGATGATCTGTCCCAGCATACTATCTTTGACAGTGGCAGTAGCAGAAGCTTTAGAGGGAAAGCACATGAACAGGATATATATGCAGTGATTCCCCACTGTCATACCTTCCCTGGTATCTACCATTATTAGTTTAGGGGTGTCATAGGATACATCATACATCCCTGACAGTTCTGTACAAGAGCTATAAATGGACTTATTCTTCATGAATTTGTCTAAATCCTTGATGAACCTGATTATACTATCTTCCTCCACAACTTTTAGAGCTTGTTGGCACAGAAAGTGAACTATGCACTGCCTAAAAACAAGACTTTCTCTTATTTGTTATAAACCTATCTCCTGAGTTTGAATGGGTACCCCTTAATTCTTCTATTTTGAGACCCAGTGAATAACAGTTCCTTATTCACTTTATCCATACCCTTCATAATGTTATAGACCTCTAGTATAACTCCCACCTCAGCCTTCTCCTTTCCAAACTGAAGAGTCCTAGACTCCTCAGTTTCTCCTCTCACAGCATACCCCTGGTCATCCTGGTTGCCCTTCTCTGTGTCTTTCCTAATTCTGCTACATCCTTTTTGAGACGTGCAATCCTGAAGTGCAAACAGTGTTCAAGAAGTGGGTGCGTTATGGATCTATATAGTGGCATGATCATGTTTTCAGTTTTATTTTCAAATACCTTTCTCATGATACCCAACATTTTACTGGCTTTTTTAGTCACCACTGCATATTGTGGTGATATTTTTAGCAAAATACCTACCAAAACTACAAGGTCTCTTTCCCAAGCCATAATACTTAGTTCAGAGCACAACACTGTGTATGGATATTTGAGGTCATTTTTGCCCATATACTTTATCTTGCACTTGTTGACACTGAAGTACATCTACCGCTTTTTTGGCCCACTCACTTAGTTTTGTGAGATCTTTCTGCAGTTCCTCACCATGAGCTTGGGATTTGACAACCCAGAATAATTTAGTATTGTCTGCAAAACTGAAGGTTTCACTGGGCACTCCGTTTTCTAGGTCATTAATGGAAATGTTGAACAAAACCAGGCCAACTACAAGTCTCTGGGGACCACCACTATTGACTTTCCTCTGTCCTGAAAAGTGAGGATTTAGCCATACCCGTTGTTTCCTATCTTTTAACCAACTTTTGACCCACAAAAGAACCTAACCTCCAATCCCATAGTAATTCACTTTTAACAGCCGTTAGTGAGGGACCTTGTCAAAAGTTGTTTGAAAATCCAAATATATTATATCAACTGAAACGTCCTTGTCCCCATGGTTGTTAACAGCCTCAAAAAATTCCAGCACATTGGTGAGGCAGGATTTTCCTTCACAAAAAGGCTGACTCTTCCCCAGCATATCATATTTACCCATGTGACAGCAGATTTTATTCTTTATTATGGAGTCTACCAACTTGCCAGCGAGAGAAATGAGACTCACTGGTCTTTATTTCCCAGGATCACCTCCCGAGCCCTTTCTGAAGATGGGTGCTATGTTGGCAACCAGCCAGCCGTCTGGCACAAAAGCCATTTGTAACAAAAGGTTACATATAACTGCTCCCAAAAGTTCTGCAATTTTCATCCTTTAGAACTCTTGCGTGAATACCATCCACTCCCCGTGATTTATCAGTGTTTAATTATTGGTTTGTTCTAAAACCTCCTATGCTGAAGACTGTCACTTCAATATAATGCAGTTCTTCCACCTACATGCTAGGAAGAATTGATTTGGGGCAGGAACCCCCCCAATATCCACTGCAGTAAAAACAAACGGAAAGAATTAATTTAGCTTTGTTGCTTTGGTCCTATCATCCCTGAGTACCCCTTTCATACTTTTGTTACCTAAGGGTCCCACCAAGTCTCTAGCTGGCTTCCTGCTTCTGGTGTAATTTTAACAAGTTTTCATTGTTAACAATCCTTAGAGATTTTTTGTTCATCTAAGTTTGCTTTTATATGTGACCTGCCAGAGTTTGTACACTTTCCTGTTTTCCTCATTTAAAGATTCTGCTTGTATTGGCGTGCTTGATGCTCTTTTTTGATTTACTGTGCATACTTTTCCTGAGCCTCTATTTGGGTGTTTTTAAACAGCTTTGAGGCTACCTGCTGGCCTTACACATTTTTGACTGCTCCTTTTAGCTTCTTTCAAACTTCCTCATATTCGTGTAATTTCCTTTCCAAAAGTTGCATATGGGAGTGGTGGATTTATATGGCTTACTCCCCTGCCCTGGAATGTTGAATTTGATGATATTATGATCACTTCTACAAAGCAGGACACCTATAGATAGCCAGTAATGGATCCAGGAATGGGGCAAGAAACGTGCAGCCCCTGTTACTTTGGCTGTGCCGTACACGTGTAGTGAGCTCTGAGCTTACTGCCTGGTCGGTGCGGGCTCCTGATGGAGTTCTGTGGGAGCAATGAGCTTTCAGTGCAACAGCTGATTGGGACAGGAGCTGATTGGAGCTCCTGCTTTTATGTGGCCTTAGAGCCCAGGGGATGTGTTGCTACTGCTGTTCACCCCTTCCTTGCCTCCCACTTCCTGCTGAGCTCAGGAGTAGGGGAAAGGAGGGGTAGCAGGGCTGCCCCCCTGGGCTCCTCAGCAATGTGAAAGTTAGACTCAAGACCAAGAGCCTACGCATGGCATAGCCAAAAGGGGTACAACCTCACCACTTCACCCTTCTGAATCTGCCCCTGCAGAAGCCTCTTAAACTAGGTCCCGTGTGTGAATCAGGATTAGAGCTAAAATTGTTTTTTCCTCTTGTGGGTTTCCAAGGCAAGTTGTTCTAAAACAGGCTTGTCCAACATACGGTCCTTGGGCCACCATGTGGCCCACCGAGTCATTTTCTGAGGCTCCAGGTGCTGCAACGGGAAACAAAAGTAACCGCTGTTTACTTCCGTTTCCACATCTTGTCCCTCCCCTAGCCCCTCAGCAGCTTCCTAATGCAGGGAGGGGGTCCTTTGGACGGCCCACTGGGTGATAAAAAGTTCATGATCTGGTCTCACATTCAAAAAGGCTGGACACCCCGTTCTAAAAAGTAGACATTATTTCTGCATCTTGCCCTAATGAGGTATTTACCAAGTTTGTGTGAGGCTAGCCGAAGTCTCCCATTATTGTTGCCTGTCTTGATTTTAGGATTCCTCTAATCTCTCTTAGCTTTTATAATCACCTGCACCCTCATGATCAGGTGGTCGGTAGTATGATCCTAGTATCCTGTTCCTTTTATTCAAGCATGGAATTTCTACTCAAAGAGTTTCTATAGCGTTTTTCCTTTCAGATAAGATTTTTATGCTGTTACTATCTATACCACTGATTTTCAAACTTTGTTTTGGCTGTGTGCCCCTTTACCTGCCAAATGTTGCTGCTCCTACCCCCAATACTGACACGTCTCTGTTGACACTAATGTCAAGTGCAGCAATGCAATCCTTCCCAGCTTCCTGCTGTGATGCAATAAGGGAAATGTTTTCTCATGTCACAGGGCTCAAGGCAATCTGCACCTCTGTACTTCATATGTAGTTTTGCCCAAGGAGCCAGGCACACCATGGGAATGAGCATAAGGGTTCACAACAGACTGATGTACAAGGTATGGCAATGGAGTAAAGAGTGGGAGGCAGGACAAGTGGACTACTGATCTGATTGAGTGGAATAAACCAGACTCTTGACCTAACTGAAGCAGCCATATAGGATACTGGATTGGCTAAAACAATTGTTTGAGCTGGCCCACCAACACATTTGCTCCCTGTTCTCCCCTTATTTCCTTGAGTCCTCTTACCCAGTTTGGTGGCTGTCACATTCCAATAGTAGGTTTTTGCTTCATCGGTGCATAGGCAGCTAATGTATTTGCAGCCTTTGCATGAAGCCTTTGCCTCATATTCCTCAGTCTCTTCCAGGATCACCTGGATCTGTGCAAAAGAGCAAGGGAGGCAGTAAGCAGACACTATAAAACTGTGAAACTATGAAACACAACTAGGGCAGGACATGGAGAAAAGAGCAAAGGGTTACCCATTTGCCTTCTCTGATGGGGAAGTTCAGCAGCAGAGATAACCTTTTGGATCTGCAGCCAAAGCTTCCCAGGGGCCCAGATATGCCCATGCATGCGCCAGCCCACAGACTTGCCCACAGTGACTCTACAGATTTCTGAGGCAGAAAAAGTTGGCTCTGACTGCCCTAGGTTTAGCTCCTGTTGCCTGAGGGAAGTATGAGGACAAGATTCCTCAAGACAGATTCCTGATTCTGTGCATGTGGGTGGGGAGCTGGGCACAACCCCACTGGACTCAGCTGACCATAGCTGGAACACGCCTCACCCTCATGCAGTGTTTCAGGTAGTTGAAGACAGTGGCCGTCAGCATAAATGACTCCCCACGGATCACAGAGTAAGGCAGGGCCAGATCCACGAAGATTGGCTTGAAGGCAACCAGCCCCACTGTAGGTGACATCCCAAAGCCACTGCTCTCTGACACGCAGAACATGTTGGCCTTCCACTCTGTGATGGTGTCAGGGATGTTGAACAGGACCAGAGCCTCCTCTGTCTCACTGCAGAGAAATCAGATCCCCATGTTTGGCAGGGAGAAGAGGTTCTCAGGGAGGGAAAAATAATCCACTGATGATAAATGCTAACACTTGGGTTAATTCTAGCACCTTACGGCCACAGATCTCAAAGGCCTTCTTGGCATTAGGACTAACCTCTCAGGAGGCAGAGTAATATCATGGTCTCTACCTTGCAGACAGACAGGATAGGGAGAGTAATTGCACATATTCATATAGTAACTTGGTGTCAGTCACAAAATCAACACAGGTGCCTTCCCCCACGCCCAAGATCCTGTTGCCCTTCCTCCAACCCTGCCAACCTGTGCTTTAGAACATTAACACTCCAGACCCCGAAGCCTGGGCAGTTTGATTCACAGCAGCATTTCCAAGCCCTGCCTTTGGACCAAGCCCTCCATCACCTCCCACTTGCCCTGCTCTTCCTGGGATCTGATCCAAAATTACTTGATGAAATAGAGGTCCCAGATCCACGTCTCAGGGAAATACTGCCGGACTTGGGAGTCACTGGATCCCAATTCCTCTCCTCCCAGAAGAGGAAAAGCCTGGGGTATTCCTGGAAAACAGATAACACCAGTCAATTGGCTGCTTTCTCACAGACAGTCTCTGAGATGTACTGGACAACAGACACAAGGCAAGGAGGGAAGCAGATGATCCCCACAGACATGACCATCAAGTGGATTAAGGGAGCAAAAAAAATGAGAGAGACTGGGAACCCCTTACCATTAACTGAACAATCCAGAGGTTTCTTTATTTTGCCATTAGACAGAATTTTCAAACCTGTGTCCTGCATTAAATTAGAGAATGGGTGGAAATGAGACACTGGTAAAGAAGGGCTTTAAATATCTTAATATGTACCATTTGTTCCATTGCCTTGTCTTGTCTTTGCCTTTCTGCTTATCTTGGGTTCTCATCTCCCCTTCTCTGCCTTCTCCCCTGCCTAGGAATCCACAACAAGGACACTGACTGCATGATCCATGATCTATCTGATCATACTGTTTGCCCTTGCATGGGACAGTTCATCCCATGCTGCAGCAGGGTCTCTAGTGGACAGTGGGATCAGTCAGCACATGCAGTGCACCTGGTGCTAGCAGAGCTGAGGTCACATTGCAGAGGTCATGAGGCACTTCTCCCCAAGGGTCCAGCTGTAAATCTGATGCCTAACTAGGAGCAGCTGAAGCTGAATACTTGAAAAACTAGCTCTGAGTTCAGAGAGACTGAAAAGAAAAAAACAGACGTCAACAGTGTTCCTTCTGCTGACAAAAATCTCATCTCTTTTTTGCCACTGGACAACTAACAGCTCACCATACATTGATCCCATCTGCTTCTGTCAAGTGACTTCTGGGTTCAAGTGCAACCTTTAGAGTCAACCCATTAAGTTCAACAGAGTTGAACTCCAGGGATTAATGTGATGCAGGCACCTCAGACCAACAGAGTCTAGTTTGCTGGCAACGAAAGAACTAACTTCACTCTCTTCTGATTCGTAAACAGAGTAAAATTGTTGTAAAGTAATTGAGAGATGGATGGAAGGGCAGGGGGAAATTTTAAAAGGGACCCTATTCACAGGAGCATGGCACTTCAAGTCATATTTCTGTTGCAATAGCATGGTTCTAGTAATGGTATAACCTCACTAAGGCCTGTCTCACAAAGGAGGGGTTACATGTCTTCTCTCCAAACTAAGAAAAACTGCTGTAGGGTATGTGGGAAGCTACCTTGAGAAAGCTGAAGAAGTCAGCCCCTTGGTCAAACCATAAGGTGGAACGTCTTTGACGGTCCAGAGGCACAGGTTCTAGGTCAGGTATAGAAAATGGCCTCACTCCTGGTATATAGCAGTCAATATCCTCATCAACTTCATAGGGGTAACCTCCACTTGGGAAAGAGAACATGCCATACACCTGCAGAATCACAAATAGACCTAGGAAACCAAACCACTGATGCCAAGGACAAAACACTTGCCCCTAACCCTTCATTCCAGATTTTAATCCCAGACACCCTGTGTTCTCCCATCACTGCTGAGACCAAGATGGATACAAATAGATCTAAATGCTGGTTTTGGTCATTATTAATGAATTCCAGTTTCCAAGCAGAGCTTGGACACAAATCAGGAATAAAACAAATCTAGTAAAAAAAAAAAAAAAAGACATCTTATTCCTCATTTCTTGCACAATAAAAAAAGGAAAAAAAATCTGAATAGACATGTGCTATGCTAAATAACTGCTTAAATAAATCTGCATGGACAAGGTGCATCTTTCTGGTTAGTAAAAAAGAAATGCCAAATTTAATATAAAGTCTCTATCAATACATTTAAATCGGTACCAAACTACCTTTAAGAAAATAAATGAGAACAAATGAAAAATGAAAACCAATTATTGAAATGAAAGTTTCCTGTTTGCTGACTTAAATCACGAGTAAAGAGTGTGAAAGTAAAAAGCTTTAAATTTAGCTTCAAGCCCAACTCTCTCCCCATGGACATGGACATCTGCCACTTCAATTCCTACTACAGAAATGCCTACACCATTCTTCCTCTCCTATCACTCTCTCTACCATTTGCAGTGAATTACTCACACTGCCGCTGGACAGCTCGGTCTCAGGAGCACGGAGCAGGACACTCTTGTCCACAGCACGGACAGCACACAGTGAGTTAGGCACTGCCCTCAGCCGAAGAGTCACAATTGCCCCTGGCAAGTCCTGCTTCTGGGAGAATTCCAGGGTGACCTAGAGCAATGGATTGTGAGAAGGACAGAGTCTGAAACAGGACCAGAAAAGCAATAAAGGGAAAGGAAATGGCTGAACTGGAGAAGGAAGAGCTCTCCATGGGGTAGCTGTGGTTCCCATGATGCTTATGCTGAGGTTCTGTGTATGTACTTGCCCTGAGCTGAAATAGCCAGCTGTCTCTCCCTCCTGTTTCTTCTTCCTGAACCCATCCCAGGCCCAACCACCCCAGCCATAAGCCTTACCTGGTTCTTGAAGCACGTGGCAACCTTGAACTGGAATGTATCAGCGACAATGCCTCCATTAGGGAACATGGTGTAAACCACCAAGAACGGGTTGGGAGCCAACTGGGAGGTGAAGGTGAGAGGGATGACAAACAAGCCCTCCCAAGCTGAGGGGAGAGAGGAAGATGAGAACTCATCCATCAGGTCTGATACCTGTTCCACCTGCCCACCTCAGCCCATCTCTAGCCCTTGGGCCCATTTCATGCTGCCTCCCCTCAGCCACTTCTTTGTGATTTTAAATGATCACTGCAGTGCAGCACTGGAAGGATTTTGCTCTTCATTTCAGGAAAGGTGCCTGTGGGACTTACCGGTATCTGTTGTGATGTTAATGTGTTTCTGACCATCCATTATGAGTCGCCCATTCCCCACCACCTAGGAAAGGAAGTCAAGCATCCCAAATAAGTCCACCTAAGGAAATAGATGCTTCCTCCTCCCTCATATCTCCACTCTGAGTCTCAGATGATGCATCTCCAGGTTTTCAAGCAGTGGGAAAAGTGAAGTCAAAGGGAGGACAGGTTCAGGCAGGGAAACAGATGGTACGGAGGAAAAACAAGTTCTCTGCCTTCATTTAAGGGCTCATGAAGGCAGAAATCAGAGAGGAGAGGTGTGTCCTGTGTGGACTGCACACTGTGCAGGAATAGAGAGCGATGGATACTACCTAGGAGATGGTGGCTTGCATTTGGAGGGCAATGTGCCCACAGGGGTTCATATGGAAGTGCATGCCTTGGGATGGAGAGAGATGAGAAAAGATTCCAGTCCTGCAGGAGACATATTGGGTAGCATCAACAACTAAGGGGAGAGTGCTGCAACTGGAACAGCAGGTCTACCAGAAGCAGATGTGTGATGAAGTTGCCTCCCATCCCCACCTCCCCACATTGCTCTCTGATGGGAAGTGAACCAGCAGGGAGAAGTTTGCTTGGGGACCTCCCTGGGGAATTTCAAAAGAAGTTGGCTGTCCAATCCTGGGGGAGCAGGGGGCACCATGAGAGAGGAAGGGGATGAGCACTCTGCTTCAGGGTGCAATGAGAGGGTCAGGAAGGACAGGGGAGGAAGAGCTGACAGAAATGCTCTCTCCTCAGAGCCTTAAGGATTAAATCAGATGGGATAAGAGCTTCAACCAGGGGACTCTCAGCTTCAGTTCCTACCTCACCACCCTGCCAGCACCTCTTCTGCTGCTCCCCACTCCCCCACATGCAGGCTTGCATGCACACACTATCTTAACCTCTGTCTACACTTTGGTCCAGGTGCTCACATAGAAAGAAAAGAGGATTTCCGTGGCTTCATTGCCATCTTCTCCCAGGTCTGTTGGGTCCACATTGTATTCCACCTGGACTTCCTGTGGCTGGTAACAGGGCAGCTCTTCCCACCGACGCTGGATTTTCAGGTGGCTCTTGGTGGTGGTGTAGTAAGGCTGCAGGCGGAAGTAAGCATTCTGGTAGTCTGGAATGGTGTTTCTGGACTTGGGCCCTGGATCCTGGAACTTGAACCTTCCCTGGAAAAGAAACAAAGGCAGTAATGCACTTGCTGTGACACTGCAGCTCCTGAGAGAACTGTAGTGGTCTTGGCCGGTGTGTGCACGCACATCTGTGCATGCTTGCATGTGTGTGTACAGGCATGCATGTGTTGGCAAAGACCCGGCACAGTCATAACAAGTGTGGGCCCTTTAACTGATTCTGAAGCTATGTAACAGATATTAAGTGCATGATCTGAGATAGCAGGGGATGGGAAGAAGGCAGGGGGCTATATTTGCATTTCAAAGTGAAACCTGTAAGGGGTGAGAGACTAGAATGGCTAAGAAGAGGCAAGAGACAGAGATGCTGAACACTTGACAGTCATGAGAGTTGAGAGACATGGGATAGGTGAGGGACCCAAGTGAGAAAGGGGGATATAGATCCTTAGAAAAACCCAGATAAAGATGAGGCCTGTGGGACCGCCTTCACCCCTAAGATGACCTGCAAATCCCCCAGAAAGACTTTCTGAATACCTGGCTGCAAGGAAACACTCTGCTCTCAGGGTTACATAGATTCATAGATTGTAAGGGGCTGGAAGAGACCTTGGAAGATCATTAGGTCCAGCCCCCTGCATCAGGCAGAAAAGACAACTGGGGTCAGGTGACCCCAGCAAGGTGACCCTCCAGTCTCCTCTTGAAGATTTCCAGGGTAGGTGATTGCACTACCTCTGGAGGGAGCTTATTCCAGTCTGGACACCCTGGCTGTAAGATCTATGAAAGGCTTTCTGTTGTCTTTTTGGTTTATTATGCTGCATTTAAAGTTAAGCTAAGTTGTGTGTTGTCAGTCGGCCCATCTACACATTCATTAATGTGTTTTAGGTAATGTGCATTTAATCTAGCACCTCCACTGTGAGGTACTAGAATATTGCACACTACCCTATTTTAATGTTCACAGTTTTTTGTGATACTTTAATGCACGTTAAAATAGTCTAATGTGCTTTAAAGTGTACATGTAGACATACCCAGTGGCTGTCTCTTACCTTAGGCAAAGTTTTTCTGTTGTGTTTTTTTGTCTTATGTTTGAAATTGCATCTTGCTGTGCTCAATAAATGCTCTTTTCAGAGAACAGATTATTCATGTTCAAGCATTTGTATCTTCAGTGCCACTACCTAAAGTCTAATATTAAGTCTGGTAACATCATGTTCAGCTCAGAAGACCTAATGCTGCTATGACTAACACATCTCCTCCTTTAGATCAAGCCCTGGCAGCCTGTGCTGTAGGGCAGGAGGCCCAACGTTCTGTCCTCAGGTACTTTACAGCAGATGAGCTGCATTGCCAAAGACTTATGATAATGTGAGACTTGTGAAAACAGGTAGTAAATACATAGAAATGGCCCTACAGTAGTCATAGACCAGGAGTATCAAACATAGGGCTTACAGGCTGGATCCAGGTCAAGAAGCCACAGGCATGGGTTAACTCTGTTGTCACGCATCCTGCCACCAAAATCTCAGGTACAGAGCCCCACTGAGGACTTGTTTCAGCAGCAGTGTTAACCACTGGGACTGCCTGAGCCAACACAGTGGCACAGAGAGATGTGGAGGTTAACGCCACTGCCACTTGCCCTGATACTGGAAACGAGTCTGGATTCAGCCTGAGGCCACATGAGTTTGACACCCCTGACACAGAGCAAATTTATGTAGAACGGAGATGCATGCTGGGTTATACCCTGAAGCCAGTTAGCAAATACTTGATATTAGGAAGAAATTTTCTTTCTGGATGTTCAACTATCATTTTCCATTAATGGGCTTCTTGCAACTTCCTGTGACACATTCTGCAACAGCCATTGACAGAGGCAGGATTTGAGGTATATGGGAAGTCCCATGTTGTACGTTTACCCACTCGGGCACCTAACAGGCTATTCTAGTATGTCATTAAGCAAACCTGACAGGGAACAGCCTGGTTGCAGGATGGATAAAACCTGAACATCAGCCACAGACAAGGCCACTTGTCTACAACCGTAGACAACCAGGGAGTGAAAGGCCCCAGCCATATCTATCTGAAAGTGTGGTTGGAGGTCCAACAAGGCTGCTTTTCCACACATGGTGGGTGGCTTGTCTTCTATAACAGTTCAGTGATGACTGAACTGACTTCCCTATCATCTACTGGAAGACTATCAGCCTCATATTGAGTGACTGCTGACAATGCTGACCCTGGGTCCAGCTTGGGTAATTCAGTTCAGCTACCCTAGTGAAATGCTATCACATAACCACACCCCAGGGACAAGAACCCAAAGCAAATCCCTTCCCATCCCAGGACTGGCACTGTTGGCAGTCCCTCAAGATGAAGATAACAGCCTTCCAGTAAATAGGGAAGTCATCACTGAGTCCAGGGGTGACTGAAGAGGCCAATCTGAGATCTACATGCTCAGCTGCAGACATGGCATACAGTTCCAGGGGAAAGGAGTCAGTCCTGGTGATGTCAAATCATAGCTGTTTCCCTTTGCTTCTCTTGCCTACTCACCTCTGTAGTGAAGCAAGTTAGCTTCAAATAGTCAATGCCCTGTTGTAAGTTATGGTGCCAGTGGGGACAACTCAATGCTTGAGTCTCCCAGGTATTCTAGGTACCCAGAAAGGGGAAACTCAAGGGGGAGCAGAGACATTCAAAGAAAGGTGACTGTTTAACACCCTCCTAGACAAGTGACAGGACCTAAGAAATACAGCAAAAGGAATCCTACAGCCTGCCCAAGTGGCACTTTGCACACCACCGCCCATATCTCTGCAGCCTCCTGGGTGAGGTACTTCACTGCACTGCACTGCAGACCACTCACCTCCAGAGACACATCACTTCCATTCCACACAGCTGTGTCCAGAGTGAAAGTGGCCACCCCAGTGCTATCAGTAATGAGGTTTTGGTCGAACTGGTTGTTCTCTGCCACAGAAACCAAGATAAGCTCCTGGTTCTTCAGTATGGAGCCATCTCGGCCCAGCGCTTTAATCTGTGAGGAGAAGCAGGGAAAGAACAGCAGTGTCATGCAAACTTTTGACCAGCTAGACCTCCTCCTGAGGAGATCAGGGAGAGGGGTGTCTGTGCAATCGGGCCAGTGAGACTGGGATGGCTCAGGATAAGGTAACTGCCATTCCCACCCTTCCAGAGAGGGTGAGAAACAGAGACAATCTCTGGGTATGATAGAAAAGGTGATGCTGAGGGGCTGCCACAGCCTTCCTCTGTCCTTGGTACTAACACCATGTACCATACTTTGGGTTCCCTCTAATACCCACTCACCTTCCCACTGTAGGGGTGTCCTGGATGATAATATCTGTCTAAATCCTCAAAACTTAGTGAACCAGCTCGTTCAGACATAGGTGCAACATGAGTGGTGTTTGCTTCCAGCCCTTTGGAAGACAGACAAGATGTGCAGTGAGCCAGTGAACAGACCTGCCCATCAGCCATGCCCTGACCCCGGAGCATCACAGGAAACAAGTGGCAAAATACCCCACCTCCAGTCTTATCATTATAAAAGGGAAGGTGGCCACAGTGCAACTGAAGCCTGTCTGTAACCCTTGTGTGAGAGCCTGGGTAGGAGCACAAGAGCTAAAAACCCCTCTTTGGCTAACGGAAGAGTCCCGTGCCTGCAAGGACTCCAGAGGCACAGAGGCTTATACAGTACTGCAGGGGACAGAGCATGTAATTCAGCAGCATGGTGCAGAGGGCATTGTCCATCCATGGCCAGTGGAACAGTACATATTCCCAGCAGGGCTCAGAGTCAACAAGGAACTCAGCAAAGATGAGGTAGTAGGGCAGGCACCACTGTGAATCTCCAAATGTAAGAGGCTGCCCTGTCCATCTCAGAGATGGTTCCAGCTGAATTGTTTCCATCTTCCACCACCCCTGAGAGCTTCAGTTTTAAGGAAAGGAGAAGCAGGAAACATCCTTGCATGCACACGTGCAAGCACACTGCTCAGCTAGCAAGCCTCATGGTTTACCTGTTCCAGCTTCCACCAGTGTGGCTTTCACCTCTATGCTGTGGCGAAACCTGTAGTTGACCAGGTTGAAGAAGGACATGTTCACGGAGGCTGAGATGCAACCAGTTTGGTCGGTCTGGAAAATGGGCAAGGAGCACTCATGACAATTGCTGACAGGCAGCCTCATGCCTGGTAACCCAGAGGAAAGCCACAGGCAGATGACCAACCTGCTGGGTGGCAAAGGCTCAGGCATGCTTGGCTTGCTCAGGGTGTGGTGAGCAGTGTTATTGGATGTGGAGGTGGGACTGTGGAGAAGGCACTGTTCTCTCTGACTCAACAGACACCCCCATGCAGCAACCTGGTGCCAGGGCCCTTTGGGAAGTGCCCACTGTGCCAAGTTGGCATTATGCTCTCTGTCACATTCATCCGCCCTGACCTGCTTTTTCCGTCTCCCCACCTGCTCCCACCACCCTCTTAGACACCCTTCCTGCTACCTCCTCACCTGGCCTGTGTACTTCCAGCAGAGGTCTGTGAGAGTTGATGACATGTGGTCAGTGTACCAAATGCTGGTTTTTTGACACGCAGAGGCCTGGATTGTGCCCTGAACAGGCTTCCCATATGTGTACCTGCCCAGGAAGGAAAACCAGAGATTAGATGTATTCCAACTTCTGCCCTCACTCCACTGCCCTCTTTTTCCCTTACATGAATGGGCGTGTATATATTAATATGCCCTGCAGCATCGCTTTCTATGTCACTTGCACAGCTCTGCCAGCACCCTTCTCTGATGCCCTGCAGCTCTACTGCTATTCCAGCCCTGGGCTCCCCACATGGCTCTGTAGTTACAACCCATTTTGGCTCACAGTGACTTTCTGCTTTGCTCCTGGAGTCTACATGGGGAGGACCTGCCTCCCAGTTGGGACACTGCTGAACATAGCTATCCACTGGGAGCTATGCTGGGAGTCACCAAAATGCTTGGATCAGTTTGTGAAAAATCTTTGTTGGAGCTCAGAGCCCCCAGAGCTAAAGCTAAACCTTCCCGCCCACTGTTTGACAGGACCTCACACACTTTCTGGTCCACTTCTCCCTTCAGTCTTGACCAGGGACCCTCCAATCTTACCTGCCACAGACCTTCAGTGGAAAAGCTGTGTCATACGTGAAGACCTGGGAAGGCTCTGTCACCATCACTTCAAACTTGGGTAGCACTGGGAGAGAGGAGATAGGAGAGGGAGGGTTCAGAAAGGAAGCAGGCTGGCAGACCAGCCCTGAGCTTGGGCAGCCTCAGCAATGGCATGCCCCATTTGCCCTTTAAGCATAATTCAGCAGGATACAGGCTTTCCTCACAATGGGGCTCCCCAGGGGCTACTGCCAGAGGCTTCTCATGCCCCCTCATCCTCACCCCCACCATACCATACTCCTCCACAATGAAGGTGCTGGAAGTCCCCCTGCCAGGCACGCTGACGGTATAGCGCCCCAGGGGCAGCTCAGCAGCCAGCTGGAAGGACAGTTGTGTGATGCCTCTATCCGGTCTCACATCAAGCCACTGGCCAATTCGATTATGGTTGGGATCCTGCCTCCATCAAAAGAAACCAGATCAAAGTCCCTCCTTGCCCTCACTCCCCATGCACACACTCTCCTGCTGCAGTCTGAGAGATGGGCTCAGAGAGGGCCCTGTCTGATCCTGTTTCTTGCTTTTCAGGGGCTGCTGCAGAGGCTGAGGTGAGTGCAGCAGAGGCTGAGGTCCATATCTGCAAGGCTAGCACCAGGTGAGCAGAGCTGCCTTACAGGCCATACCATTCCTGGAGCTGGGAAAGTAGTGGGCACAGAGCTGCCTGCCTGACTGCCACGTGGGCTGGCTCTGTCATTTCTTGTGGGTTTGCACCCCAGCCCTGGCCTCTGGCTCTCCCAGGGCTGGTGGGGACTGAGAATACTCTGAACACTGAGCAGGAGTCAGGCTGGTGTGGTACTGTCCCTGGACCACCGAAGAAGCCAGGGCACATACCCCACAAGGCTGAACCACCTGTGCCGTGCTGTGAGGCACCCAGTCTCTACCCCACATTCATTCTCCTCTGGGCTGCTGGGAAGACAGAAACACTGCAGGGCCCAGCCTGCCACCCAGACTTGGGATTGCTGGGCAGGACACATCATCCCAGGTCTTGCTTTTCATTGCCTGGGGTGAAGGGGAGCTGGGAGTGCTGAAGAACCAGGTGCCATGAGACTATGGGTGCTCAGCATCTCTGAAGCTTCATCCTAATCTTGCTCTGCTGCTTGTATGCAAAGGACCAGAGATAATAAAGGCATCTTGGGGCGTACCAGGGGACACTCACCTTCAGCTCCACCAGCGGGTACTGAAAAAGAGAACCAAAGAGAATCTCCATGAGTCACCTCTATGCTGTTGGCAGGAACAGGAATCCTTCCCCCCGCTCCCCCCCCCGCCACATCCAGCTTCACAGTTCACTCCATGGGTGCCGGACTGCAGTTAAGGCACATAGCTGCCACATCCGGTCCCTGCTGCCCCCACTGAGTTCTGAGCAACATGGTCATAGATTTCATAGATTTCATAGACATTAGGGCTGGAAGGGACCTCGGAAGATCATCGAGTCCAGCCCCCTGCCCAAAAGGCAGGAAGTCAGCTGGGGTCATAGGATCCCAGCAAGATAAGCATCCAATTTACTCTTGAAGGTGTTCAATGTAGGTGCTTGAACCACCTCCGCTGGCAGACTGTTCCAGACCTTGGGGGCTCGGACAGTAAAGAAATTCTTCCTTATGTCCAGCCTGAAACAGTCTTGCAGGAGTTTATGACCGTTCAACCTAGTCATCCCTTGGGGCGCTCTGGTGAACAAACGTTCCCCCAGATCCTGGTGGTCAACCCTGATAAACTTATAGGTGGCCACCAGATCGCCCCTGAGCCTACGCTTTTCCAGGCTAAAGAGTCCCATGGCTCTCAGCCTGTCATCGTAAGATCTGTTTTCCTGACCTCTGATCATGCATGTGGCTCTCCTCTGGACTCTCTCAAGCTTCTCCACATCCTTTTTGAATTGTGGAGCCCAAAACTGGACTCAGTACTCCAGCTGCGGCCTCACCAAGGCTGGGTACAAGGGGAGAATGACGTCCTGGGATTTGCTCGAGAAGCATCTATGGATGCAAGCCAGCGTTTTGGTCGCTTTACTAGCCGCAGCATCGCATTGCAGGCTCATGTTCATCTTGTGGTCAATGATGACCCCCAAGTCTCTTTCTTCTGTAGTGCTATCCAATGTAGCACTGCCGAGCCTATAAGGAAGCTGCAGGTTTTTCCTCCCAAGGTGGAGAACCTTGGGGACAGGGGGAGATGCACCTGTGTGTGCCATCATACCCCCTCTGGCTTCATGCAGTGAGCTTGCTGCGCTCTGTGGCTTGTCAGCAGAGCTTCCAGCAAGACCCAGGGGGTGAACATAGACACCTCTCACTTCCCACAGTGGCAGGGGAAAGGGAGAGTGTGGAGCATTCACCCCCTGAGTTCTGCTAGCAGCTGCAGTGACAAGCTGGTGAGCTCAGAGAGCCAGAGGGGGATGCAGCCGCACCCCCTGCACCATCTCAGTAGAGGCCACAGTAGGAGCCTGACTGTTCCACAGCACTGACCCACACTGGCCCCTCCCATTCCTCTTGAGGCCTGGGAGCACCCAGCTACTGATCCAAGCCTTTTGTCAGATCTCCTGATGCCATCCCCACATCTCTCCACAGCCTCCAAAGGAAGCTGATTATAGAAGCATTAGAAAGTAGCTGAGGCTCATCTGCCTTCCTCTGTCTCCTGCACAAGTTTCCCAAGGGCTTGCAACCTGCTAATCATTCTGCCAGTCTCCTGGGGAGCTTCAGGTGCTTTGGTTTCTGGGAACAGCTGGCCACAATGCTTAAAGAGCAGGGTGCACTAGCAGCTCCTAGGAACTGCCTGATCCTGGTTTGGAACTGAGTCTGGGCTGGATTATAACAAGATGGAAGTTTATAGAAGAGACCTGAGGTTTTCCCCTTCTCTGAAACCCAAATTCCTGCAGCTACTGCAAGGTGCCAGGCTGGCAGTGCTTACAGAGTCAAGCCACCTGGCCCAAAGACAAGGGTGGATGGCAGGGGAACAACAAAGCAAGGTCTCCTCCTGCCTACTCCTTATGACCCCCGTCCTCCTCTGTACTCTCCCTCTTCTTCCATCTCCCCCTCCCTGCAGCTGTACTCACCACATCATTCAACGGGATGAAACTGCTGTTCAGAGTGACGATGCGGAACCTCACTGCAACGGGACAAAGCACGTTAGCAGCTCTCTGCTTGATCTCCATGCACAGCTATCAGTCCCTCCCCACTGGCCTTGGCTGCACACAGGTTTGAGGCCCCCTATCAGGCTGTTACCTGAATCATCATCATTTCTTCCTCATAAAATAGCTGGGAATATAACAGGCCTTAGACAGGTAGGAGTAAGGAAGGGAGTGGAAAGAGAAGAAAAGGAGTACGTGAGCTCAGGAGATGGGGGTTGGGGAGAGAGGTAGTATCTGCCATTTCAATGCATTTGTTCCATGTGGTTTTGAGATGAAGGCCTGTACACACACCCAGATACCAAGTGAGCAGGTCTCTACAACACCTGGCTCCTTACCCAGCTGGCCTGGAGTATAAATGGGCTTGTCCGTCTGCACAAAAGTACCACTGTTGATGCTCTGGATCAGGACTTGTTTCTCATCTATCTTATTCTCATCTACAAACATCTGGATGTGGACAACTTCCTTCACGCCCCCTTCAGGAGGTGGGACCTGGGCCACACAGGAAAAAAAACCCTCTGGTTAACTCCTGCCCAAATCAGGTATTCACGTGATCACCTGATGGATGTGGGCACGTAGCACATTTGCTCTGGAATAATTTACCCTGGATTTTACTCTGTAGCAAAGAGCTGGCTCACAACCTGCCCTCCCAAACCCAGGGCTCAAAGTAGGTGCTACTGCAGCACCTGGCCACTAGGTGGCAAAGGAGTCAGCATGCATTGAAGGGAAGTTGTGCCTGAATGAAGCTGGCAATATCAGTGGACACAGAGAATTACAGAAAATTAGGGTTGGAAAGGAGCTCAGGAGCTCATCTAGTCCAACCTCCTGCTCAAAGCAGGACCATCCCCAACTAGATCATCCTAGTCAAAGCTTTGTCTAGCCAAGTCTTAAAAACTTCCAAGGATGGAGATTCTACCACCTCTCTGGGTAATATGTTCCAGTGTTTTACTACCCTTCTAGTGAGCAACTTTTTTCCTAATATCTAACCTAAGCTTCATGACAAAAACACCAAGGTAATGTTCTCCAGTGGAAACTTACTTCTGACTTTCTCAGAAGCAACTTGAGGCATGAGAACACCACTCCCTCCAGTGTAATTACTGTATCCTCTCCGCTTCTCTTCCATTGTAACCTGAGAATACTCTGGAGCAAAAGTGTGTCTTACACCTACACCTATACTTCCCAGTAGTGCACAGTTCATGGGAAAATAAGAAACCTACTACTAGAATGCCTAGCAAGGACCAAGGAGGCCGGTGTTCTTGGAGTTCAGCTGCTCCAGTCCTCTCCACCCCTCATCCACATGCCCCAGGCAACCAAGGTTTGCGCACTGTGAGTGACCACTACCTAGGGCACTGCTTTGCTGTGCAGCTGCTCTGTGTAAGCGATGGAGAGCACAGCTAGGGAGAGGCAGTTTGGCATGAAGAACAGCAGCCTTGTCCTTTGGTGGCTGGCACAGCACTGAACAAAGCCTTGTTGGGGTACAAGCCCTTGGTGTTCCTTTTTCTATTGTTTCTCCAGGTATGGTAGAATTGCATTCTTCTTCATTTCCTCCTACACCCGCACTGAGTCAATGGCTATAATCCCATTGTCTGATATGCCTATCTGTCATACCCAGAAACTGTTCACTTATAAAACAGGGGCTTTCAACTTTTTTTAATAAGTGTACCCCTTCTGACTCAAAGTTTCAACCCCTGTATGCCCTTATATTTTTTTCTTGTTTATAAAGGGGCGGGGACAGGGACAGATTGAGGCCTCCGTGGTGAGAGAGGGCATGGAGCTGGGGCAGACGCTGCACAGCCAGGGCAGGCATGGGGTGGAGCTGCTAGTGGCTTATCTGGAGGGCAGGGCAGCTTTTGCCACTGTGTGCACCCCAGGAGGACATGTGGGATTGGCGGGGGGGGGTGGTATATGTCCCCAGATCTGCATGTGGGGCCAGCTGGGGCTGAGGCAGCACCAGGCTCTTCCTGGCAGGGGGTCAGGCCAGGCTGTGGTCAGGGCAGGCAGCAGCAGCACTGGGAGTGGAGCTACAGGAAGGGCTGCAGCAACTCCAGAATTCACCATAGCCCCCTCCCCCCCCCCAAGCCCCTCCCAGTGCCACCACCACCCGGTCCAAGTGCAGCATGGCTCACCCCCCCCGCCGCTGGGAAGAGCCTGGTACACCCCCAGCCCCAGCCCATAGTGGCAGTCTGCGCAGAGCTGGGGGTACATGCCCCCTATACCGCCCTGGGGGGAGTGCATAGCAGCAGTGCCTGGGAGTGGGGGAGGAACTCATATGCAGTGGCCGCCACCACCACCACCACCACCACCACACGCCCCATGCCACCGCCACCTCAACACCATTTTCCTCTGAGGGCTGCTGATGGGCCTCCTGCCCAGCCTGTCAGCAGCCAATTGAGCTGCACACACGTGACCAGCCATGGGAAAGCAGCACAGGCACGGCGGCAGCACGGGGTAGTGGACGGCGGCAGCACGGGGTAGTGGGTGGCAACGGCGACTGCCGTGTGTGAGCCCTGCAGTCTGGCAGTGCCTGTACAGCCTGCAGAGGGATGCCACTGCTCTGGCCCCACCCCCGGCCCTGCTCCTGGAAGTGGGCACAGAAGCACACTGCCCCCTTTGCCCCCCATTCATACCCTCACTGCTCTCCAGGAAGGAGGTGGAAGAGAGTGAGCTGTTGGGGGGTGGGGGGGAAGGGGGCAGGGGAGGTGCTGCAGTGTGCTGTTTGGGGCCAACGGCATCTGGTGCGCTGCTCCCCCTCCCTGGGTAAGAGGGGAACAGTGGGAACACGCCAGAGGAGACACCGTTGCTGCACCCCAGGGCACTCTCCATCCCCACCCACACATACCCCCTATGACCTAAGTACCCCTGGGAGTATGCATACCCCCAGTCAACAACCCCTGCTATAAAGCTTTTACAGCACTTGTTGAGAAGTCCTGCCATGCTCAGTCCTCTGCATCCATCCCTGCACTGTGTGCACATGGACACAGGTGCTGCCATCGGGATATGCTGTACCAGCAATGATGATCCTGTAGTTCCCCAGACCCCTAGAGATCACAGAGGTCAGTCGGTCCAGGCACTGCCTAGATCTAAGAGGTGCTGTTCCTACAGCAGCTGAACATGGACCCTGCTTTGGACATCAGGACAGATGTGTATACACAAGGAAATTATTGACGGCCCTTTTTGCTGCTCCCACAGTCATGTGGGGAGTGAGGGTGTACAACCAGGTCACTGCAATCACACCTATGTTTTCTAGGTATGGCATTCATGAAGTAAACGGACAGGGCCCCCAAGGAGCATGAACACTATGCATATGCAGAGCGTAACCAGCAGCAAGCTATGACGTGACTGACCCCTCTTCCAATGAGAATGTGAGACCTCACACCTGGCTGCAGAATTACTGTAGGCCTTCTACATGGGTGCTTATTTGCCCCTACCCTTCAGCTGGGGCGGAGCACCTTCCAGATGTGGATGGCAGCAAGGTCTGCCTCAGCAGGCAGGCAGTCTGAGCAACAGCTCTTCTAGGGCCAGCCCCTCTGCCCGCTGGACAAATACCCTGCCTTGGGCCACTGCCACCTGCCTCAGCCACCCCTGGTGTTTGGGGTGGCCCATAGGACCCAAGTGGTGCTAGGCAATCAGCCTTCCATTTGCATAGCCACTCTCATCCTTTGCCTCCTGCTTTGCTGTCTCCCCTGCTGCTGTAGGTGGGTAGCAGTTAGTAAAAAGAGACCAGTATCTGCTTGCCTGCTCCTGCCTGCACTTTTCCCTCTGGCTCCTATACTCTCTTCCAGGCCCAGGAGAGCAGGCCAGGAGCTCTCAGCACCACTGACATAAACATGGATGTGTGAACACAAAGGTTTGCACCCAGTCATGCAGCCAGTGCAGTCATGCCAGCAGACACATCCCCATGGGAGCAGCAGCAGTGAGAGAGTTTCCCTAGTACGTCTGCATCTGACTAAATGTCTTTGTGAATCAAGTCCTCTTCACTGCTGAAGCTGCCCTGCCTGCAGCACCCTCCCTGATCCTTACCTGGAAGTTGAAGCACTTGAACTGTCTCTTATCCCAGGTGAACCCATCCAGCAGCTGGTAGGTCTTGACCTTGGTCTCCAGAGTGATGTTGAGCTTCAGGAGCTCCTTCGTAGCTCCCAGGTCCATGCACAGTCTCTCCGTAGAAGGGTAGGTCAGCTGTACCGGTAGCACCACCACATAGCTCCTGTGGAGAGAGGGACACAACTTGAGTGGAGGTTGGGTTAATCTAAAAAGGTGCGTTTTTGCAGTCAGGGGACCGGTTCTGGGATGGGCTGATAATGTGCATCATGAGGACCAGCCCAGCTTGACTGGCAGCATGAGAGCATGCAGGACTGCTGCACACAGAAGCTTTACATCCTTTCACGTAAGACTGGCTGAGTCTCGCATGCAAGGGTGGGAAGCCTCTGTGTAAAGCAATTGTTAATGCCTCTGGCTACCATATGCCCTTCCCCCCCTACACATGGCCCTACTGCTCCCTCTCTCCCTCCCTCAAAACTGCCCTCTCCCTCCTCCTTTCCAGGATTGGGGAGTTGGAGCCAAACCCTTCCCCTCTGTGACTTACGGTACAGCATTGTATGTAGTGGCCCATTGGAGCAGGAAGGCCAAAGCACCAAGAAGAAGCCACATCACTGCAGGGCCTTGCTACAAAACACCACTGCAAGCGGAGCTACCCAGACGTATCTGCTCTGGGACTCAGGGTGGGAAAAAAGCACAGACACAGTGCTGCTTGTCTTCAGTGCTGCGGTACCAGTTTTATATCCTTGCCAAGTTGCTGGTGGTATGCAGTCCACCAATCAGGGCCTGCACCAGGGTGGGGAACAGAGGGAGGAAACATGCACAACCTGTGAAGGAAGCTGGCTCTGGTATGCTGAAAAAGTCACTTGAATTCAAGTGCTCTTCCCTCCCCCCCCCTGCAAATCTGATCAGGATCAAAGCAATTATGTACAACATTCAAGTGCCCAATGCCTGAGTACATCCAGTGCATGCATGTGAGTCACAGAGTAAGCACTCTTCTGTGTACACACACACACGCAGAGTAATTCTACATACACAAAGGGACAAGGCAGTTTCTCCCCCTGATCCAGAGGCAGAAAGGAACGCAAGCCTCCTGCCAATATGGCAAATACTTCCTGCACCAGTGCACTGAAAGCCCCTGCCACAGGGAAACAAACCCTCCAGGATGGCCTGGCTCTCAAGTTATAGCTCCTCAGCCAGTGATGCAAAGAATGTCGGAGGCCAGTGCTGTAGCAACCAAGTTTGGTGCCCGGGGAAAAGCCTGCAACAGCAGCCCACTCTTGCCCTGCACACAGATCTGGGGGGCACATGTCCCCAGTAGTGCACGCAGTGGCGGGGGCTGCCCTTCCCCTGTCCCCACCTCCCTGCCCCCCCCCCCCAAAAAAAAACAAAAACAAACTGCTTATGGCTCCATCCCATGCCCCACCTCCGCTGGGTAGCACCTGTTGGTACCCCTTTGCTTCGGCACCCAGGGCAGTCGCCCTGCTCGCACCCCGCTTGCTATGGCATTGCTGGAGGCACCAAACCAAAACTCTTGCTTAGACACCCAGGTACCAGTCACCACAAAATATAACTTAGAAAGTAAGACTCTTGCTGAGAGCTCACACACCAGGTCTGCCCCCAGACAGCAAATTCTGCTGGCATAACTTAGCCCTGACTGCAGCTCCACTGGGGGAGCAATGGGTGCCAAAACTGCAGCATAGTCAAGAGGCAGGCTTTTTTTACCGCCTTGTCATCTAACTTTGCCTGGAGCAGACATATACACCTGTGCCAGCCTAGATGTCACAAGGCCTGGGTTCTGCCTGTAGAACAGCTTTCGTTCCTGATGGAGTTGCTCCAGTACATTTGCTAGTATAGCTAGGAGGTTTGCTAGCTTAGACAAGACCCAGCTAGCCACCTATAGCTTCTGAATGTGCCCCTGCCACCCAAGAGCTAAGGCATACTGGTTAGGACAATGATTGTCAGTCAGTGTACTAACACACCCTGGGGTACCTGGAGATCCTTTCAAGTGTGCAGACATGATTAACAAGATAAACTCGGAAACTTCAAACAGGAATCTTTAAAGACATTCTGACCTGATGTGGTCTTCTGAGTTCTTTGCAACAGAAGAATTACTCTTTTCTTGTTCTGTAGTCAGAAGGCAAGTAAAAACTAGGAGCTGGCATTTTCTAAGGGGTGCCTTGGATCTACTGAGGGGTGCCTTGAGTCTGTTGAGAGGTGTATTGAGCCTAAAAAGGTTGAGAAGCACTGGCTTAGGAAGTATCACAGCTGGCAGAAATCTGACAAAGAGACTAGTTTTCCCAAGAGAAAACCAAATGGCATACAGCAACTTGGGAGTTTCCAAACAAACCAGTTTTGAGATATGATGGGACAAAAATGTTCCATGGAAAATGCTTAAGCAGTGAGATCAATTTATTACTTAGGAGCTTTGTGTGTCACCACCTCCTTATCTGATTTCCCTCTAACTTCCAAAGGAAAATCAGCCCTAGCCTACGGGTTTGGTTTGGTGCAGTGGAGCAAACATGGAAAACTTGCCTCTGCCTGTTAGTGTTGATTCCACATGTGCCAAGGGACTGAATGTAGCTTCTCAGAGGCAATCCGGCCTGCCCCTGTGGAAAAGGAAAGGGCAGTATAAAAAAGTGGAACAGGACTGTGTACACAGCACCAAATCCCTCAACCCAGAATGCTTGACTCTTTCTGAAAAGAGAAAGTACTGGCTGGAATGACTCAGTCCATGGAGAAAAAACTGCAAAAGCATTTGCATAGTGTTGAGACAAGAGCAGGTGGAAAATGTTTTCCATTACTCCGAGTAGTGACCTATTTCTACAGCTGATCTAGCAACGAAGGTCTGTCAGGTTTTATCGCTTGCTTAGCTTAAGGAGGAAAAAAAACCAAACATGGCTTTGAGTGCTGCGTGCAGGGAAAGCTGATGTTTCTACCGTACCAGCAGGAAGGATGTTTGCGAGAGTCCGGGAATCGAAAGTTTCAGACCGACGTGCTTCGTGGGCCCCTTGGCTGATACACTGCAGATCCTCTTATGGCTGGTCACAGGTTCTCCGGAGGATTTTTTGCATATTTTTGCAGCACAATGTCTACAAACAGCTGCCGAGTCCCAAACACTCATAAACCCTTGGAAACCTGGGCGGTCTTTGGCTCAGTCACCAGGAAGCTTCTTTTTCCACACGTTTGCTCACATCTGATCAACAACATGAGGGACGCTAATGGTTTTCCAAAATAAAAGCCCTACCTTATGTATTGTTCAGCTCCCATCTCCTCTCACCAAACTTCACCTGCAGGACAGCAGGGGCTGGGAAGCTTCTCCTGGTGTCTCACAGTGAGTCCTGAGAGCTCAGCAGTAGAGCAATACACTGTAGGAGACCCCACCAGAGAACTGAGTGCATTAATTCAGGCAAATATTATGGTGCACTGTGTCAGGGAGAAGTCTGCAGTGGCTGGCTGCATGCAAAAGAATCACTTCAAATGCACTGCAGCCAAGCCCAGAGCAGGGTAGGGTCTGGGGTCTCTGTGTTAAATGGAGATGTGGCCAGTTAGCAGCATTCTCACTGTGATTCCTGTCCAAGACGGCAGCTTCATAGAGGAGGGTAAGTTACCTGCCTAGTGCCTGCACCTGCTACTGCAATCTACTACATTAAAGCTGAGCTCCAGCACTCTGGAATACACCTGGAGGATGGGCAGAGCCAGTTTATGCTGGTAAGGGCCCAGCTGTCACTGGTGCTATGGTGCAGCTGTTCTGAATGATGCTCACAGTTCATGAGTGCTTGTGCCTAACATGTGTCACACTCTCCCCTCACAGTACCTCAGCTTGTCCCCTGTTGAACCTCCAGTCTCCTCCCCATCCCTGCTGTTGAACCAAAAGTCAAATCTTAACTCTTTCCATGGCTTTTTAGGATGCTCTGGGATATTTAACTCCAGTGCAGTGATGGAGTTCAGTTTTGGATTTTATCAGACATTTGGCTTCTGAGTTGAGTATCCCATCCCTCTATACCAGTGCCCCAAAAGAGAGGGCTGCATCCCCTATGCCCCCCACCTCCTGAGTCATCCCTGCCTCTAACCCGCAAGTCCTGACAGTAATTGGTGCCCTAATGATGAAGAATCATCTCTCTTTTGACACTCACTGTTTCATTTCTCGTCCCCACAAGAAGTATCTTCTGAAATTCTTGGCACTGTCTGTAAAATACCTGGAAGGTCTGACTGAAGCAATTTCCTTTTTTTTTTTTCCTCCAAGTTGTATACATTGATTTGGCACTCAGATTCCTAAAAGAATTGCAGCCACTTATGAAGTCACATCCTTTCCCTCCCATGGGGCCTATGAACAATTGTTCCCTGTTCTCCATGGCTATATTCAGTCCTAGTTTATATATCCTAAGTCATAATATAACCAACACTTCCTTTAGAAGGAGCACTCCACAATGCAATCAGTATAAACAATATGATCTGTTTTGGCAGATTTGCTTGGGGATTCCAGGTCTGGAGCCTGCAGGGCAGGACTAGGGGCTGCTGGCAGAGTTGTGTGGGAGCTCGAGACTGGGATGGCAGGGGATGACAGCATGCTGTCTTCCTGACATGGCCCACACCCTTGCAGCAGTTATGAAATGATGGATGAGGTGCACCCCAAGGGCCAAAACTGGAAGAGGCCAAACTGTATTGCTCTGAAGCCATGGCTTCTCAAAATCACATGGAGAACATGGATGAGGAGCGCAAGAGCTAGCAGACCTGTTACAGTATTTTTGCCAACTGAGAAACAGTTTGAGTCCCTGAACCATTTTGTGTGGGTGCATTTAATTCACTGTGCCCTCCCACGGGAGACTTGTTTATTTCTAAAACAGTTCCTGCCCAAAGCAAAACTCACCAGCTGGCCAGGCAGAACAAAGCTGTTGTGGGTAGCTAAGTCCCAGGTCCCTTCTGCAGGCCCAGTCTGACCTTTACACAGGAGCTCCCAAACCAGAGTAAAATGCCTCGTGCTAACCTAGGAGAGATCCCCAGACTCAGAGCTTGCACATAGCATTTCCCAGTCTGAAAGGGCCCACAGACTACAAACCATGCACTGGAACATTTGCACAGATCCATGACAGGGCAGCAAAGAGGTTGCAGCTGCCTTTACTTGATGATATTCTGGAGGTGAACAGGTATGTGTTGTCATGGCCAGCTCTAAGGCACCTACATAGCACCTTACTTCCTCACTGAAAAAGGTCCCCCTTCACCCTGCTTGGAGGGAAGGAGACTTAGGGGCTTGCAAGTCCTTTTAAATGCAAGAGGCTGGTGACTTTCAGCTCTACATATCTCTAGTGGTGCATAAGATGCAGGCTCATCAAGCCCAGTCAGTCACTGTCTTTCTGCTACAGAGTCTGGGGCCCACAGAGAAGGTGCACAGCAGACAGTCCCTGGATAGGGAAGGGGGTGGGAAAGAGGTGATGAGGCACAGTTCCAGGTGGATAGAGGATGTGAGGTGCTGCAAAGCATGGGTAGCTCTACAGGGAGTCAGGAGGCAGTGTGTATTTGAACTTCTGAAAACCAGAACCAGACCTATTTGAGTTACCTGAGGCCTATCCCATCCAGGCTCTCACAGCCCTGTGCATCATTGGAAATGAAGAGCAGGCAAACACCTCATCCCCCACCTCCTTGCTGGTAATGTATGTGATACCTGGCTGTCAGACTGTTTGCCCAAAACCAGTTGTTTTGCTCCTTATAGGCAGTAGGGAAGATGTACATGTACAAGGGTCAGAAAGCTGACTAGTGGGATAGTCTTGAAGAGGTGGAAAATGGGACAGAAACAAGGAGTCAGTGGACTTGGAGCAGGACAAGTTGGAAGGGATGGAGCAGAAGGAGTTCAGATTGAGGAAAACGGGTAGAAGATAACCTCAACTAAAACCTGCTATTTTCAAGCGTGGAATGGAGCTCCAGATCCCCACACCTCACTGTTGCTCTGCTATCAGCAAATAACTGTGACAGCCCTGGCAAAGCAAGTGCTTCCTTCTTCTCTATGACCCTTATATGGATAACAGCCAACTACTGCTGCTGTAAGTTATTTGGTTAGCTCATGTGGCAGCGGCCTGTGCATGAAGGCTTCCAACCTTCCTGGTGACTCACGTCCATATCCGTACCATACCGCATAAGAGAATTTCTGTTTTTCAATTTTGCTTTTTTTCAAATCTAGGAAGTTGCAGCCAAAATCTTGGAAAGAAGTCTTCTGCATCACACCCTTGAGAGTTAGGGAATACACAGGCAATACTAACTCTGGAAAACTGGATTTTGCTCCCCTTGGATCTATGCATAAGACTGTCTTTAATTCACCTGTCCCATGCTATTTTTTCTACCCTGCTCTGGGGACACACTAAGGTTGCTATTGAATGATGCTGCTAGCAAACCGCTGGCCTTGTTTGTTGCAGAAACTGGAAGGAGGGCAAGAGCACAACTGTAAGAAGAGAGAGGACACTTCTATGGTTAGATCAGCTTCATAGTGACCTACAGCAGTGGTTCTCAACCTTTTATGTACCAGAACCCATTTGTAAACATTGATGGCCAGTCCCGGCCCAGTGCCCCTCACTCCTGACCCAGTGTCCCTGCCCCCAGCTCCATAATATGTGGGGCAGAGGGTGGGTGTGTGGGACAGGGTGGGGTATGTGTGGGGCTCCAACCTGCAATGGAAAAAACCCTGGTTTCCCACATTTTTCTCCTTAAAAGGAAAATCTAATTTTTAAAGTCTGTTGCTCCATTTTTAAAGTTTGCTTGCAACCCTCTCAAATATCCTTGCAACCCACTTTTGAGAAACACTGACGTAGAGAACTCACGTCCGTCCCTGCCTTACCTCAGATATCCTGTGTGGTGTGATGATGCTGAACAAATCTCTCAAACCAAGCTCATTACAGGTGTCCACTGTTTTTCTGGATGCCCAAATTAAGATCTTGCTGTCTGGTCTGCAGAAGTGCTGTGTGCCCATAGCAGCAACTGAACTGCTGCTTTTTGAACATATGGAGAGTGCTGTACAGTGTGAAATGTGCCAAAAAATCATGCTGCAGGGTAGCAGGGGACAACCTTTTTGGCAAGCGTGCCACAAATCAGCCCCTCACCTTCCTCGAGCACCCCTCCAATCCCCTTCCCCTGTCCAATCTGCTGCTTTGCTTTCTGCCCCCTCCTCAATCTGCTGCATACCCATACCACTTGTGGCACTGGGACTGCAAGCTGGCTACCCCTGTTCTAGGCAACCCAAATTGGGTACACAAAATTAGTGTATTCTTTTGACTGAACTTCTTGGTGCCCCAATCCCGTCTGTGAAATGTGAACAAATTGAATGTTATTAGTAGATGTTAAGAGTTATGAACCAAAAAGATGACAAAGCCAGTAGGGAAATACCGAGTGCCTGAGCAAGGGACTAATATAAGAGGGATGGGGGTGAGGAGGGGAATGCAACTGGGTTACAGAAAATACAATGCTAGCCTAGTCTCTCATCTTGCCAGGATTCTGGCTGGGAAATTGGCTCCGTGGTCGGACCCAGAGGATTATAATTGATGGCAGTCACTCATCGTGGTGCCCTGTGACCAGTGGGGTCCCTCAAGGCTCTGTCCTGGGACCCATACTGTTCAACATCTTCATTAATGATGTGGACATTGGAGTCAGGAGTGGACTGGCCAAGTTCGCCGATGACACCAAACTTTGGGGCAAAGCATCCACACCAGAAGACAGGCGAGTGATCCAGGCTGACCTGGACAAGCTCAGCAAATGGGCAGACGAGAACCTGATGGTGTTTAACACCGAAAAATGCAGGGTTCTCCACCTTGGGAGGAAAAACCTGCAGTTTCCTTATAGGTTTGGCAGTGCTATGTTGGATAGCACTACAGAAGAAAGAGACTTGGGGGTCATCATTGACCACAAGATGAACATGAGCCTGCAATGCGATGCTGCGGCTAATAAAGCGACCAAAACGCTGGCTTGCATCCATAGATGCTTCTCGAGCAAATCCCAGGACGTCATTCTCCCCTTGTACTCAGCCTTGGAGTACTGCGTCCAGTTTTGGGCTCCACAATTCAAAAAGGATGTGGAGAAGCTTGAGAGAGTCCAGAGGAGAGCCACGCGCATGATCAGAGGTCAGGAAAACAGATCTTACGATGACAGGCTGAGAGCCATGGGACTCTTTAGCCTGGAAAACATAGGCTCAGGGGTGATCTGATGGCCACCTATAAGTTTATCAGGGGTGACCACCAGGATCTGGGGGAACGTTTGTTCACCAGAGCGCCCCATGGGATGACGAGGTCGAACGGTCACAAACTCCTGCAAGACCGTTTCAGGCTGGACATAAGGAAGAATTTCTTTACTGTCCAAGCTCCCAAGGTCTGGAACAGTTTGCCAGCGGAGGTGGTTCAAGCACCTACATCGAACACCTTCAAGAGTAAATTGGATGTTTATCTTGCTGGGATCCTATAACCCCAGCTGACTTCCTGCCCTTTGGGCAAGGGACTGGACTCGATGATCTCCCAAGGTCCCTTCCAGCCCTGATGTCTATGAAATCTATGAATCTATGAAAATCTATGAAAATGAATGGATGTTTGATGCTTGCAAAGTACTCAAACACAGTAGAAAAGCTCCAGAGAAATTTAAGTTCTCCCCTCAGTGCAGGGTTTGAGTAATGCAAACAATGAGGGGAAACCAAGATAGCGACTCACTGCTCATTAAAAGCCTTCCACCCTGTGCGCTGAATGGGGCCCTGGTGTTGGTGGGAAGAGTAATGAGGCAGACTGCCTCATAATGTACATGTGCAAAGACCCCAAATTAAGGTTGTACAAGCAACTTAATCTTGGCAGTTCTGATTTTCTGAGTGCTTTGTAACCTTAACATTTTCAAGCAATGGCCTTGTTGAGTATAATATGGATTGCTCCATCTCAGGCAGCATGGTCAGCCCTCCACTGAACTGCAGAAAAATTAGCCCATAATCCACTTATCTGGGAACTTGTTTCTCCAGCTCCTGTCATAACCTGGTGGCCAATGTTATTTAGGCACAGCACCTGCCTTGTTCCACCCCAGAGCAGGCTGCTGAGTGAGCAATGCCTAAATAGTAGAGCTGGGTATTTGCTTGCTAGGTGTTTGCAGCATTCACTCGGTTTTTAATCAGGAATCTGCTTTGGTCACATGCTTAGGTTTACCTTGCACAGAACTCAGGCCAAGTTAGTTAATTTGCCCGTGTCTTTTCCACATTGAGATGACAGAAGCTGCAGAGAGGATTCTCTCAGCAAGAAACAGCCATTCCTTTGTCTGCTGCTACTTACCACTCAGCTCCTCTAGCACTGGCCTCTGGGCTGTCTTTCACCTTAACTCTGCCCCCTTGTGCAGCTGCATTCTGATGTGATCTTCTGTTACAGCATAATATGCACCCCTCTCAATTAATACGGGTATCTCTGACCATTAGAGAGAGAGGCATTTTCAGCTTTCTAATTTTCACTCACTTCAGCTGTAGAACTGTTGAGTGGGAAGAGGGCTCCCAGAAAAGTATACCCAAGGGGATCAAAAACGTCTTTGCTCCAGCTTTCTGGAAAGAAAATATCTGGAACAAGTCAGCCCCAAAGCAAACATTTTGCAGTGCGGTTATCCTGGAAGTCTCCCTGTGAGGCTATGAAGGCTGGAGGAAGAACTGATGCCCAGGGGTAGTGTAAGTAATTTGCTCAAGGATACACAGGGAGATGCTGGCAGAACAAGGCAGTGAGCCAAGGTCTCCAGGGTTTCAGGTTAAAATCCTGCACACTAGGCTATTTCTTCCTTCACTCACACATGAGGGTACCTCCCTAAAATCAGGCACATCAATATAGGCCTATATTGAGTCCTGGAAGAGTAACTGGATCGAGATCCAACCACTGTGCAGTACTAGGAAAAGCATTCATTGCAGCAGGAAGGGGAGACTCATTGCTTTCCAAAGAAATGTGACTTTCATTCACTTCACCAGGTCAATGCTTGGAATTTTGGCCTGCCTAATAATGTGAATTAGGAATATGATTCTTTACAACATTTTTATATGGGCCAGAGCCCTAGCACAGTCATGGTTACACTGGCAAGGAAGTGGTTTTGCCAATTAAAACATTTTGTGCAGGGGAACTGGTAAAAACTCAACTGCCAGGCTAAGTCACATCTCCTCTTGTAGGGCTTGCTGGGATGGCTCTTATTGGTGGTGGTGTTATTTTATTATTATTCAGATTTATATCCTTCTCTCTCCAGAAAGGCTCAGGGCGGCTTACAATAATTGCAAACAACCCCCAGGTAAGAAACAACAGCAGGCTTCCCGAATAACACCCAAGAACTTGAAAACTCCACCCCCTACCCAAATCCTGCTTCCGTGGCTATCACTCATAAGAGCAATCAGTTAATCCCAACTGTGCTTCCAAACTTTCTCAACTTCTGTTTACATGTAAGAACAAGAAACAACCTCTCATTCCCCCTCCCCTGCTTCCCACCCAGAGATCCCTCCTCCCTTCCCCAATGTCCCTTCCAGCTTGCAACCCCCTTCCTAGAGAGGCTCAGTGGCTGCCCCCCTCTCCCAAATGTATAATTCATCCCCTTCTCCCCAACAATTACAATAAATTCACCAGAACCATTGCAGGGAAGTCACAGAAAGACCCACAGTTCAGTCATCTAATTCCCTTGGGTTCCTGTGAAAGTCCTCTCTGTCCAGCCTTTTGTCTCAGGTGCTCTGGTGCCAAAATCTTTCCAGCGTAGGCCTAGCCTGCATACTAGTTCCTAGTGCTGGAGCTATGAGACATCAGATGTTAAAACTATGGTACTATAAAGCCTGGAAAAGCTACATCAGAGATTTGTTGAATTTGTATTGGCTATTTCCCTCTCCTCCTGATTATTCTGTAATTAGATTTGTGGTAACTAAGGAAACAGGCTTTCAAGCAGATGGGCGATAAGCCCAATAAATGCTAAGTATTGTTATTAATTTAGGCAGAAAGATAAAAATAAAACACACAAGACCAGGGGAAAAATGTAAAAGTCCATGCAAATATCCTTGAAGGGGATTCTACATAGCACATCCCAAATACAAATTTCTTAATGCAACATGTCAGATTTAGCCAGAGCCAACATTACTTATTCCTATAGGCAGGCACTAATGAAAGTTAATAAATTCAGTTTTAGCTTCTGATGTTGCAAACACACGTGTGCTTCCCACTACTCATGCGTGCTAGCCCCATCACAGGCAATGGGACTACTGATGTGAGTAAATATATGTACCTGTGTAATGTTTGCCCACTTGTGGCCCTTGTTTCCAATATTTTGTTACTTGAATTTTGCAAAACTAATATAGGCAAAAATGTCTATTAGTACCATGTACATACACTAGCCATGGCACTCAAAAATTAGTTCACATGATGGTCCTTTTTGTCTACTCCCAGTGGCTTGCTTTTTCACATTTCTTGTACAAGGCACAACCTGATTTAAATCAATGACTTAAAAAAACACTCTAAAATACTCCAAATGATTCAAATGATTTCACCTTGCATACTTGGAATATAAATGTTAGTTGCTGCTGCTGGGTGCATCCCCATGAACAGGAATGTGCATTCCCCAGGGACAAATAGCAGCAGCACATCTTTGTGCCACTGCTGGTTGTCCCTGGGGAATGCCCCTGAGTGTGCACTCTGGCACATGGCAAGATGCCCTGGGTGGGGTAAGGGAGGCTGGGGCCAGCATCTGGGCTGGTCCAAGCAGCTTTACCTGGGGTCCTGGGGGCCTCTCAGGATTCAAGCTGCAGTGATCCAGGAGCGTGGAGCCTGATCAGCAGCCAGAGTGTGGCTCTGGCCAGCCAGGCTTCAGTTTCAGGCAGTGCATGCTGCTGCCACATGCACCACTCCGCTTTTTTCTGGCGCAGGTTTTTTTTTTTGATACCAGGATCTCCTGGTATCAAAAAACCCACTGTGCTACAGTGTGACAAATGCCTGCATGTGAAATGTGTGCAGTTTGTAGCACCTCAGATGGGCCTGTGATGCCACAAACCGCACGTGTGTGCTTATCTGGATGCACCTGCTGTGTCTATTTGGAAGGTAGCAAGGTAAAAATAACAGAAATAATTGTTATTTAAACACTGGAAATCATAAGCATCCAGCCTTTGGCTGTCATCACTTTCCCTTCTAACTCCCCCAAAAAACCTGCATCAATGGCTACGTCATATGCCATTATAATGGTTGCCTATTATTAAATATTGTCCTTGAACTATTACAAATAAAAATATTAAACATGCCATACAGATATCCTTTTGGCTTTTGGAAAATGAAGCATTTTCAATCCATTGTTCTTTCAATTTTAATTAAAATGCAATGAAATCCATGTTACTGTTGTCAACAGCCAATTTCAATGTGGTGTTTAGGCTCTGCGCCCTCAGGAGACCTTTTCTGAGTTTGTTTTTTTGGGTTTTGTCCAATCTCTAATAAAATTTCTAGTGGCTTTTGAGATGTTCTGTTCTGCTTAACTTCAGATTTTGATTTTTTTAAAATGCTTTAGACCAGAGCCCTGTGTGCTCATGTCAAGCACCAAATTCCTGCTTTCAAAATCTATTTTTGGGCTGGAAAATACAGTTGTGCAAGGAACAGCAGATTCCAGATGACCAGCTGAAAGGTGAGAAAAGCAAAGGCAGACAAGGTTCTCTGGATAGATGTGATATCTTTTATTGTACCAAATAAATAGTTGGAAAATTTGTTCTTTGCAAGCTTTCAGGCACAAATACCCTTCTTCAGGAACAGGGAGGTCTGTTGGTGTTTGTGTGCTCTCCTGGGTAGAATAGGGCATTTGTACACATTTGCACTGCAGAACCGGGTGCTTTTAAAAGTATCCGGTGCTGCAGCGCATGCAGTTGTATAAGCGGTGAACTGCGCGTCAGTGCTGAGAAAATGGCGGTGGCATGCTTTTGAACTAAAACACATCAGAGGTGTTTTAATTCAAAAGCGCACTGCCACCATTTTCTGCACGCTGACGCAGTTTTGCCGCTTATACAACTTCATGCGGCGCAGCACAGTGCACGTTAGCTCACATGCAGAGCAGATTCGATTAATCGGATCTCGGATCTCCAGCACGTTGCGGGACAAAAGGGTATGTGTATAAATGCCAATATGCAAAATGCCAGTATGCAAAAGGTGTATGTATAAAAGCCAATATGTAAAATGCAGGTCTGTGAAAATGCAAATGCGTGGCCATTATAGTGAAGGCCAGCAGAGGGAGACACAGGCCCAGGAAAATGCAATCAGCTTTCCATTTTGGCAAGATTGGGGGTCCCAAATCCTCCCTGGTGTGACTGCACTGAAAACAGCTGGTTTGCCCCTGGAAAAAAAATTTGGCCCCTGAAGATGTGGCAGTGAGAGCCTTGTTTATATCTCATACATTCCAATCAATTTGCAGGCTAGAGCAAGGCCTCCAGCTTATGTCTCCAAGCAACTGCTGGCTTGCTTGGGGGAGGCCTCTGGCTGTGGCCCTCTCAGCTCTGAGACGCAGAAGGGTTGAGCGCCTGCTACTCCAGCCGAAGCCAAGGAGATGCTTCTTGCCTCTGACTGTGTCAGGCCTTCGATGTCTGGGGCTGGGCCGGCGTGACTTGAGGCTGCTTTTAAAACCGGGGTGCTCTCGGCTGCTGCAACACAGGCACTTGGAACGATGACAGGGGAGTGCAAGCGGGGGCAGAGGAGTTCTGCAGTATCTTTCCCCTTCCTCCAGCAGCCTCACCACCGCTCTGCAACCGCAAGGATTACAGGGATCACAGCTGAGGAGCAAGGAGGGGTCATGCTGCTGTGGGCCTAACGCAGCGGAGAGGACAGGGGCTGGTTTCAAAGAGCCAGCAGGGTTACATGGGGAGCGTACACTTGTTAAGTGGCTGAGGGAAGGCTGTGGGGAGAGTTGTGGGAGAGACTGGACGAACTCGCGCATGACGAGCTTCCCCTACCAAGATTTGATTCCCTCAGTTCTCTGCTGCGGCCTCCACACGTAGGCCAACCAGCCCAAGTCCCTGCACACAGGCCTGCCTGGCTCCCAAGGGGTCCGTCTATTCAAGGATACAGATGAAAACCTATCATTAAGAGACACCGAACTCCTCCAGGCAAGCAAGCAAACACACGCACACTCGCTCACACCAGGGCGAAAGGAAATTCTGACCTCCTTGCCAATTCCACATGAGCAAAACAATGCACCACAGTGCACTCTGCTGCCAGGGACGCAGAACGTGGGGAGGAGAAACGCCCACCGCTCCGGCAAAGGGGAAGAGATGGAAATCTAATTAAAAGTCAGTGGCTGTGCTGATGTAATTCTGCATGGCTTGGCTGCTTCGAGAGCACACGCTCTTCTCTCCCTCCCTGTCAGCAGATCCAGGGGCCTGATCCTGCAAGATCCCAGTGCTTCTCTGCCCTTGGAAGCTGATGGGAGGAGAGGAAACTCCCTGTGGAATTGGGCAAACCCCTTTCTTGACTCAGGGCAGACTCCAGCAGACTTCTCCACTCAGCCCAAGGCAAACTCCCTTCATCTCAAGGCACAAGGAATGGGGGATGCATGCATGGGGCTACTGGTGAGTTGGGAGAGGAGAGGGAAGGGTCCTCTGTTAAGCAGGAAGAAGAGAATACCATGTTGTAAGAAAGTATGGGATGTCTGCGTTCCCCAGGGGATGCAGTTCCCATGCCCACAGGTCTCCCTGGCAGCAGGGGGTGGCTCTGCTCCATGCCAGGTGGCACTTGACCACAAGTATTACTGCTATAGGCTCAGGGCTGCCTTCTGAACCAGCCTCGTCTGGACAGTCACAAGGCAAAGTTCCCATGACCACATCCGTCATTCTGGTGCCAATGTTTTCAGTGGCACAGGGCCAGGCAGACGTGTTCCCTACCACAGAGAGGTGACAGCGGGTCTGGCTTCTACTGATAGTCTCACAGGTAACTGGAGAGAAGGGGAGGCATCATCAGCTGCTAAAGACAGAGGACCACCGCCCTTCCTGTGCAAGGAAATAGCATGCGTCTCCTCCCCCCGCCACGTACAAGCTGGCTCCAGGGGAGGATGACAGAAGGGAGAAGGAAGGAGGTGTACTGGCAGGAAGGAGACAGGCTGGCCAATTCACAGAGCCCTGCCCCTTTCTTTGCAAGAGGCCTTCCCCTCTCTTCCCCTGCACCCAAGCACTTTGTGCAGTGGGTGTAGGAGAAGCACTGGATTGCGGTGCTGCCTATTGCCTGACATACTGGCCAGTCATAACCTGTTACTCCCTCACACGCCTTCCCCCCACCAGTCTGCATCCAGCCCTTGTTTACCAGTTTGGACTGTGAGCTCTCTATTGTGTTGTGCTTGTACAGCCCCTGGCACAACAAGGGCCTGGTCTGTGCCCAGGGCTGACAGCAATATACATGAACAGTAACTGAACAGCTGCCACCTTGGGCTGGAAGGAACCCAGCCCTGTGCTAGCGCACAGCATCCCAGAAGAGAAGGAATAATGCCGCCCCACTCCTCCCCTACCAAACCCACAGGGGCGGTTCAAACTGAGGAGCTAAAATCCTGAAATGAAGGGCAGGTTTTCAATACCTCCATGGCATTTAGCCACTTGCAAGGCAGGGCAGCCTTATGCTAAGCAGGGCCATGTTCCTCAAAGTACTCCCTTTAAGGCCCACTCTGCAGCAAAGTGACACCTCCCCACCACAGTTTAGTCATGGTTGGAAAGAGGCAGCCCCCTCCTGAGCCTCTGCACCTTAGGGCTGAATGCTATTTCTTAAAGCTCTCCCAGCCCCCAGAAAGCTTGGCCCATCCCTATGTAGCTCCAGGGCACTGATGAAATCAGGGTTGGTGTGGGGGTTATTCTGAAATCTGTACATGCCCAGGCACTCAAATTCCAAACCTAACTGCTGCAAAAACCCTCTTCTCTTCCATCTCTCCACTGGGCCTCTGTTCTCCTGTTTCAAACACTGCTGGTGTCAGCCGGCAGTCCCATGACTGGTAGGCAGCTGCTTTTCACTGATATTCCCGGCTCCCTTTCTCAACTGTTTTCAATACATACTGGCTATTTCAGAGGGATGAGGATGAGGGTATGTAGCTTCAGACTGCAGGGAGCAAACACAATGATTGCAATGAGGGGCATTCTTCCCTGCCAGTCAGTTCCTGCATTTGAGACCCCAGCATGCTGGAACAGGACCCAGTGAGTGACTCACTTAGGAGGCACTATGTCTTCTCAGTCAGTACTGGCTCCACAATGGAGCAGTGAGAAGGGAGGCCCCCTCCCCTCAGATCTCAATGCATCCATGCTAACAATAGAAAAAGGAAAGAAAAATGCGTTCCGGCACTTTACCTGCAAAGCCATGAGAGTCAAACCTGGAGACCCGGAATGCTAATGGCCTGAGCTCCACTGCTAGCCAGGTCACTCCTTGCTTATGGTCTTAGGCAAATTTGTAAAATGAAGGGGGAATGATGCTGGCCCACCTTCGAGGGAAAGGATAAGCTCAAATTGGCGATTGCCTTATCAAGGCTTCTAGGCACTAGATCTACTGATTACACACTTAGCTGATACGTGCTCTGAAACAGGGTTGACCAACTTGAATGAGGTTGGGGTACTGGCATGTGACCCCTGGGTCACACACTGTGCAGGCAGTTTGCTGCAGGGCCAGCCCTACACTACATCGGTGGCATGCAGCCTCCCCACGTCCCAGGCAGCACAAGTGGTGCACAGCTCCTTTGGCCCCCACCACATGGGCTCCTCCAGCCAGGGCCGGCCCACAATTTTTTTGGGACCCCCCCTGCAAGATATAGTTTTGGAGCCCCCTGACACGATGAAGCCGGCAGCAGCAGGGCAGGGGGCAGCCACATGCTTGCAGTGGCTCAGGCCAGAAGCGGGGGGGGCGGGGCACCAGAACACACTGTCCTGCCAGCTTGCGGCAAGACTCACCGTTGGGGGGGAGGAGGGAGGGTGCTGTGTTGTAAAGCATCCTGGGATGCTGGGGGACTGAGTTAACTTGAATCTGGAAGGGATCTGGGACAGATGTTCAATAAACTGATTTAACCTAAATCAGTTAAATCGGGTACTACATCCATCCAGGTTTATCTTAAACCAGCTTCAGCCTTTTTCAAAGCAATTTATGTGCACTGAGCCACTGTAGGAATGTGGCTGCATTTCTGGAATGAAAAGTGAATGTTCACTTGCTTATTGTTTCAATTTAAGCAGTTAGGCTAACCTGTGAAGATGGAACTGATTCAGCCTCAGGCTATTTGACTCTCTCCACTTAGCCATAATATTAACCTTCTCCCTACAACCGCATGTATAAACAGACAGCGGCAGTTAAGAAATTTGCCTAAGGTCATGTAACAAGGAAATTGCAGTGCTTGAGGGAGAATATAACAGTTCTAACTATGGCCCTTGAATGAAGCAGCAGACAGGGGTTCCTCGTGATGCCTGCCAACAGTCGCACACTGAGCAACTAAGGGTGCAGACAGAAGCGCAGCTCCCCGTCGTAACTGAGAACACTTTGCAGGAAGTGTTTTGAGCTACCAGATCTCCTGGATCAAACAGAAGTTTGCTGTTGGTTCCAGAGGGGAGGGGAATCTAGAGAGCCTGCAGCCGGTTTCCCATAGCAACAGCCCGAGGTTGCTGCTAGGCTGCAAAGTTTTCAGAATGGGAGGGTAGAACAGGAGCTCCTGCTAGGGCAGGCGTGGGCAAAGTGGGCCTACATCGGATTCCACTTCCCAGCAGTCCCTGCCTGCATCTCTGTGACTGGTTTCCATGGAAATCCTAGTAGCAGCAAGGTAGTGACAGTGCAGGGCCAGGGTTTCCATGGAGAGTGGCCCCAGCAGTGCTAGCAGGGTGCACAGCTGGGCGGGGAGCTGCTCTGGGCCCAGGATCTTGCAGCAGACAGCGGGGTCCAGAGTTGGGGCAGAACTATGATCCGCTGCCCACACATCCTGAGCAGGGGCAGGCTGGCAGCAGATTGCAGCTCTGACCTGGCTCCAGATCATGTCACTGCCACATGATCCTAGCCCTAACCCTGGAGCAGCTCCCTGCCCAGCCTCACACCCTGCCAGCATTACTGGGACCAGTCTCCATGGAAACCCCAGGCCTGTGCTATCACAGCCCTACCACTGCTGGGGGTCTCCCTGGAAACTGGCTGCAGCAGCATGGGCAGGGATTGCTGAGAAATGGAGTCTGGCCACTGGTCAGATCTGCCATTTTGCCCACCCCTGTCCCAGGGGTTCCCCAGCTAGCACTTGAGGATGGGGCTTCAACCACGGGGGGGGGGGGGGAGGCCTCCAATACACCCACCCCACCCTCCAGCAGGGGCTGAAAACCCCCCAGACTGAACTCCTCTGCTCCCTTTCCCCCCTCCCATTCTGAAAAGTGACAGACTGGGAGGCAGCACAGACAAATTACAGAAGAAACTGTTTTGAAACCTTTTCATCTGATCCCTCATGCAATGAGGGTTCAGATTTTCACTTGATCGGCCATTTTTAAGCTGTCTGCAGCCATGCACTTGTGTTTGGTCACAGCTATCAACTGCTTTCTGTGGCCAGATCGGGCAAAAATTGTCACTTCCATCTGAGCATCTGAGGACAAGGTGATCCAGAGAAGTGATCAAGGAGGGACAGGGCCAAAGGCACTGGAGGGACAGAGATCAAGAGGAGAAAAAACCATGGTGGAAGCACAGCTGCCTGTTTACATCACACACAGCTGGGAACATAGGCCTAGCCAGATTACACAGAGGTTTACCAGAGTCTGTGCTAAACAAAACTGCTCCCCACTACCCCACCCAAGGCCCCCATTACACTACACAGCTGTTTTTAACAAGGGCTCCTGTTCTGCAGCCAGCAGACAAACACTATCCGTCCGAAGGGAAATCAAGCATTGTTTATACCAAGGCGTGGGTCTGTCCCATAACCAGAGACCCATGTGAGAGCTCTGTTTACACCATGATAACAGCCAAGGGGCAAAGGCAGAGGGACATGAGGATGAGGGGAGACTAAACTTGTTTGTTATTAACATGCTGTAGTGCAGTAGACCCCTTGCCAGTGTTGTTTGACCCCAGTACTCTTTCCTGCCATGGCAGGGGGTCAGACTTGATGATCTGCTCAGGTCCCTTCCAACCCTAGAAACTATGAAACTCTTTTTGTACCAGGACCCATTTGTAAACATCAGTGGCCAGTCCCAACCCAATAAATAGTTTAAGTAGAAAACAGTCCCTTGGCCCTGCTGGTGCCCCCCACCCCCAGTGTGTGGAACAGGGGAGGGGTATATGGGGCATGGGGGGGCAAGCAGGCTGGAACTCTGCCAGCCTACAAAGGAAAACCAACAATCTCCCATGTTTTTCTCCTTTAACGAAGAATCCATTTTTAAAGTTTGTGATCCATATTTAAAGTTTGTTCACAACCCTTTCATATATTCTTGTGACCCACTTTTGGGTCACAACCCATGGGTTGAGAAATGCTGTTATAGTGCATTTGCTCTTGAACAGTGCTTGGCAGACCTGAGGAACAGGGATGGGCGGAGACACAGATCTGGGGGGAATTACTCCCTTTTTACATAGAGGATGCAACAGCGCAAAGAGTATGGTCTCCGACTTTTCTCAGGACTAATGCCGTCTGCTGGCCTGCTTCAGCTTTGGCAGGAAAATTAAACAGATCTTTTTCACATTAGCAGCTTGGTACAGCTGCATTTGGGCTGTGCAGTATGGAAGGGGAATATATGAAGGCTAAACAGGCCAGTCCATCTCCCCATCTCCTCCAGCAAAAAAAAAAGAAAAAAAAGAAAAAAAAAAGAAACAAATAGGCCTTTTATATTTTTGGCAAGTCATGCATATACCAAAGAGTGGTTCTAAATAGTTGCTGAATAACTAAAGAGGAATACGTCACTGTGACTGGGAAAGGGAGTGAGGGCAGGCTCTTGCAACCAGAGAGCAGGGAGAGACTAGGGTTAGTGAGGAGGAGGAAAAACAATGATAGGCTTCTGCTCCTCTGTAGGTAGGTGGATCTGGAAAAAAAGGATGTTATTATGTGAGGAGAGGGCTGCAGGACTAGCAAGTCTATGGATTTGGGGCAACAGGCATAGGGGTCTGAGACAAAGAGTAGGAACTAGACAAGTACTGGGATCAAGCCAGCAAATTGTAGCAGATGAAATGAGAAAAAGGCAGTGGTTCCCTGTTGCACTCCTATCCCAAAAGTATGTGCCAGTCTGTGGTTTCCTTTCCTTCTATTGCCTTCTATTGAAATAGAGTGCAGCCCACGCCAAGACCAGTCCAGAGTCCATGGAGGCTTCAAGGGAGATAAAACAGTCACCTCCAATGGCAGCCATTCCAATTATTCAATATTTTTACTGGTGAGTGTAGCTTTAGGCACACATTCCACCAGTAAGAGGGTAATGATAATGACATGGCTACAGACAGAATATTCATTATATTCCCAGCTGCTATTAACATGCAAGTAAGCAGGAGAATCACAAAGACCAATGCAAATAACCCCAGAAGGCCAAATTACACAGCAGCAGGGCAAGTGCAATAGCTGAGCTGTTCGCAGCAGCTGTGTCAGGAAAAGGTGCTTTACCACTAAACCTTTCGCAATAGAGATAAAGAGTTAAGAACCAACTCCCAGCTGTCATGGCTACCAAATTCACTGCACCAACACAACTGGCACTTTAGGAAAAATAAAAGAGCAAAAAGGGCCTTCACCCTATACAACATCTCAGTAACAAAGAGCTGAGTCAGTACAAATGGAGAATCTAAGCTAAACACTGATGGAAGTGGGGCTATTGACTCACTAAGCAGGTGCTCTTCCCCAAGTTGGGGTTATTGCCAACCAGGCTAAAATCTGAAGCCCATTCACTTTTCTTATGACTTTGTGTTCATTAGGTAAATAACCCTATTCTCACCATTTTAGGAACATATGGAAACACTCCTGATTGGATAAGCAAGGGCTTTTTTGGCTGTATCTTTTATTGGACAAACTATGTAGATGGGAAAGATGACGAGGCAGCAACCAGAAAAGTTTAATGCGAGTGTTAACAGATCAAGTCAAATCCTAGGTTAAAATCTACCGTTTACCTCGGCCAAGTAATTTGTTGGCAAACTACAATTGGCCTTGGGTCAACACTAATGTTATAGTTACCAACAGTAAGAAAACATCCTTTCCCAGAGTGGGCACAACCCAGGAGAAGCCTTACTGATCGATACCCAGAGGGTTTTATATTTACATACTTGGTACGATCATTTGAAAACACGGTTAAATAAATGATATTCTCCCTCCTTCCCTTAAATTCATTCTGTGATTATAGCTGAGTGCAAGATGAGATGGGGGTGCTATGTTCCATCCCAGAACCAAAATGTAACTAAAAGAGTAAGGCTTTTATATGTTAAGCCTCACGCTCTGTCTTCCATGTGAAACAAACACACCCTTATCTGTCAGATTTTTTAGTCAGGAGAAATGTCACCCATTTCCTTCTATCCTAGTTTTGTAGAAGTCCACATCCTAAATTGTTTCCTTCAATTTAGGGCTAGATCCTGCTGTCATCGGGGTGCATGGCAAAACTAGGATGAGAATGAGAGTGAGGGCGCTAGCTGTGCTAGTCTGAAGTCAGGCAGAAAGCAGTTCACCCTTACCTCTGCCTTCTTTAGAAAGAAAGAAAAAAGGCTTTATTATCTATGCCAGGGCTGTCTAACTGGCAGCAGTAGCTGGAACTGCTGTATCAGCACCAGCAATGAGGGAGTTTATGCCATCCCCACTATGATTTAACCACTTTAAACCCACCAACTCATTTGAGGTGGTGCCCCTAACCTGAAGAGACTTGACTAGCATCTATCACATATCTAAAGTCCACACACCTCAACAGTGCTACTGAGTACATTATTACATATTGATCTTGTTACCTAAATAAAAATGAACCAAGAGAAGCTTTGTAAATTAAGCTGAGCAAAGACCAGTTGTCACCACTGCCAGAGAATGTCCATGCAGCATCTGGGGGTAGACTCAACCACTGACAGTCAAATATTTGCCTAAAGTTACACACAGCAAGTCAGTGGCAGTAGTAGCAATAGAGCCCAGGGTTCTGGATAATTTTTCCAATGCTCCTTCTTTTGGGCAATACTGCTTAAAAAAGAAGTGGAGCTCAAGACAGTAGTTTTTCTTGTTTTGAGCCTCACCCCCAACTTCCTGAACACCATCTGTCAGTGCAGATGTATGAGAGCCAACCAGAAGACAGGAATCCTTGGGAGCAATGCACTTTAAGTTTACTTTAATTACAAATGATTATGTGGCAAAGGAATTATGGAGCAGCATGCAGTATAAACGCAAAGCAAGCGATTCATGCAGAACAGCAACTGTTGCCAATTTCAGCACACAGGGTTTGCACTTTGGACAACTCATCAGATTGCTGGGGCACTGTGAGCAGCAACTTCGCCTGTGTTTTTTATTTATTTATTTTTGCATACCATCTCCAGTTGCAAGAAAGCTTTGTAGATCAATTTTAACATGATACAGGTTACAAACCCATGTATGCGCTGGGCCCAGGTTTCCGACAGTGTAGATGGTAGCAATAGGAAATACTGACCTTATAATCTCACTTTACTCTTGATGAGCAGATTGCAATCATTTTCCTTAAGTGCAGGCTTCACAATATGATTGGCTGTGTCTTACGAATCTAGACTGAATTACTGCAAGGTGCTTCCTAAAGGGCTACAACTGAAAATAGAAATGACACACCACAGCAGACCAGTGGGCCTTTATGAGAACACTTCAGAGGGAGTGAAAACCAAGTACAATAGGAATAAACCTGCCCATAGGAAATATTCTTCCTGATTCAGTCAGTCAGATTCAGCTTATGCCATGAAGTCCTAAGATAAAAAATTATATGTTCTTTATTTAGTACAACTGTGGATGTTCTTATTCATATAAAGGCTTAATTTTTTCATGAATCCTGCTCAGCTTTGGGCACCAATATCCTGAAGAGTGTTTCGACACTGACATTCATTTGCCTTAGTGTTGCTTTTTAGAGGAAGTGTGTTATACTGATCTAGCTTCTACTCTCGTAGTAATAAGTTGCTAGGTTTAAGCTTTAAAAAAACATTTTGTTCTTCGAATCTGGAACAGCTTGCATGAACCCATGGTCATTATCATCAACTGATATTTGTTACTTAAGCTTTCCATGTCCAAGGAGATCTCAGGAAAGCTGCTGAGTTCAGAGTTTAATTTTGCCAGTCTTCCCAATACATTACAAAGCCCTTGTTCAGTGCTGATCCAGACTTTGCAGACAGGTGTAAAACTGATGTTTTTGTGTTTTGTCAAATTAAGTTAGTCTGGATTTATCAATTCAGATGTCTTGTAAACTTCTTTATTTGTCTTTCTCTTTCACCCTCCCAAAGCTTTCAGTAGGCACATTATTAAATCAATGCTAACAGAATGTTTTTCTTTGCAGATGTTGTATTACGCTGATATAGTGAAACATTAAAAAGATGTGCATGTTTTATCTCTCATGTTTTTTATTTAAAATGTGACTAATCAGCTTGTGAAGCATATTTTAACAACAATATGGCTGTCTTAAACACCACTGTTATAAAGTAGCTATTTCATTGTGGCTCCGCAAGAACTTCATAGTAACAGGTGGCATAAAAGTCAGATCCCACTAGAAACAGAGTCTCTGATCAGTTAAAGAATCTATTCTGAATGTGGTCGGTATACAACTTCTGACACATAGTTGAGCATTTTTGGATTCCATCAAGTAAAAGACAGTGATGCATGCGTATATGAGCGTGCGCACACACATACACACAAACATAGTGTAGCTAGATTATTACTAAGTATTACTCAGCATAGTTTAAGTTTTCTTTCACAAATGCTCAAACAAAATCATCACAACTCTACCCCACACACAATTTGCAAAGTACTTTGGCTTCCTTCAGAATGAAATCAATCAGGAAAAGTTAGTTACAAGAGAGAAGATGGAATCAGTTGCAAGGTTCTGACTTCACAGAGCCAGAGTTGTGGGGTCACCAGATTTCTGAAGATGACCGACACAAAGAAAATATAGTCAAAGAAGGGTGGAAAAAGACAATGTGTTTGAAAAAAAGAGCTATTGAAAAGACCCCACACTGGTGAATCAGTTCACAATGCATTTATTTAGCTTTTCCATATTACAAAGGCCACTGTGGCTGCTGTTATTCCAACTTCTGGTCTTCATCCTAACCCACACCTATTCAGGCCTGCTCATTCTTCCCTTTATCTTTCAGGGTGCAGGGAAAAGTTTCTGGCAGGAAGATCTCGTTGCTTCACGAAACCTAAAGAAATAAGCCAGAGAACGTGTCAGTCTCCTTCACGAGGACAAAGAAAGTGGAAGTTTCAAACACACATCACAAAAGGCACAACTTCAATTGGCAACTAACTGGCCCCCTTGGTGGCAGTCTCAGCAGACACACCAAGAACCAATTGGACCATGGAGACCAAGCTCCTCTCTTGACCTCAGGGAAGGTCCCGCCAGGTTCAGTGGATGCTGTATGCTCTGAAGAAGTTTATTGGCATCTATGGGTTACCTGACTTGTGGACAGAGGGCTTCAATCTCTGTGACTGCTGATCCAGCACCTTTCACCACCATTATCTTCCTGTGAAAACATTTCATATGGAGGAAAATTCGTATATAAGTCTGCCAGAATCAAAATTGCAACCTCTTTCTTTCCAGTCCGCCCATTGGCAAAGCCTCAGAATGTGCCACTTGGAAGACAAACATTTCTGGCATTCAAGAAAGGACTAGACTTCTCACAACAGACTGCATTTGGACTACTCCTCCCAGAAGCTGCCTCAAAAATGGGTGAGGAATTAGATTGTAAGCGTTTTTTCTGCCATCAGCATGTTTGTTAGATGAACGGGACAGTATTGGTATCCTCTCTTTTCTAAGAGAACTCAAGCCACTCATCACAATTTTCTTTCTAAAACACCTGAAGTATTTTTCAAATTCTGTGCAAAACACACAACAACACTGCAAGGCTCATACCTGTAGGAGAGCCCAAAGGCTAAATGGCATGTAGTGCTCCACGCAACAACAGTAAGGAAGAAGAATTGCCTATCACCACATAGGCAAACCACATCTTTATAGCAATGGCCTAGGAAACCTTTACAGTTTACCAAGAGGCAAAGGTGCCTTCCTCTTCCCCTACCAACACCCCCATCCAACGTTCTTGGACCCTAGTCCATCACAGTTTTTAAGGCAATAAGAAGTCAAACCAGTATGTACATATTCCAGCACTGCCTCACTCACCTGTTATCTTGAGGTTTCCATTTTCAGGTTTAGGAGAGTCCTTGTTTTATTTACCTATGTAATAATACACTTCTATAGCTCCTTCTCTTCAAAAACCTGAGTGCTCTGCAGACATCAATGAATTAAATCCCATATGCTGAGCTCCCTCCATGCATTTGATGTTAGTGGGGAAAGCCTGCTTTAAAAAGCCCAAAAGTAACAACCAAGGGTGTTGTAAAGGTCTACCCCCTGTGCTACCAGCCATGCTGGGGTGGGCCCTGCCCTACTTTCTCACCACAAATTTCACCCCTTGAATAAAAAATCTTTGTTGAAATCAATGTATTCCCCTGAGAAGTTTTGGTTTTGAGAAATTCACATTTTTAGATTAAAATAATTTAATTCGAAGAATCTTCTCTAAATGCTAACAAGCTCTTTTTGATACTATAAAAAGGCATGTGTCACATGTCATTTGGTCCCATTCTGTCCCAAGTGACAAAACTGAGGTCCATATCTAGCACAGCCACCTGTAACTTATTACCCTCACCAGGACTGTCCAAATGGAGCCACATGTGGCCCATGAGGGATTAAGTTGAGCTCCCCAGACTCCTGCCCAGCTGCTGTTCCCTCATTTCTCCATCTGCAGAAGCCAATGTCCCTGCATTTCTCCCCCCTCCTCCAGCTGCCATTTCCTGCCTTCACCCCAGGAGGTGGGGCAACGTGGCAAGCAGCAGAGGAAGCTGAGGGTGAGCACTGGGCAGAACAATTACATCCCATACCAGGGGTGGGCAAAATGCGGCCCGTGGGCCAGATGTGGCCCGCCAGGCCATTCTATCTGGCCCACAGGGCTGCTAAAAATTTAGAAAATTAATATTTATCTGCTTCTGGCTGCCTATCATGAGCCAAAACTCCGTAAACAGCCCTCCACCCGAAATAAGTGCCTGCCTGTGCCCTACACTGCACAGTGGGGCAAGGATGCCTGTATGGGCACACCTTGCAGAAGGGTGGGAGAACATCCACACAGGCCTCTGGGCGGTGGATAGGATAGCATGGTCCCTGGGCACTTAGAAGTTGGACAGCCCTGCCCTATATCAACTCAGACATAACATTCCTGTGTAAATGGCCAGTTCCTACACCTGGACAAAAATATGCAGGGATACAGTAAAACGAAAACTAAGAACACTGATCTTCAGAAAGCAGACACCACTCAGTGACAGTTATTAATGCTCTACAAGTTCATAAATAATCATTTTTGTAGAGGACAGCAAACAGCATTTGCCCATCCCACCATGCCATCACAGTAAGAATGATATCATATGCAGACTGAATGCCTGATTTGGGACATGTGATCTAATTCTTTTGCCTTTGCAGAATTAATGTAAAGGTTGATGGCTCTGGGGGCATCTAACAGACTGGAGCAAAATATTAGGTAAAGTATTTCAACGTATTTTAAACCCTAGTATAGACTGGGAAAACTAGTTTAGTAAGCATTCATACCCTTTCAGCAGTTTACCTCAACCAGCTAATGAGTTAGAATACAACCTGCTCAATTTACATTATTTTTTCAAAAATAACACTTGGATGTGTCATCTTTATAGAGCACAGACTTTTTGTCCCAATCCTGGGAAGCCAGTTCTCATTATGGGCTGGCAGGCCTTGCCTAGGCTACTTGTAAAGCCTGATCTCTCCCCTCCCCACAACAGATTTCAACCCTAAACACTGCCAACTGTTCTTTTAATAAGATGTGTGCACAAGCCCACCAGGATGCTTTAAAAGGCCAGCCACAAAGGATGCAGTTATTTAAGGCAGGCAGAAGTGACAATTCCTACTCCTTACAGGTTTCCATTCCTGCTCTTTCCTCCAACTAACCACAGGGCCTGCTGTCCCAAGCACATCAATAAATACCAGGTCAGGATTAAACTGTGGGTGCAAATAGTACCTTATTGCACAGGCACTAAAAAGGTTGCTTGTCACAAATGTAACTCCCCCCACACTCCTCCATCCCAACCGTGCTTCCTACAAAGAAGTAAAAAAAAGGCATGGAATGGACTATGAAGGAACGAAACTTTAACCTTCTAGCTAATACTCCCACCCCACTGGGCATTTTACTTTTAGAAATAATGCTGAAGCATGGAAAACTTCTGTGCATCCTAGTTCAAAAAAAAAAAAAAGAGCAAAATTATTTGTTTTAGTGATGCAGTGATGGAAACACCGCTGCCAAACAGAGGCAACCGATGAAACCCACTAACATCTTTTAACAAACCCTCTCCTAAGCAAACACTTAGTGTGCTAATCTAGCTCCACCTAGATCCTATCACTGATACACTTGGGCAACTCTTGCATTATTCATCATGCTGTTGGAGAGTTTAGGTTTGTTGCAGTTTCAGAAATTGTTTCCCGTTCCTCTCCTTGACCCCACACAGCCCTCACATGCTTACCCTGATATCAGAGAACAAGAGAAATGGAGAAGTACCCTCACAGTACCCTGCCTCAGCAGTGTAAATGCTCCTCTTTGTCTTAGGCTAATCCACACTCCAGCTCTCTCCCCAGGGCCCTAGCCTGCTGAAGCCCACTCCTCTTGATGTATGCATTCCCCTTCCCCCACTTTGGGTCCATGAAAAGAAACATCCTGTTCTCCCTTGGATATCTTTACCAGGAGGGCTGAACTGAACAGATAAAAGCTCTGCTTCTGTTGCATCTCAGAAGCCTTTGCTGAGCAACCAAAGGTTCATCTGAAATGGCTTTGTAAAACCAAGGCCCACATTTTATACCCTCCCTTCCCAAGCACTGCCAAAGAGAAAAGATTCCTGGAGATGCTCTGTAAAGCAGACGTGTTCTCGAGCTGGGAACTGACTGTTCTGTCCAGACAGATCTGCCCTCCTCACACCTCTCAGGTCTCCTGTTCCACTCACTCTCACAGAGGAAGAACCTGTCATCTTACCAGGGTAAAACATGGCCAAAAGACCCTCTATCACAATCAGAAGGAATTATGCAGGTTTCCACAACAGCTCCTGCCCCAGGTCCACTGCAGTGCTCACTCAGCTCTCCTGTTCCAACTCATGGCCAAGGGTGGTGGTGAAGGGATGGTCTTGCAACACACAGGAGGAAATCCTAGAGGATCACAAAGAGCCATTTTACTGGTCTTGACCACACCTCTGTTCATCAATACCCCTACTTTTGACTGTTCTTGTTTTGAATGTCTCAGCCTGCTGTCTAACACAATGGTCTGACCATGGGTTTAAGAACCTCCACTGACCTTTTGACGCTTTTCAAATTCCTACTCAAAGTACCTTTTCCAGTTTGCACCTCTAGAATGACCAAGGCTCACTTCCCACAGGAGAGTTCTCCATTGATTTCAAGTAGAGACTGCTCAGAGAAGGCAAGCAAGCATTGAGTAACCAAAAAATATTTAGCAGCAGAGTGAACTAGAAATACTTACCAAGTAAAAAAAAAAAAGAAAAGCTACAGCTATGATCTGTGTATACATATATATTATGTCAGGCATCAGTTATATTGTCTGGAATCAGAAGGGTTAATCTCAAAACCATCTCTTTTGGCCTTCAAGACTTTCTGGCAAGACTATCCTTTCCCCTCTCTCCCATTCTTATTCCTGTCTGGTAGTAAAGTTTTTTGGGTGTCAACATTTTAAGACACTATTCGAAGGATTCCAGCTATGTGTCCAGTGCAGTTAATAAAGTTCTGGTCTTCAATGCTTAGAACAGTCATAGTTTTCAAGTTACTGAAAGAAATGCCATCAGGTTGAATATTATAGGGTTATGATACATCTGGGCTTTCCCAGACATATCCTCCAATCTCCGTCCAGGTGGTTTTTTGACATCCGAACAAGCATCCAGGATTTTGCTCTGCTCCACTGGTGGGAGCAGGGGGAGGGCAAACAGAGGTAGCGGGTGCACATGCGTCTGCATGTGCACATGCATGCCTAGCATGCAGCCATGCAGAGTGGTAGAAACAGCCCTAGCAGCTGGATGCAGGTAAGTGTATGGGGGGCAGGGTTGGGGGACTGCCCGGGGTGTGTGCATGCATGCATGTATGGGGGGGGGAAGTGCAAGTGCCTGCCAGTACTGGAGAAAGTTGTCTGGCTGCTGGGGCTGTGACAGGGTTGGAGGAGGTGCCAACCCCTCCAGCAGGAGAAGCGGGGTGAAGGGCCATTTGAGGGCAGCAGGGAACTCTGCCACCAGCCCACCCACACTGGGGCCAGGCAGCCCTAGGTGGCACTGCCTGGGGAGTGGGGTCATGGCTAGGCTGCCTGGTGTGGTATGGGAGCCCCAGCTTAGGGCAGGGGGTGCCACAGGCATCCTCTCCTCCTCCCTCCAGCCTGCGCTGGGGCTGGACTCACTCCACTACTGCTTGCATGAGCTGGAGCTGCTGCACTCCACCTGGACTCCAGTAAAGAGAGGGGCAGCTGAGGCGGTGGGGAGGAGGTAGCAGCTGTGTCTCAGGAGCATGGGACACTGGCAGTGCCAGCTGGCTGTGGTTCGGGAGTGAGGGGCACCAACATGGGCGGGGGGGGGAAGACACTGGGTTGAGAGTGAGAGGCTCTGGCAGGGTCAAAGGTATGTAGGTCAGGAGGGGCAGCAGCAGGGATGAGGGGGCAAAGGACTGTGGGTCAGGAGTGAGAGGCCAGGGGTCTCAGGTCGGAAGTGAGGAGCAGCAGCAGGGAAGGTGGCTACAGGCTGGGAGTAAGGTGTCCCCTCGATAGGTGGCCTTTTTTTTTGGAACTAGAAATATGGTAACCCTAGAATATTACATCTCAATTCACTTGGCCAATGAATGATTAGTTCCAAGCAATTAAATAATTTTTTTTTGCAAAAATCTTGTTGGTCTAATAAAAAAAGATCATCTCTACTACGAGTCCTGATTGCCTAGTCCCAAGTAGGAATCTTTCCCTCCATCTCTGTCCTCCACAAAGAACTCACAATGAGCAGTCAGTCATTGTACAGTTCCAGGGCATCACTTAAAAGCAGGGGTGTCAAACTCATTTGGCCCAATGAGCTGAATGACTGGTGTACGGTCAATCCACAGGCCAGCCTGGGCCTGCAGACCAGCCCTGCATACAGATCTGGTCTGAAACCCAAGCCAACACTACAGGCCACATCTCTGACATCTTTGACTGATACAATAAATAATATCCATTTTCCCTGTGCAAACATTATAAGGGTACCTGCCAGGTTCAGAAGCTTTTTTTTTTACTAGCTTTTGTAAGCACTACTTACAGTTTAATTTTTAAAGACTTTTGTGATACTTCACCCTAAAAGCAATTTAGCTTTTTACATTTATCACCTTAGATTTAAACATTTCTCTATGGGTGACCTTTACTTCCTGTTTCACAAGTCCTAGAACAATGGTGCAGAGACCAGGATTCAGAATCAGGGAGGGAAGGTCCCAATGAGATTAAGATCTTGGAGACTCTGTAGCAAAAGAAGCGATAGGAAAGGGGCTCCATGCATTGAGAAGCCTTTGCTGAGCAACCAAAGGCGGAGAAAGTAAATAGGGATTTAATATGTCATTTCTATTAGAACTGGAGGAAATTAGGAACCAGTTTAAACACTAACAAAAGGAAGTTCTCACACAACATGCAATTAACATGTGAACCTCACTGCAGCAAGGTAGAGGCCAACAATTTAACCAAGTTCAAGAGCAGTTCAGACACACTGATGCAGGAAATGTACCTCAGTAATATTAAATATGACCATTAGGGCTGCAACTTCCATATTAGGACCTCTTAGTACTTTATATGCTGGAAGCTGCAAGGGAAGCAGGGCAGGGGATTGATCACTCTGGCTAGGCCCTGAATAAATACTTTTCCCTTTAGTATCTGAAGCGTACTGTGAGATACAGGACACTGGGCTAGATGCATCTGCGGTTTGACCTAGCATGGCATCCCTTACATTCTTAAGTTAAGCAGACTGGTCTGACTCCGTGTCACAAACCTCATGTTGAACCCTCGCATTTGCTGCCAGATAATCCTGGCTGTTGCTGTGAAATTCAAGTAGCTTCTCTATATAGCAAAAGTGGCAGGTATGACATCTTAAGTGACCAAAAATCTGTAATAATATGAACCATAAAACTAGGGAGCTACAGCTGGCTGCTCTACTGCTGTAATTAATGCTCCCCACACACTCTAAATGGATGAAAAACTATAATAATACTAGGATGAAAACAGTTCAGATTACTTCTAAAACTGGTTCCTCTTTTAAAGGAAAGTACTTTTGGTGAGGAAATGCTAAATATATTTAACATGTAGTATTTGTAGCCACAGGGTAATATCATGGTAAACCACTTGGAACATTCCAGAAAGGGATTATATAGTCATGTGAGAGCAAACAGCACATAAAAGTAGCACTAAACAGAATTAAAAGAATTACATAGGCCATCAGCCCCTCAGGCTTTGGGTCTGATCGCAGGCTGAAAAGAGAGTGGTGTCAGAAAGGGGCTCTCTCCATTGCATAATACTCCACAGCAAATAGCCTTATGGAGACATGGGACATCTTCTCGGGTATCTAAACCTTGGCTCATGTCAGAGACAGTATGGAAACTGAAGACCGCAATGAGAATCAAAACCAAGATGGAAAGAAGCAAGATAGGCCCAACGTATCTAATCTATGCAGGCAATTCTTGTGATGGGTAAGAATTAAGTAAATCTGACTCACCGTTCAAAGGGAGAATTCTGGGACCTCCGTCTCTCTCCTCTCTTCCCCCTGCTTCAGTTATTTTGTCTTCCATTTCTCCCCACACTGCAGGTTTCTCAGGTGACAGCCACATTAGTTCCTTCTTCTGCTACTGCCACCTACCAGTTTTATTATTCTGTTGCAGCATAAGGGCATATAGAAGAAGTTCTTGTTCAGCACTCAGATAATCACACAGGGATCCCTTTGTCTTAGGAGCCAAGGCTTAAATCAAGTGTCTGATATCCTCCCCTCACCCAATACCATTTGTAAAGCACAGCGAACAAGCAAAACCAATACCAGGTTTTGGGTGTGGATATATGCTGGGTGTGGACATAGGTACATTTGGAAACTTTTCAAAGGGACAACAGTCTGTTCATTCCAACTGTTGTGTGAACAGCAAAGAACAATACAAATGTATAAATGTGGACGAAGGAGTGTTAAAGCTGGAGCTTTTTGAATTATTGTGGGCTCATCAACACTAGCAATTAGAACAAACTAGCTGCTCTCCTTTGAAAGGGCACCAAAGGCAGGTGTGTAGCCACATCTTTTGAAACTCATTCCAGCAAACCAGAGAGAGGTGCAGGGCTGAACATTTAGGACCCTGCAATAGTCTCTCTTCTGCACTCCCCTACAGACAAGTTATACAATTTAACTTTTTCTGCTACCAAGAGAACATTCAAAACATGAATTATCATGGATCTTAGGTGTAAAATTTAGAGCCAGCGATGCAAATGCCTAACATATTGGGAGATGAGAAGAATTCAGACCCATTTTTTAAAGAATACTAGTCCCACAGAGAGTTCCTCAAAAGAAAAGACACAGCCAGGTGTGAAAGTGTTACATCCGTATCCTATAGCAGTCGATATACAAACAGAAACCAAAAACAAAGGAATAGGCCTGCCCAGTGGCAAGAAGAAAGAAGTGGATGCATCTTAAAGGGGAGAGGAAGGAGGGAAAGCATTGGAAAAATGTGAATATAGGAGGTCTGTAAAATTAGAGGCACAAATTTAACCCTTGATTATGCCACTGAAAATTGGAAGTCACTTTACTGACTTCCAGAGAGGGATATTAGATTTATTTCAGTGCGTCTGAGAGCAACATTTGGGTCTACCTAAAATTACTTTCTTCTGCTTCATTTATAGTAGTGATTCAACACACTGTTGACATAACTATTTTCTAGAACACACATTGATGAGTTATTTGTATAATCAAAACATTTTTAAAACAGGGCTAAGAAAGGACTCCTTTATTAGGAGTATACTTAAGATAAAAATGCATTTTATCTGGGATACTCATCTTGAAAACTTGCCTGAGGAATCATATGCCCAACTAGGGAACTCCCTCTGCTATCTCCTTTACTTCTGGGCCTCAGCTTCCATCATGGATTCTCCTATTCTTAGGAAGATACTAAATTGTGGATATCTGCAAGGTGATTTGAAACCACTGGCTGGGAGGTGAAAAAACAACTAGGTGTTTATAGATGCTGAGATATTATAGTGAGAGGAACACTAAAAATACTCCAGAGGGATACCATCAGTGCTGGGTTGTTTGCTTTAAGCAGAGGCATTCTTCCATCTGCCCTGATGCCCCAATACCCAGCCCTTCTATGTAATTTTAATCCTAAAATTAACTGTCTTTGTACTAGTTTTCCATACCTGTCAACTTCTAATTGATGCCGTTAAGTTTGTGCTCACTGTACACCTGGGGAAGCACCATAGCCCTGTGAAAACTTAAGCCAGAATAGCACATTGGAAGGAAAAAGATAAAAAAGTAGAGATTCAAAGAGGATGATGGAATTTGTGCACTTAGACACCATCCCCATTATGACACAGTGTTGGCTTTAAACCACCCTCACAGTAGTCTCAAATGAACAAAGTAAGGGAAAAAGCTTGGAAGATTTCTTAAAATTTATCTTATTCAGGGGGGAGGGGGGAGGAGAGAGAAAGAAAAAAAACGTAAGATTTGCTCTCTTAGCCTCATTGTTGGAGAAATCCTCTGAGAAGATTCTTCAAAAAAATGGATTGAATAGGAAAAAGAAGAAAGGAAGGAAGAAAGGAAAGAAGACAGGCAGACAAGTTAGCAAACGTGATGGTTTAAAAAAGGAGCAGAAAGAGTGAATTTACCTGCCAACAGGTCGGTTTTGGATGCCACCAAACTGCTGCATTTACCGTTTTACCAGCTTGCGTTACTGGGGGGAAAAGTTTAGGAAGGAATATTCTCAAGGACTTTTCATAAGCTCTCACTCTTGCCATCAGAAAGGGGAGAAGGGAAGTTTTTTCTCTGGATTGTTTGACTTTTTTGGCTCCTGAAAAGTTTTGCAAAGAACAGTAAGAGTATGAACTGTTAGAAGACATTTCTTATGCACAAAGTAGAATAGTTTACAAAACCACCTGAGAACCGCACATCAGTTTGAGACATTAGTTTTAACAAACAAAACATTTCAACTGAAAAAACTGTAATACAAGGGCTTTTGAGGTTTCTTTCAGCAGGCTAATTAATATATAATATCGGAACACTCCAAAAATTGCCCTCCAAGGTCAAGAAAGACAAAGAATATAACAAAGAAAAAGCAGCAAACACCTGGTTATAAATCCTGCAATGTTACATTTTAAAAGAATTCCTAGAACAGAGAAATTAAAAATGGGGAAAAAAAAGAAAAGGAAAAAAAAAAAGAAGAAAAAGACAGTAGCAACATTGGTTACCTGTCCGAGCACCTACAATTCCATAGAGAGAACAGGAGTGGTCGTGTCTCTCACACCAGCCATATAGCCCATAAACCTTCTCAAAAAGAGCGAGCCATGAGAAAGATACTGTACATACAGTTTACTTTCACAGAGTCTCTCTAGGCCCTCAACACCCTATACATATTTTACTGACTGAAGCCCTTTGCAAGGGAGGGGAGGAGGATCGAAAAGAGTCACTGATGCCATGCATTTGATTTAAACGTCCTGTGCAACATTTGAAGTACCCTGTTTTTGCACCTGACATATACAGAAGTTCCAGAGGCATTTCTTGAGCAGATAATGCACTTAAAAGATATCACTGAGGCAGGGCAGGAGAAAGGCCATTGGAGGCTTGATCATTAACTGAGAACAAAAAGATGACCAGTTCATGTGTGTATGTAGTGCTGATCTTCCATCACGTTACAGATGAGGCATTGTAGCAATCCAGAGAAAGGTTTTATAAAAACACATTGGTGCAGTAAATACAAGGCTTAACAGTATACAAAGCTATATAGGTAACCTGACTTGACATAGTGATAGAAATAGTAAACACATGACCAGCTGAAGAAAAGTCTCCACATGCAAACAGAAAAAGAAAAAAAAAACAGGTCAGACAAAAAACAGTTGCAAACAGCATACGGATTTCCATCAGATTCAGTTGAAAAAACTTTTTTTTGCAAACCAAAATTTGTACTTGGTTTTCAAGTTATAAATTGATGTGCATTGACACTTTTAAAACACAGTGTAGGCTGATTACCTGCCATTACCAATATCAGCTTTCAAACCAGAATGTAATAGGTTGCAACAGTGCTATTAAAACATTGGAATATGGCAAGTGTTCCTCAGAATATGGAAACAAGGGGAGTACAGCCCATAGTGGTCATCTGGCTCTGTGGCTTAAATGTGACAGAGACAATCCCTGGGTGGGATGGGCTTGATGTTTCTTAGTTGTGTATTACAGACAAAAATATGAAACCCATTTTTTCTTTCCCCACTTATACATCTTGCTGACCCAAAGCAATGGGTAAGCAGGGGAGAAGTACACCATAGAGCTCTGCCCATTTTTATCACTGGATCATCAGCAACGCATTTGTAAGCAGTATCAACTGCTGTCTAAATGAGTATGTGTGAGGTTATTAACTCTGACTTTTCCCTTCTGAGCAATGTATGCACAATTTTTTCCAATCTTGCAGTATTAACACTAATCAGATATGAGGACCTCATCACAAGGGAGCTAACTACCTGCTTGTGTTTTAGAATAAATCACATGTGTTACTAAGCAAACTTGTATAGCTCTAAAATGTGATTAGGAATAGGAAATTCTTAAAGGTGAGAAGCAATAAGAGATTCCCTACTGTTGTGGCATCTTTCTTCATGCCTACACATTGTGGGGACTCAAGCCCACCCAGGAAGTTTGGCTACAAGCATCTTCCTGCAAAAGCTCTACTTACTAACTAACTGTAACAATACTGCAGAGGCCTTTGAAGATTTCTGCAAGCTGACAGGGAGTCAGCTCTGCTCCTTTGCCCCACAGGTGTTCAGGATGCACTAACATAGGGTAGAAACTAAAGACTCAAATCAGCATGTCGAAGAGAACACAGGAAACTCCAAAAAACAGCTCTTTGACAATTAGATTATGGGAGAAGGGACTCTGAGAAGACAGAGCTTACCAGGTAGTTGTTTGGATTGGATGTAACCCATGTTGGGATATTTGTTCGGGTCATAAAGAGAAATCTTTTGTTTTCTTTTGTGTTAACCTGTACACCTGAAGGCTTGGGAATAAAGGCAGGGAAGACCCTGATTGCTGAAAACTTGTTGCTGAAACTTTTGTTGCTGAACCAGCTGGTCCACTCCACCTGTTCACACCAACAGTCAACCTTTCACTTGATTTTAATAATAATATTTAATTCTACAAAAAAAGGTCATTTTTTTACATTCCATCTTAAAATAAAAAAGGAAAACCATACTGTACAAATAAGCATGATCAAACCTCCATGAAAGCAGGTTAATACTGTTCTGTTTATTGCCTCTTGAAGTCTCTCTGTGTAGCGTCCATGTAGTGTTTGTTTAAGGTCCCAGTGAAGGTGAAACAGCACAGCGGCAGAGAAGTGAGGGGGCCAGAGAGGTGGGAAGTGCAGAGCCTCAGAGGGTACCTGGGACATGCTCCTCCTTTAAAGTATCCAGATAACAGCAGCATTGCACGCGCATGACTCCCCCCTCAAACAAACCCTATTTTCACAAGATTGCCTTTGAGTTGTAAACGTCTTATGTTTTGTTCTTTAAAAAAACAAAAACAAAAAAGGCTTGTATTTATTTATATAATCTATAGTTTCAGTGCTTTATGAACCCAGAGGGAAGGAAGAGTAAGAAAGGGATGAGGAAGATGAGGACTTAAAAATGGACTCAGCATTGCTGTTTTGGTTCCTGCTTTTTCAAAACAGCTCAGACTGAATAAGAAATTGCGCAGCCAGGAGGAGTGAGGAAAATCAGGCAGCCTGGAAAGAAAATTAGGAGCTGAACAGCCCAAAAACCAAAGAGATAGAGCAAAGTGCACATGCACACACATACGTGCACACACACAGACACCCATTCACACAGAAGGGTCTAGGAACCATTTAATCACTGCTTGTGTCCTTTGGTTATATTTTAATTCTGGATGAACCTTATTATTACTATTATGTTTTAATTTGCTGCACAGTTTCCCAAAACCTAAGAACTGCATATTTTCCCCTGGATACAACTCTTTGGAACACCATTAATATTGAATTTGAGATAGTTTCAACTTGGGAAGTGCAAGCCTCGTAATACTGGTATTGAGTGACCTTCAGTTTTATCCTAAAGAGTTTCTCGGTATTTTGGAGTTTTCAACTACCTTTTCCCTCCTCCATACTGTACCAGATTTCCCCCTTAAAATGACCAAAAAAAAAAGAATGATGTTCAGGCTTCAATTCTGTGTTCTGTCAACAAACAGTTTGCAGTGTTTTCACTTTGGCCACTGTTAAAGATGCAGGCATAGAGAAGGGAGTGTTGGATTAGCATGTATTAAAAAAAAAAGGAACATTAACATAGCATCTCTCTCAAAAAGACTAAAACACTAACAAACACAAGTCAATGCACGTTTGTTTTAAACTAATGTAATTCTTTTTTTCACATTGGATTAAACATTATTTTGTACACCAAACATTACAGTGCTGTTTATCTCCTCCAATCATGCAAAAATAGTTAAAACATGCCACTTCTGCCATGAATAAAACGTGACCAATTCTCCTATACACCTTCTGCCCAAAAACAGGATTTAAGATGATAAAAAACACAAATATTAAAAATCCCCCTTCAAAAGCGTTATAAACAAATATGGACACAAAGCTATCAGTTAATACTGAAATAGCAGAAGTCGCAGGTTTGCACTGAAAGCTCAAGTTTAACAAATACTTCGTCTTGCTTCCTTGTTTAGGAACCAGATCCTACAATACCAAAATGGGTCTTTTCTTTTAACAGTAGGAGTTCAGCAACTGTGAAGTATCAGGCCTTAAATAACCTCAACTTTCACAAGGTAAGAGGCACTCCACAACTGACAGAATCAAGGTCTTAAAGAGACAACTGCACAATTTCACAGAAGTTTCTGGAGAGTTGTGAAACAGCTTTCCAAAACCAAAAGTGTGATTGTGCTACAGTGTTGCCCCTTGAATGCAGGTAGCAATAAGACTTGGGACCAGAGCTGCATCCAATAAAATCCCTTTGTGGGCTGTGAATTAGGCATCCCCAATTAGAGAATGAAACTGATGCCATGTTCTAAAGAATTATAAAGGAAGAACAGCAACCACAGAATATGCACCTATGAAACCTTTTAAGAAAATCTCATTCCCATGACTGGTTCCCTCCCCATTCCTTTCATCTCCCTGAGCTTCTCCGATAAACAGCATTGCAAGTTGGTTTTAAAAAATTTACAAGAGATACGTTGGTCATGTATTTACATGTGGCATCACTCTACAAGGAGTTTGATCTCATTGGCTATTAGCTGGTTCATGTTGAACAGAGCCCCCGGGAGCTTGGTGAGCAACTCTCTCTCCGTGGTCTCAGGGTCGCTGTCGACAGAGCTGGAGCTAGCACTCATATTGTCGACAGCGGCGCTAGCTGGAGGGCCCAGCTCTGGCTCGCTAGTCTCGCTGGCCGTGGACACCACAGAGAGTAAGGACATACGCCGCGTCAAGCGACCGGGGGCAAGGAGAGAAGCGGCATAGTCCGCTATGATACCAGCTACATCTAGATTACAAGCCTTGTCAAAGGCAATGAAACCTACATTTGCATTGGCCTCGCAGACGTAGAACGAGCCGTCATCTTTCATCAGGAGGTCGATGCCACATACGTCCATCCCCAGGATATTTGACACCTGGACTGCCAACTGCTTGCCTTGTTCACTCAGTGAGCACATCATTCCTACACCGCCTGGCAAAAGATAAAATAAGAGTCAATTCTCTAGCTGTGATCTGGTTAGATATCACCTGCTCAGCAGGATAGTCATGGCTCTCATCTTGGAGAACATACAGAGGAAATAAGAATGTTGCAGGAAGGGTGTGGGTGACCCAGAAAAGGACTACTTACTTCCCTTTCAGTAGATAATGAACAAGACATTGACTGGTGGCATGAGGTGTTGAAAACATTGCCTTTCAAACAAATCAAACAAATTTCTGACCATTTTTGTCAGCACAGAGAACACACCTCACATCTTATTCTTTAAATAAGAGGGCTTGCACTTTTCTTAGCCCAAACAGGTATGTTACTTTTTTTGCTTATCATATATGGAGATCTGAAACAGTCCCAACTCTGCAGTAAGTATGCCTGCTTGCTGCTTCTTTTAAAAACTTGGATCTTCCAGCAAAATCAGACTTTACATTCATGCTAAGGCTAAGACTCCACTTGCAGTTTCAACTGTATATAACCTTCATCCCTTTCTGACCTAACATACTACATAGCGTTGCTGTTGAACGTTAAAACAGATTCCCTGGAGTGGCTGCAGGTCAGCAGCAAATGTGGAAGTGTACAAAAGCACATGGCCTCAGTCTCTTTGCATATCCACTGACAACATCATTGTCAATAGTGTTGAGCCTCTGCAGCCCCCACTAGTTTTTAATGACAACTGCGGGGGCTTTATCCCTTGAGCAAAAATAACAAACAAACAATGAAGCTTTCTTCCTTGTTTCATCTTTCAAAACTGGGTCAAGTTCCTTAATACCTGGTACACTGAAAATTCCCAGGTTATTCAGAAACATACCTCTGCTCTCCCAAAACTTTTGTATAACTGTAGTTGTACTGTACATGAACACGGAAAAGATAAAATGGGGCTCAGCCAAGTCTAACTCTCCCCCAAGCATGCCCCAGATCCAGAATTGCACAGAAGATACCCGCTTTGGGGAAAGTAGGAGCCAGGTGTTGTCCTTTTTCCTGTCACATTTTTTTTGAGGGGAGGGAGTGGGGAATGCATGAAAATCAGCACTGCAACTGCAAAAACAGTTCAAGAAGGACTGACAGTGAAGACTCCTGACTGCTTTCTTCTGTTTTCACTCTTCACCTTCTCTACCCTGTGCTAAATGGATGTTTCCTCCAACTCCTCCCATACCCTCCTTTCCTTTGTCTTCCCACCTAATTTATCTCCTTCTAACAGAAAATAATAAAACCAAAACAAGGATATTGTGGCACTAATGTAGTATCAGCTGTTATCCATAGATTGTAGGGGGCTGGGACATTATCACATAATTCAGTCTGCTTGTTTCTTCTACCTATTTCCCCATCTCACCCGTCTTTCGCTTCAACTTGTCAGAAGTTCTGTGGAGCAGGTATCAGCATTTGTTCTGGGTTTAGTCAGCACAGTGACTCCTCATTCACCCCATATACACTACTGTAATAAACTTGATTAAAAAAACCCGTAAATATTATTTAAATTGGGGTTGCCACTTATCTCCCATTGGGCTTCACAAACGCTGATCAAGGCCACAGGCAATGGTATTCCTACCAAGTGAGCAGTTACTCTGCATCCTTCCATCTGTTGAGCAGCGGAGCATGGTGCCCACCGACGCGGCCTCCTACTACAATGACACGAACATCCTTGCCGTGGGACTCCTTGACATATTTCTGGAACAGGTAGGGGGCATCATGACGGATCAAATGGCTCAGGTCTGCTAAATGGTGCTTGTCTCGTGCTAGGAATACAGCTTTTCCTGTGTCAAAACAGAACATTGAAGGATGGGGATGAACACTGAAAGCAGTGTAAGACCCGTCAGAGCCATCTACACTGTTAATTCAGTACATGTAAAATCTCCAAACTGCCCAGCCTCAAGGCCCTGATATACTTTACATCCATTTACACATTCCCTGTAGAGACCAATGCAGGGGAGAGCAGGCAGGTGGAAAGGGGTGCCCAGAGCAGTGGGGGGACAATGACCTGGCCATGGGAGGTGAAAGGAACAAAGAGGCATGGCTTGGCCCCAACCTGGACCCATGGGGTTTTGAAGGGAATGTGACCCAGCTCCAATCTGAGGGAAGATGGCATGGCATGGCATGGCCTGACCCCACAGAGTGTTGGGGTGGGCGTAGCCCAGCCCCAATTGGGGGAAATGGGGACATATCCCAGCCCCAGCCCAGCCCTGTGGAGGAAAAGGGGGTATAGTCCAGCCTCATGTGGAGGGGGCATGGCTTGGCTCCAACCAGATGTGTGGGCCTTGGGGATGTCGCAGGGGTGGGGGAGAGTGGCCATATTAATGGCCACCATTCCCTCACAGCCAAAATTTCCTAACTCATAGCATGCCTTGTGGGCCAGATGAGATGGCTCTGCAGGCCACATTTGGCTTGTGGATTGGAGGTTGAGCGCCCCTGGTCTAGCTTCATCCTCTCTTAACCACACTTCAAATAGTTGAAGGCTGTTATTAAGTCCCCACTCAGCCTTCTCTTTTCCAGACTAAGGGCCTCCTCCTTACACCTTAAACTCTGAACTTCACAAATGTTGATGGGTGTTAGTGCTAGCTCAAGTTGGGAGCAGTCACACATTCAGGCCAGCGGGTGCATTTATACACATACCCTTTTCCCCCTGTGATTAATTAAGTCTGCTCCATACACAAACTGAAGTGAACTGTGCTGCGCTGCGTGCAGATGTGTAAGTGGCTGTGTGTCAGTGTGCAGAAAATGGCAGCAGTGCGCTTTTGAACTAAAGCACCTCCAAGGTGTTTTAGTCCAAAAGCGCACTGCCACTATTTTCTCAGCACTCATGTGCAATTCGCCGATTATAAAACTGCAAGCGTTGCAGCACCAGGAGCTTCCACTGTGGTGCTTGCATGTGTAAAAATGCTCCAGGGGCCTGGAGGACTGTAAGATAAGAATCCCTCCCACATCCTCCCCTCCCCTCCCCTCCCCCCCCCCCCCCCCCCCCGGCTCCTCCCTTCACCTCCCAGTTTTCCCCCACAGCATTACTTACTTGTGGCTGCCTGTGCACCTTGTCCCAGAGGAGCAGGCAGGGAAGGGTTAATGTGACTGCCCAGTAGCCGCTGCTCTTCTGGCCTAGATTGCAGGTGGCAGTTTAACTCTGGCAGGCAGTTTAACCCTTCCTTACCTGCTCCCCAAGGATGCACAGAGTGGGCATCCACAAGTAAAAGGTTGTAAAGGCAACAAGTGGGGAGGAGCAGTGGGCCATTCAGGCCAGTATGGCGGGCAGCAGGTGGGGGCACCTCACTATACACTGAAGTGTGGCCTATAGGAGGCTACAACTTAGTATAACACAGGCTGTGTAGCACAGATCAGAGATAATCTTCCCTTGGAGTGGTGTCACTGAACCACATAACTTACAACTGTTGAAGACATTAATGTGCAGACAATCCAGGGGTTAAAGAGCTCTAGGAGCTTCCCAAAATTTCCCTGTAACAAGGTCCTAAGTAAGACTATTTTCCCTCAGCCTCTCCTCAGAAGTCATGTGCCCTAGTTCCTGGACCATTTTCATTGCCCTCCACTGGATTCTCTCCAATTTGTCTACATCCTTTCTGTAGTGGGGGGGCCCAAAATTCCAAAACTGGACACAGTACTTCAGGTGTGGCCTCATCAGTGCTGGATAGAGGAAAAGAATCACTTCCTGAAATCTGGCACTATTCCTACTAATGCAGTCCAGTCTGCTGTTAGCCTTCTTGGGGCACACTGTTGGTTCCTATTCAGTTTATTGTTCACAGTAGTCCCCCAGCCCTTTTCTGCACAGCTGTTTCTTAGCCACTTGGTCCCCAGCCTGTACTAGTGCCTGGGTTTGTTCCGTCATAAGTGCAGGACTTTGCATTTGTCCTTATTGAACCTCATAAGATCTTTTGGCCCAATCCTCCAATTTGTCATGGTCTCTCTGATGCCTAGCCTTACCCTCCAGCATATCTACTACTCCACCCAGCTTGATGTCATCCAGAAATTCTACTGTTCCAGGCCCTGGGGAGTTTCCATAGCTATGGTAATGCATCTCCAGCCAAATCTTTTTATTCCAATCCCAAACACAACTCCACCAATGCACCCTAGTACTAACATGCAGCATCTCTACTAATTCTAGTCCTAGGGTCCTTGTGGCAACCGCTATTTCTCTTAAAAATTGTTTTCCAGTGTTGAAGTCTATTAAACACTCAGGAGCAAAAGGCTGGAATTATTTAGGCACAAACTGAAAGCAAGTTCTAGGGCCCCCCAAAACCTCCCCAGTTGTATACATGGAAGACCACTATGCACCTTTTCCCCTCACCCACGTCCCCATACCCACCTCGGTGACCCCGCGTGTTTTTCACCACCATGGGGAACTCCAGTACCTCTGCCTCATCAATCATTTTGGCAAAATTCTCATGACCACCTGACAAGAAAAGAGCCAAAAAAAAGTTACATGCAGTCAAACTGCTGCTGCCAATTTGTGGATACATCTGCTTCATCCACACTCCACAGCCACACTTACAGTTAGAAGCAGCAATACACACCAATGGTAAAAGAAACCAAGGTATAAGGATTAGTGTGTCCCAGGCCCTTATCCATGACAAGACTTTAATTCTTCGTTCACAAGGAAAATGCATCATTTTGAGGTGCACCGATACATCGGTCCATATCATATCGACACCAGTAAAAGGAAAATTTACATTATCAGCAATCAGCCTTTTTTGGCTGACGTAGCCAATAGCGTCACCGATAAATGCTGTATGCATGTGCACATCCTCAGCATGCATATGGCCAGCCCAGCAGCTTGAAGACCAGCGTTCAGCTGGTAAGCCTGCTGGGGAGGAAGGGGTGGGAGAAGATCAAGCCCCCGTGGTGAGGAAGGGAGTGGAGCTGGGGCAGGCACTGCCCAGCCAGGCAGGGTGAGGCACAGGATGAAGCCCCAAGCAGCGTTTTCACCACTGTGTGCAACCCGTGGGAGGCATGTGGGACATGTGCTTCTGGGATCTGTGTGCAGGGCAAGGGCAGGCTGCTGCTGCAGGTTGGGGCTGGGGTTCGAGTTGGGCTTTTCCCAGACGGGCAGCTGGGTTGAGGCTGCGCTCAGAGCAGACTACAGTGGCGCTGGCAGAGGGGACTACAGGGGGGCTATGGCAAATTTTGGGGTGGCTGTAGCCCACCTCATAGCCCCCTTCCTAGCGCTGCTGCCACCCAAGCACAGCCCCAGCCCAGCTCCCAAAAGCCCAGCACCGCCCCTGGCCCCAGCCAGCAGTGGCAGCCCACCCTTGCCCCATGCATAAATCCCAGGAGCACACACCCCCTATGCTCCTACACATTGGGGGAACACCTCCCACCTCCCCCTAGGACAAGCTGCTCATGGCTCTGTCCGGCACCTCACCCCACTGGCACAGCACCTACCTCTGCCCCACTGCCTCCCTCACTGCAGGGGCCTTGATCTTCTCCCCCCACATACCCCTTCCCTCCCCCTGCCTCTTCTCCCCCCCACAACAGACTTACCAGCCAGATGCTGCTCTCGAAGCTGCCAGGCCACACATCAGCAATTGGATCAGTATCAGCCGATATGGCTTGTTAACAACCGGCCATTGGTATCGGCCCAAAAAATCTTTATCAGTGCACCCCTAGTATTATTATTCTCTCTCACTTTCCCTTCCTAATATGCCACAGTCTGCCTTGGAACTCTCAATTGCTACTGACGAGACTCAATCCCACTCCCAAAATTGGAACACTCCAACTTTATAAACGCTTTCATAATCTCTATTCTCTCCTGTTGACCAGTTTCTACCTGCCCCTAACTCCTCCCATCCCATCTGCTTGGAAGTAAAGCAATAGGGAGTTGCACTAGTCACAGTTCCATCCAAACTACTAGCAGGAAGGCAAGACAAGATTCTGGAGTCAGCAGAATGCACACTCCACCTGCCCTTCCAGGTTGAAAGCAGCAACACGGACCTGGATTCTGCCTGGCATTATAAAGGTTTCCTCAGCCCAGCTCATCCATTATTCAGAAGGCTGACCACAACATGAGGAACAAAAATAATAGCGGGGCTCTCCTGTCTCCTCATCTGGCCCTGAGGGCGCATACAGTACAACAGAGAATGAGAGCCAGAAAGTAAGCAGCACACTACCCTGCCTGGGATTTCACTGCTTGCAACAGAATACAGAAAGCTTTCCATATCCTGCTTTTCTTGGCAAAGCCACCAGCTACCAGTCACCTAACAAGAGAGGGCCTAGAGTCCAATACCCGAGATGGACACTAATAGAAAGTGTAGGGAGAGCTGTGTAGGGTGGGAGATAGTTGTTGGTTATCCCATCATTCTTTGGATCTCTCTTTAGCAAAGAAACAAACCCCTTCACTTCTCCAAAGGCTGAAGCAGCTGGTTCTCTAATGTGAAGAAGTCATTTTTCAAGTGAATGGGTTTTGTTTCCATATTAGGTGACAAAACATGGGTAAGTCTCGACTCATGGGATGTTTTTCCAGCCGTGCAGGCTTGGTATACCCGATCCCTTAACAAAGCCACCTGCACACAGAAGCAAAAATTCTGCCATTTCTGTGGCAGAAAAGGAAGTCTGGAGAGATATCTTCCATTCTTGAACACACTATAGTTAAGGACACAGGAACTGCCATACCAGATCAGATTAGTGGTCCATCTGATACAGTAACTTGATTTTCACAACAACCAGTCCCAGATACTTCACAGGGAAGTGCAAGAAATTCAGTTACTGAATAATTCTCCCAGAAAGAAAAAGTTCCTTTCCTATCCCCAGGCAACTGATGGTGATTAAGCACAAGAGTTTTAAACATTTTTAGTCTACGGAACATAGCTGTAAGTGCTCTCATTCATATCAATGTCTGGGTTTTTTTTCAAAATACTATTAAGATTCTTGACTTCAGCAATATGTCATGGTGTCTAATTCTACAAATGAAACATGGGTGTGATAGGGAAACTGCAGCCTCCCTGTGGGAGGAAAGCATGGGCTACTGAGGGATGTTAAAAGAGGGCTGTAGACAACACCCCTTAGCAAGAGGTAAGGGAGTGGACAGGGATGGGAGGGAATTAGGGAAGAGAAATTTTATCATTTATGGGTGTAATGAATGGGGAATAAAAAGCAAGTCTGGGTTGGAGGAAGAAGGCAGGGAGAGAAAAAACGCTCCACTGGGGAGAAACAGGTGAGCTGGCAGGTGGGGTGGAGTCAGTGAATTATTTTGCATTTGGGGGTATTTGTGGGGAGGGGGGTTGTTATACTATTGTATTTAAATATTTCACTCTGCTTTTATAAATTGGTATAAACCACACTGAGTCCCAAACAATCTATGTACCATGCAAAAGCAAGGCACAATTCTCTTTTAATCCAAGGAGCTCCAAGACCTTTACTTATCTCACTTTATTAGAACCCCCAACTCAGACAAGAGGTGTGTGTCTGGGGGTGTATTAATTCACAGTTTAAGTCAAGGGTCAGCAACCATTTAGGAGCTGCTGCTCCTCTAGCTGACACCACTTTCCCAAAACATCTGCAGACATCTTCTGCTGCAGAATTATGATCAACTTCCTTAGTTTTGCAGGCCAGGTGACAGCACTTGGGCTTGATCTGACCAGTGGGCCTTAGATCACCAACCGCTGATTTAAGGGACTTGTCCATTGTGTTACAGCAAATCAGTGGCAAAGCTAGAAACAGACTCCAGGGCTGCGTCTGCACAAGCGCAGATGTTTGTTTCCCCAGGGACAAGAAGCAGCAGCAGCAGCACACCTTGTACTGCTGCTACTTGTCCCCAGGGAATGTGCATACCATGCACCCTCTGGTGCATGACAGGTTACCCCAAGTGAGGTAAGAGAGGCTGGGCCCAGCAACTGTGATTGCTCCAGCAGCCTCACCTGGAGTCCTGGGGGTCTTGAGGAGCAGTGGCTGCATTGCTTCTGCAGCTGGAAGCATAGCTCTGGCAGGTCAGGCTCTGCTTTTGCATGGTGCGCATTGCCCTGCTTTTTTTCTGTGTGGTTTTTATTGATCCTGGGAGTCGAAAACAACCCCTGCATTGCAAGGTAGCAGCGTGGGGAATGCCTGAACGTGTGGTGCATGGCGCTGCAGATGTGTTTGTGGTGCCACATACCACATGGCCATACTTGTCTGGATGTGGCCCAGGAGGCCTCATTCCCAATCTCCTGCTCCAGTCACTACACATTTCTCTCAGGCAGCTGTGCCATGCAATCCAGTCCTAAAGACTTCCAAAATTTACCTGACTTCCTACTTAGTCTAACTACTGTTTCTGGATACCATGTTGTCTATTTGACTTTGTGGGCTTACCATAAGAGAAAGTGTCTGGGAGAGGCACACCATGACCAGCCAGCTCCTGGAAGGTCCAGAATTTGTTGACACAGTTGAGGATGGCTTGGGGCCGATTCATCAACCGACAACCCATCTTCTCCAGGTGACGGAGAACTGTGATGTCACTGTCGCTCTGGACCCAGGGTGTTGGCACACGCACCACCACTACCTGTGGGTAAGCAGTAACAAGCTCCCCATTTACCCGGAGACCTGCAAAACAGAAGGAGAGAAAAGCCATTCTTATGAACTCCAAGGACTCAAAACAAAGAGGGAGAGAAGCCCAACAATCATTGCCAAATGAGATGATACTGCTCATCCATCTTGTCTACTATGATAAAGAACAATACTTTGTTTAAATAGAACTCTACCCCCAAAAATGCACCTAGTAAATTGCACCATTTTGGATGTAAGGTAGAAAAAAAATCCTGCTCTTGCCTCTTAATATATTTAAAGCTGGAATTAGATAGAATATAATTTGTAGTAAACAATCCTAAACTAGTTCCCAGGATAATAGATAAATATAAATTGGTACTTCACAATCTCTAATAACTGAATAGCATGCATATCTGAAGGGATGGGTGGAAATTCAGGAGTACAAACAAGTTGCAGGAAAGAAAGAGTGATATGGCTGCTTTTGGAAAGTGTCAAATCTCATAAGGAAGGCTGGGCAGAGGAGGGCCAGGGGGGAGCTAGGAGATATTTTTGGTGTTTACTTTATCCACTTTGCCAAACTGCAGCAAAAACTTGTAGAAGCATAAACATCACACCATGGTACAATTTAGAGGAATCTCAGTTGCCATCAGCAGACTAGGAGTAAAAGGAAGGAAAGGAAGAAGGGCAAAACAGTGACAGCAAATTTAAATTTCTGTGCCTGGTGGAAGCCAGCTGGAACAATTTGGGTCTTGCCAAGGTGTATTAACGAACATTTTCCATATCAATAAGCTTATTTGCTTTCTGAATAAAAGTTTTGATCTACTCAATTCTCTGGTGTGCAATAGGTAGAGTCAGCAGCTGTATGCGTTTTAATTTTGCATTCAATGAGCACTACAATTAATGCTTTTAGCTGGAGACAGGTTCTCTCTGCTGCCCTTCCTGTTTCCTCCCACCCAAGATACATTTCAGAGCTTGCCTTTTATAGAAAGTCACATGTACCCTACAACACAGAGAAATCTGCCCTCTCTACCTCCATAGATCTCCATTATGGAAAGGGCAGAAAGAGCTATTTCCAACACACATCCTTTTTCCCAATCCACTCTCCCACAACTGGAGAGAAAATGAACACAAGGGGAAGGCTGTTCTGGCAGCTCACCTCATTAGCACCAAGCACTGCCGCATTGCAGCTGACATGACTGGCGTGTTTAAGCAAGCAGGCTTCAGACATGCACGCAAATTATTTTACAGCATTTTCTCAAGCAAGATTAAAAAACAGTGACTGCCAAAATAACCAAGCAGGATGTGAATACCTGGGAGAAGGCAAACAGCCCCTTCAACCTGAAGAAGAACCTCAATTTGGCAAATAAGAAGCACTCATTTTGTCAGAGTTATTCCACATTCAGATTCCTGGTTGGTCACACGTTTCCACACCTAACCTCCACCCACTTTTCACCCTTCATGGTGCATGGTTGACAGCCCAGAGGTTGCAAGTTTGAAGCTGAAGCACCAGTGCTCATGATGCAGCCTGTCAGATTCAAATCTGCAAATTCCTTGTCACAAAGACATGGAAAAAGAAAGGAAAGGACACTTACATTGTATAGAGACACACAGAAGTTGTGCAAGTCTGTTAACCACAGCCTCACAATAGCCATTACATGTTTACACTGGGCACTAAAATATTGCATGTTTCCAATTAAAGAACCCTCTGAATCCATTTAGTCACTTCTCTTTAAAATGAAATCATACTGTTTTCAGCAGTTTTTGGCTGTGAGAGTTTACAAAAAAGGAAACAGCAGTTTGAAGGAGACTGTAGACCACCTCCAGCATTCCCCTAAATATCTGGACCAGATTTTATTACACTGTTGTAAATTCAAGCCAGGCCACTGGCTCCCATCAGGTGACACTGGAATGACAGTGATTCAACCACAAGGATAATCTGGCTTTTGTTTTTGATTCAAGCATCTTCTCCGGTCTGGACACTCTCCTCCCCAGAACAAAGAACATTTTCTCTTCCCTCAGAGGAGACAGTTTAAAAACAAAGAGGAGAGAGGCACTCGATGAAATGTATAATTTGAGTCACTGCTACTGACGTGCGCCATAAAAATTAGCTGCAGTCTCCCAGCAACAGAGTGCTGCACAGAGAGGCAGCTCCATTAAGGTAAACAGGAGAGTCAGATTCTGCCATTTTGAAAAATAAGATTTAGCACTGGTCCCAAGATCCAGCCATTAGTAGTCAAGTTAGTGTCCAGCATTGCCAAGTACCCTGGTAAAGTGATAGTTATATATCCAATCATGCACTAATATTCAACTTGTTAACCTATATAGCAAATTATCTTTCCAAACAAATGATGTGTATACAAAAAAAATAAATTGATATGTACATCAGAGCTGTAATAGGTAAGAATTGCTCAAGAGTTTAAGGGAATGCATACCCAGCATCTTTTCTTTAGTGCAGTGGTTTGCAAACTTTTTTTCTTCTGTGGACCCTACAAAAATTCTGAATGGAAATGTAGCCCCCTTTGGAAATTCTGAATGGAGGTGCAGACTCCTTTGAATTGTAAGTATAAATTCACATGACTATGATCAAATCAAAAGCATCTTTCATGAACCCCTAAACATCCCCGGGGTATTAGTATCATCCCAGGACAGTAACACTGAAGTAGGTCTCTTGCAAGGCTGTTCAGTGGCCTGGCAGTTGAGCTCTTAGCAGGCAGATGTCCAACATCAGACAAAAACACCTATATAACATTGGGCCACCTTGTTGGCAGCCTCAAAGGAGACCCAGAACAGAACAGGTAAACAAAAGTGCCTAATTGGTTAAGTTAGGGGAAGAAGGAAGCTCTTGGATAGTTTCTGTATATGACTGATACCCATTTGCAGCCTTTTACCAATAACATTCACATTAAATAGTGGACAAAAAGCTTCCTGCATATGTAATTATAAAACACTTTCGGATTTTTGGACATGAGGCAGCGTAAAACTAAAGGCTCGAATAACAACAGAAACAACAAAATGCTTTCATTTAGATGGACCTTTCCACCCAAAAATACCAGCTAACTTTTGCTCTCCTTGGCAAGACAGAACTCTCCAGAACAGAAGATGGTAAGTCTTTAACTCCGTGCAATAATTTAGGACAAGAAATGGCTAGCACTTAATCTAGACTAAAAACTGGGGGGAATTTTAGAAATACAAGCTGTAATTACTTGAGATGGAATTTGATTAGGACACACTGTACTTTGGCAGGGGGAGTGGGGAAGCAACCCAACCTCGGCTTTCACTCTCATACAAAAGTTAGTCCATCAAACAGCACCATAAAACCAATTAAGACCAACACCAGCACCATGCTATTAAATAGCCAACAGGGCAGAACCTAATTCAGATTCAGATAAATTCACAGCAATTTTAGGAAGATGCAAACTCCTCCTAGAAAAGAAAATATCTTTCCCCGCTTCATGACAAAAATTCATCCTATAATCACCTTTTCTACTTTTAAGACATGACATGTTGAAAGAAGGAGGATCCCTTCTAGGCAAGATGCTTCAGTGTTTAAATATTTAAACTTCAGGCTCCCCTCCCTTCCTACTTAACCTAACAATTAATCTTAAGAGTTTCAGCTGCACAGTTTGAATTCTCTCTTGCTTGTGAAGTTGCAAGGCCATGAATGCAGATGGATTTGGGCAATGAGGGCAATAAGGCTGGCTAAAATGGATTAAGGTATTTCAAACTGTGTCCAGGTCTGATCTTAATTTATGCAAAGACATTTTGACAGCTCCTAATATTCAACTCTTCTTCCTCCAAATCCTTTAGAAACTGTGCATGAATCGCTTAACCAACAGAACAGCTGCTACACAGCAACACAGCCCTCTTCCTGTCTTAAACTACTGTGAAATGTTCAACTGAAAATGACACCCAGAGGAAAAATTTAACAGAAACAAAAAAAACTATTCAGGAAGTAGTTGCAATACCTCCGTGACTTGCAAATAACATCAAAAGATTTTATGTCTACAAGTTTTTCATCCCATCATAATAAATACCATTTATAACAAAAACTTTTCATTTGTATCAAATAATTTTATAAAATCAGGTTAAATATTACCTCCCTCAAATCATAATTGGGAAAATAAGGCCTGCCAGGATCTCACAGTCTGAGACTCAGGAATCAAACAGATTCCAAATGCAGTACTTCACTGATATAAGGAGACAGCTGTGGTTCTAATGGTGAAGACCAACCTTTCCAGCAGTCATGGCACATATTAACCCCATACCCTCCCTGAGTGGCACTGCCATTCCCTTCCCCCTCCCCAGTATGCTGCTGTATTTTCTACTTCCTGCCCCATATGCTGTTGTGGTACTGAACCCCTCCCAGATCTGCCTCATGCTACAAACAGAAGCTGCTCATGCCACTTCCGGCACGTGTGCTAGAAGTTGCCAACCCGCTCCCTTACATAATGGTATGATATAAAATTAAACATTTGTAATATGAATGTAACATGTGGAACAGCAGGAGGAACCAGGGGGCCATCTGCAGAGCTGCACTGACTGTTAATAGGGACTACAACTCCTAGAAACCCCCAGGTGCTGGGGGGCAAGGCAAAAAGGCAGAGGAAGCTGGAGGATGGAGTAAGGGGGACAGCGTACGTGGAAACTGGCCATCCTGACACAGAAGGGTGCACAGTGCAGCTGGAGATCTCACTGGCTCTTTCAGACAGGACTGTGGACTGAAGGAGCTGGACTTGCACAGAAGGCAGCTGCAGGCTGCTGTTTCAGCACTCTAAGGACTAAAGGCTCATTTGGGAGCACCTCCGAAGGAGTGGGGGAGAAATTAAGATGCCAAGTGTCCCTTACCAGTGTTAATATTTCTTTACCTTCTACCTGGTCCATCTCTTTGGCTTGTGACCCCAAACCCTATGATTGTATGTACAAAAGAGAGAGCTCACCCTTGCTTCATATGCCAGTTGCTGGGCTGCAGGGTGGGCACAAATTGGTGAGAGCAGTGGATTCTGAAGGGCGATATCCCACAAGTGAAGCAAATGGGGATTGGTGGTCACAGACAATAAGGCACATGGCAAACTGCTGCAGTGAGCGTATAGATTTTGTTTCTTGTATGGGTATTTGATCAGGAAAGATGAGTACCACGAAGGAGGGAGTAACCCCTAGTACAAAGCGGGTAACCCAGGGGCGAACAATTATTTTGGGCAGAGGGCCACTAACTGAGTTTTGGCAAGCTGTCAAAGTACTCCTTTCAGCAAGGGGTTTGGCCATCTCAGAACCAGAAAATTATCAAATTCTGTTCTAAAAAGCGAACATCTACAACATACATTTGTGTAGTGTACACAGAGGTGATTGTATATAATCACTTAAAATTTCATAGCTTTCATAGACATCAGGGCTGGAAGGGACCTCGGGAGATCATCGAGTCCAGTCCCCTGCCCAAAGGGCAGGAAGTCAGCTGGGGTCATAGGATCCCAGCAAGATAAGCATCCAATTTACTCTTGAAGGTGTTCAATGTAGGTGCTTGAACCACCTCCGCTGGCAGACTGTTCCAGACCTTGGGGGCTCGGACAGTAAAGAAATTCTTCCTTATGTCCAGCCTGAAACAGTGTTGCAGGAGTTTGTGACCATTCGACCTCGTCATCCCTTGGGGCGCTCTGGTGAACAAACGTTCCCCCAGATCCTGGTGGTCACCCCTGATAAACTTATAGGTGGCCATCAGATCACCCCTGAGCCTGCGCTTTTCCAGGCTAAAGAGTCCCATGTCTCTCAGCCTATCATCGTAAGATCTGTTTTCCTGACCTCTGATCATGCGCGTGGCTCTCCTCTGGACTCTCTCAAGCTTCTCCACATCCTTTTTGAATTGTGGAGCCCAAAACTGGACGCAGTACTCCAGCTGCGGCCTCACCAAGGCCAAGTACAAGGGAAGAATGATGTCCCGGGATTTGCTCGAGAAGCATCTACGGATGCAAGCCAGCGTTTTGGTTGCTTTACTAGCTGCAGCATCGCATTGCAGGCTCATGTTCATCTTGTGGTCAATGATGACCCCCAAATCTCTTTCTTCTGTAATGCTAGTGCTATCCAACGTAGCACTGCCGAGCCTATAAGGAAGCTGCAGGTTTTTCCTCCCCAGGTGGAGAACCCTGCATTTTTCGGTGTTAAACACCATCAGGTTCTCGTCTGCCCATTTGCTGAGCTTGTCCAGGTCAGCCTGGATCACCCGCCTCTCTTCTGGCGTGGATGCTTTGCCCCAAAGTTTGGTGTCATCGGCGAACTTGGCCAGTCCACCCCTGACTCCAATGTCCACATCATTAATGAAGATGTTGAACAGTATGGGTCCAAGGACAGAGCCTTGAGGGACCCCACTGGTCACAGGGCACCACGATGAGTGACTGCCATCAATTACAACCCTCTGGGTCCAACCACGGAGCCAGTTTCCCAGCCAGCGGATCGTGGTGGACCTAAGGCCACAACTGGCCAGTTTGGCCAAGAGGTGATCATGGGATACCAGATCAAAGGCTTTTTTGAAGTCAAGATATATGACATCAATCTCTTCTCTCTTGTCCAGGTGATAGGTCACCTGGTCATAGAAGGAAATGAGATTGGTCAAACAAGACCTACCCACAACAAACCCGTGCTGGCTATCCCTTAGAATGTTAGCCTGGGCCAGTCCATCAAGGATGGCCTCCTTAATAAACTTTTCTAGGATTTTCCCCAGGATAGAAGTCAGGCTTATGGGCCGGTAGGTAGCCGGATCCACTCTCCTCCCTTTTTTGAAGACTGGCACCACATTGGCGTTCTTCCAGTCTTCGGGCACTACACCAGAGCGCCAGGAGTTTTCAAAGATCCGTGCCAGGGGCTGGGCTATGATGCTCGCCAGCTCCTTGAGTACCCTGGGGTGCAGATTGTCAGGGCCGGCTGATTTGAAAGTATCCAGCTTCTCAAGGTGTTCCTTCACGAGGTCAGCATTTATGGAGGGTAGGGGATCCCCATCACCTGGATCTCCCTGTCCCATAGCAGGCATGGGCATCCCATGGGACTGATGAAAGACTGACGCAAAGTACCTATTTAATAGGTTGGCTTTTTCCTGGGGGTCAGTTGTCAGCTGCCCCATCTGGTTTAGCAGGGGTCCAACATTGCCCTTGCTTTTCCTCCGGCTCCCCACATACCTGAAAAAGGACTTTTTGTTGTCCTTGATGCCTGAAGCTAGTTGGAGTTCAGTTGCAGCCTTGGCTTTCCTGGTTTGCTCCCTGCAGGACCGGACCAGTGCAGAATAATCCTCCTTGGAGGTGAATCCTGTCCTTCATCCTTTGTAGGCTTTCCTTTTTAGCCGCAGGAGGTCCGCTAGGTCCCTGGAGAGCCAGGAGGGCTGCTGTGCCTTCTTGCTGCCTTTTCTCCGTGTTGGAATAGATTTAGCTTGTGCATTGAGGATCGCTTCCTTGAGAAGCAACCACTCTTCTTGAACTCCCATCTCCCTGGGGTCATGGTCCCTGAGGGCCTGACTGACAAGCCTCTTGAGCTTGTCAAAGTCGGTTTTCTGAAGTCAAGGACTTCTATGTTGCTGACTGACTTGCCAGCTTTACGGCGGATGGTGAAGGTGATCAGCTCATGGTCGCTGTCACCCAGCTTCCCATCGATCACTAGGTCGCCGATTAGGTCGTCCCCCGCAGCCAGTACCAGGTCGAGCAGCGCTTTGCCTCTCATTGGCCCATAGACTTCTTGAGTCAGGTAGAGGTCATCCACGGACGAGAGAAACCTTTGCGAACGCTCGGATTTTGCTGAGTGATCTTCCCACGAGATGTCCGGGTAATTGAAGTCACCCATGACAACCAAGGTCCTGGAGCAAGCGGCCTCAGTCAGTTCCCGGGCAAACTCCTGGTCAAGCTCGGGACTTTGAGTGGGAGGTCTGTAGTAGACTCCCACCGTTGTGTCCCCTGTGCCGTATTCCCCACGAATTTTTACCCAGAGGGTCTCTAGCTGTCCATGCTGGTCGCCAACATCAGCTTGCAGGGACATGTAGCTTTCCTTCACATAGAGAGCTACACCCCCGCCCCTTTTGTCAACACGATCCCTCCTGTACAGGGTATAGCCCTCTACCCCCGTGGTCCAGTCATGGGTGGAGTCCCACCAGGTCTCCGTTATCCCAATGACGTCATAATTCTTTGCACTGAGCAGGAGGACAAGCTCCTCCTGCTTGTTGCCCAGGCTCCTGGCATTAGTGTACAGGCAGGCAAGTGTCCCCTTGGGGGCTCTTGCCTTGCCCACAGATTGTGCCAGGGCTGGGGCAGGGGTGGGCTCCCTTAAGTGCCTTGGTCTGCTGGCTTTGCAAGGGTCGCTCAGCAGGCCAGCAGTGGCAGTAGTCCCCCCATCCCCCAGCGGGCTTAGTTTAAAGCCCGGTGGAGCAGGTCAGCCAGCCTGGTTGAGAAGAGCCTCCTCCCCAGGGGAGAGAGGTAGAGGCCATCCCTTCCCAGCAGCTCGCTGCCTCTCTCTCCAAAGAGCGGGCTGTGGTCATGGAAGCCAAAGCCTTCCCAATGACACCAGCTCCGCAGTCTTTGATTCTCTGCGTGGATCCTCCTCTCCCTCCTCAGCCCATAGCCCGAGACTGGGAGGGGAGGGGTAAAGGTTTGTCGGGGGTTGAGGGTGTGTGGGGAGGTACACGGGGTGGGGGTGGGGTGAGGGAGCATGTGAGTGTGTATGGATATATGGGGTGTGAGTGGTATGGGGTCTGTGGCAGCTGTATGTGGGGGGAGGGTGGCTGGGGTGGGTGAGGAGTCTGTGTGTATAGCAGTGAGGGGAGATGTGGGTGCATATGTATGGTGGGGTGTGCATGTAGGACTCACCACACACACACACACACGAATGGATACTGGGGCACGGCCCTGTGCTCCCTAGTCCCACACTGCAGCTGGGAGCCACGTGGTGCTAGAACAGTGCAGGGGCAGGAATGTAGGGAAATGCCTGGGGGTGGAACAGGGCTGGGCTGCTTGGTCCTGTCGGCTCCCCTTGGGTCCTACTGCCCCTGGCTCCTGTCATCTTTGACAGGAAGCCAGGAGCAAATAAATATTAATTTACTAAATTTGTAGGGGCCCTGTGGGACAGATAGAATGGCCTGGTGGGCCAGATCCAGCCCACAGGCCATATTTTGCCTGCCCCCAGGGTAACCCCTAGTGGAAAGGGGTTACACACACACACACCCATCTAGTGTCTCAAGGCCTATATTCAATCCACCACCCCCTGGTGGAGAGCAACAAACTGGGGCAACTAGCATAAATAATTTGAAATGGCAAGTGAGTTAAATGAGTGGAATGAGGATACTAAGCTACAATTCCTGAGCCTGTTGCTCACAGGAAAGGCCAGGGAGGTCTACCATGGGCTCAGTAGTGAAGTCAAAAAGGATTACAAGCACCTGCCAGGGGCCCTCAGGAATTCTTTGGGAAACCAGGTGCCACTTTCTTTAATCATAAGAAAGCTTCAGCAGAGTTTGACACTGCCCTGAGTTAATTAGTTGTAAAGACCTTCCCACAAGTCAGCCCTGAGTTATAAGACCTACTGGTCCATTACCAATTTGTTAGCAGTGCCTTCAGTGTGGAGAAGCAGGTCCTGCTTTGGTTGAGGGACCCCATAAACTAGATGATGACATTAGGCTAGCAACTGAGATGGAAGTATGAGAAAACTGGAGGTCCTAGATATCCAAGGTGCTGAGGCACAGGTGAATGCATACGCCAGGGAGGAAAAGTTAGAAGCATACATCCCAATCCTAGTCACCAGGTTTGCCAACAGTAATGGAAACATTAACAGAGATCCAAAGTGAACTGGACCAGCTGAAGAGTATGGAAACCCAGTCCCAGAGCAGACATGCAAGGGGAGATCCTCCTGGACCATAGTGGCTGGGGTCATAGGCAATCGGTTCCTCCCAAGTCTGGGGGGGCACCAGGGGGGCATGACTGGTGCAGCCAGCCAGGAACTGGCGATGCCCCCCCATGCACCTCCTACATGTTGCCTATGGGTGGGGTGCTGTCAGGATAATGCTGATGGATGTTGGCATTGTGGCAGCCATGATTGCTTCTGGGGAGGAATGTCCAAGGAAGGTGGCGTTCAGGGCAGGGAAACTGAGGTGGACAGTGGAAAGGGGCTTATTCACTGCTAGTAGATACAAAGGCCCACAAAATGAGGTGGTGCTTGTTGATGTCGCAGGGTTGGGATACTACCTGGAGAATCAGAAGTTCCTTGACAGTCCCTCCTAGTTTCAGGTGCCCAGGTATCCCTTGTACATAGTCAGGTGTGGGCTACACCAGAGACTGAAAGAAGCTTTCAACCCTGTAGGCTTATGATCAAGGCATCCAATGGAAAAGCACTTCCAAATCTGGAAGAGTGGAGTAAAACCATCAACTTCCAAGGCCTACAGCTGCCATCTAAAATCCTTGTAACAAAAGATGCCAATCAAGATGCCTTGTAAGGTACCAACTTCCTAAAAAATCATTAGGTCACTATGCATTTTGGAGATTGTTCATGTTCCTTTCTGGGAAGGTGTTTCCCCCCTGTATATCACAGATAGCCAAGTGGGGGCATGTGAAGGGATGGTGGTGAAGAATCTAATAATACCTCCAGAGGTGAGATGATGATCACTGGCAAACTGAAGAGGTGGTTCCATGAAGAAGAGGTGAGCTTATTTGAACTTAAGTTCACTGATGAATTGGGATTCCTAGTGGGGACTGCAATGGGTAAGAGCCACAAAGGTGAAATTCCAGTGCATGCTGCCAAGACATCAACAGAACTACAGGCTACATAACAGGGCATGGCAATTGGGACTTTGGAGACAGATGTGGCTGTCCTGTAGGAGGATCCTGGATCAGAAAGGTTGGTTGCTGTAAGCGTAATGAGCTCAGACAAAAGCCAAAACCTTAGAGTGGTGGTTCCCAACCTTTCTTTTCCCACACCCCCACTGGTAGGAGTAGAGTGCAGTGGAGGTAGCCCAGGTACGGGGGAGCTCCTGCCATGCAGCATGGCTCCTCTTTTCTGTGTGGTGCTGCCGGCATTGCTCCTGCAACGCTCATTTGGGTCATGACCCAGGGTTTGGGAACCAGGCAATAACCTTCAATGCAATGTAGGAATTTTAAATGAAGTAAGCAAAGGCAGTGCAAGAAGTCTTATTGGAATATGCAAATGTACTCATCCTTGAAGACCACAACCTAGGGCATACAGGTCTAACAAAGCACCAAATTAATACTGGCAATGCCAAACCCATCACATAGGGGCCTCAAAGACTACCCATCCATTTCATTTGATCAGCACCTGCAAGAGATGGAGAGGAGAGGCATCATCAAGCCCCCTGTCAGCCCAGGGACTGTTCCTGTGGTGTTGGTGCAGAAGAAAGGGGGAGGTGTATGGATTATGGTAGACTGAATGATGTTATTATTAAGGATATCTACCCCTCACCTCAAATTGATGACACGCTAGACCTCCTGGCCAAAGTTCGACAGTTCTCCACCCTCAATCTGGCTAGTGGATACTGGCAGGTGGAAGTGCACCCAGAAAACAGAGTTAAGATACCTTTCTGCACTAAGAACAGATTTTTTGAGTTTAACTTTATGCCGTTCGGTTTATGTAATGCTCCTAGTACATTTCAGAGACTGATGGATATCATGTTAGTGGATTTATGAGGGACATCTTGCCTGGTGTACCTGGAAGATATCACTACGATAGGCTGAATCTTTCAAGAGCACTTATAGAAACTGAAAGCAGCATTTAAGAGGCTAAAGAAGCCAACTTAAAAATTAAACCTCACAAATGTCAGCTTTTCTGCAGGGAAGTTAACTTTTTCGGACGTGATCTCCACTGAGACAACAGGCCCAGATCCAGAGAAGGTGGGGGCTGTTAAGTCTTAGCAAGTACCTCAACATGCAACAGAACTGAGCAGCTTTCTGGGTTTTGCCTCCTATTACAGAAGGTTTGTGGCAGATTTTTCTACCATTGAAAGCACCTTACATAAGCTCTCCCATAAGGAGAAGCCCATCTGAACCAGGAAATGTCAAGATGCCTTAATACAGCTAAAGTGGCGGTTGATGTCATCTCCTATCTTAGCATATCCTTATCCTCAGTTACCCTTTTTGTGGGGAAACTGCTACAAGTGACATTGGCATCAGAGCTGTTTTGTCACAAGTTGAAGGAGGCCAGGAAAAGATACTAGCTTCTGCAAGAAAGGAGTCATTTGCTGTGGTGATGGTGATCTTCACTAAACATTTTCGACACTTCCTCCAGTGGAGATGCTCCACATTAAGAAAAGATCACAGTTCTCTCCAGTGGCTACACAATTTCCAACAACCCAAAGAACAACTGGCTAGATCAGCTGGCTGAATTTCACTATCATATAGTGGATCACCCTGGCAGACAACACCAGAATGCTAATGCCTTGTCCCGTAGGCCTCACATAGCAGAAGTTGAACATAAAACTAAAGCTGTGGGGACAAAGCTAAAACTGTGAACCAACCTCAAATAAAAGAAAAGCCAGCAGGTTGGCAGACTGGTGTATAAGATAATGGGAAGATGCTGACATTCAAAAACTAATAAGGTGAAAGAAAATCAATAGTGAGAAGTTCCCTGAAGGGCAACATCATCCATACCTAAAGAGGTATGAGACAGCATGGCCTGAGCTAAGCATTACACAAGGAATACTGGTAAAAAAAAACTTCCAAAATCTGCCCAAACACCTACAGTTATTCAAGTAATGGTACCAGAGAAGGAAATACCAACAATTTTCCCAGCTCTACATAATTCCAATACTGGGGAGGGACATTTGAGGACAGAGAAAATTTCTCATAAGGTCCAGTCTCGGTATTTCTGGTTAAAGACTGGTGCGGGTAATATGAGATGTGTGTTGCCCTGAAAGGACTGAAAAGTAATCCCAGAGTCCCCATAGTCTCCAAGCAGGCTGAACAACCCCTGGAAAGGATAGCAATGGATATCCCTGATCCCCTGCCCATTATACCACATGGAAATAAGTATGTTTTTAGTAGTGGCTCACTATTTTTTGTAGTGGCTGACTATTTTTTAAGTGAGCAGAAACACCCTCTCCCTAATCAGGAGGCTCAGACTGTGGCAAAGGTGGTTGTTGAAAAAATGTGTGTTGCCATGGTGTACCTTGATCCCTACATACTGAGCAGGGGAGAAATTTTGAATCTCAACTATTTCATCGTGTATGTGACCTGGAAACCAACAAAACCCAAACCACACTATTACTCCCAATCTGATGGATTAGTGGAACAAATCACCTGTACTCTGGGTGATGTCCTGTCCTCCCCGATCAAAGACAATCAGATGGAGCAGGATGAGATACCCTTTTATGTCATGATGGCCTATCAAAGCAGTGTGCAGTCATCTATGGGATATATACCATATATAGTCATGTTTGCATGGGAAATTTGCCTACTTGTTGATGTTGTCACTGGAGTAAATAAATCAAAAGAATTTAACAATCCCTCTGAATATGTTACATCGATGGAAGGATACCTAAGTTCAGCTAGCCAAGCTATTAAGAGACATCAGGCTGCAGCTACACGAAGGCAAAAAGAGTACCTCAAGGGCAGTAGGCAGGTGTAAGAACTGAAGAGTTGGTATAGGTACAGAACCAAACCAGGAGGTAGGATCAGTACCAAAAGCAAGAAGTTCACTGGTCCTTATGCAGTCATCAGGAAATTGTCTGAGGTGTTATATGAGCTGGCAAGCATGCCTGGTGGACACACATCTGTAGTACACTATAATCATATGAAACCCTTTGTGTTCACAGGACAAAAACCCTGGCCTGACAAAGGAGCTAGGGAGGCCTGCTCAACAGCAACCAAGATGCTGGCAGAAGCTTCACAACAGAACCCTCACCAAAACAGCCCCTAATAGGTCCAAAAGGGTGCTGCCAGAGGATGCTTAAGAATCAAAAAACATATGGTGGGATCCATGGCCCAATGGAAATGAACATAGTGAAAACAAGCAAATACTTTGGGTAGTACCAAGACTAGATACAACAGGGGATACCCAAAAACATATTAGAGCCAGTAAGGGTCCACACCCCTGAATTCCCTATTTTAATGCATGAAATATAGTATTGAATAACCTACACCATGGGTTATCAATGCCCAGTCTGCTCGTCAGATCCAGTCCCTAGTGCTGGGGTCATTTGGCCTGCCAGGCTCTGCAAACATTTGAAAAGTTGGTGGTAGAGGTGTGGTGGAACTGTTCTCTTGCTGCCAAATTTTCACACCCATGGGAAACCCTGCAGGCAGGACAGCATGGCCCTAAGCCCTGGAATTCTTACAAGCAAGTTAGGGAAGTGTGGATTGGATGAATGAACTGTAAGGTGGAAAGAAAGCTGGCTGGATAGTCGGGCTCAACGGGAAGTGTTCAATGGCTTGATGTCTAGCTGGCAGGCGGTATATTTTGGAGTTGGTCCTGGGGCTGGTTCTGTTCAATATCTTCACTATCGTTTTGGAAGATGGGATGGATTACACCCTCAGCAAGTTCACAGATAACACCAAACCATGGGAGTAGAAGATACAGTGGAAGGGTTAGCATTTAGAGTGACCTAGACAAATAGGAGGATTGAGCCAAAGGAAATCTTGTGAGGTTCAACAAGAACAAATGCAAAGTCCTGCACTTAGGATAGAGAAATCCCATGTACCGCTACAGGCTCAGAACCAACTGGATTAGCAGCAGCTCTGCAGAAAAGGACCTGGGGGTTACAGTGGACAATAAGCTGAATATGAGCCAACAGTGTGCCCTTGTTGTGAAGAAGGCTAACAGCACACTGGGCTGCATTAGTAGAACAGCAGATCGGGGAAGTAATTATACACCTCTATTCTGCAATGGTGAGGCCACATCTATAGTACTGTGTCCACTACAGAAAGGATGTGAACAAGCTGGAGAGAGTCTAGTGGAGGGCAACAAACAATGGTAGGGGGAAGGGGCACATGATTTCTGAGCAGAGGCTGAGGGTATTGGGCTTATTTAATCTGCAGAAGAGAAGACCGAGCAGGATATTTTATAGCAGCCTCAATTCCCTGAAGGAAAGTTCAAAAGAGGATGAGAGCTGAACTGTTCTCAGTGGTGGTAAATGACAGAACAAAGAGCAGTGGTGTCAAGTTACAGTAAGGGAAGTTTAGGTTGGCTATTAGGAAAAGTTCTCTCACTAGGAAGGGGGTGAAACACTGGAATGGGTTCCCTAAAGAGATGGTGGAATCCCCATCCTTGGAGGTTTTTAAGGCCCAGCTTGACAAAGCCCTGGTTGGAATGATAATAGCTGGGGATGGTCCTGGTTTGAGCAGGAGGTTAGACTAGATGACCAGCTGAGGAGGTTTCTTCCAACTCTCATTTTCTATGATTCTATGCATCTATGTGTAAATTCTAAACTAATGTAAACTTATGCTATACAGATGACATATAAAAAGTATGACTGTTAAAAATGTCACATGTTAGGAGTAGAGGAAGATATGCAAATGAGGTGCATTTACAGAAGAGGAAGGAAAACCTTATCAAGGAGAAATATGTTTCTTTCTTAATGTTAAGACTTCAATATAGATTTCTAGGATTGGTACTGCCAAACACTCTGGATTCCTGGCCCAAGGCCAACTGATAAAATGCCTTGCTTAAAAAAGAAAAAAAAAAAAGTCCAGCATCATACATACATGCCTGGAGGAGTCCATGACATACCACAGCAAGTTAAGAGGATTCAAAGAGGAAGATGACACAAAAAACGGGACTGTGGAAGTTCCCTTTTTCAGCATGCTGCAATCAATTCAATGATAAAGAACATTCAATCATTTTCTTTTTTTTTCTTTTTTCCTTTTTTTTAAGATGGCTTCTACTACACATACTTACATTTTATGTGCTCCCCTCTCTGCTCCCTACACACACACCCTGCTTCACACAGTGGGAGGCTGGAACCTGGGGGCTGTGGGTCAGGTGTGAGAGGCACTGATAAGTCAGTTTACTGTATTTTTTCAGATGGCTCAATGAATGTCACTTGAAAGTAATGTTGGGTTACATGTTGATGCTGTTGTTAATGGTTTCCTATTGATGCTGATTTATGTCTTTAAAATTAAGACTGCTGAACTGCTTTAAATGTGTATGTAGCGTGTAATAAGTATTTTGGGGGAAAAATACTTGTGTGTTTTCTACTTAAACCATTTACTGGTTTGGGACTGGCCATCAATGTTTACAAATGGGTCCTGGTATAAAAAACGTTGGGAGAACCACTGGCCTAAGAGATGCTATTGAATACACTTTGAGCAAATAATTCTCTTCAAGAACTGCGTTTTGAAGGGCTGCTGAGGATAAAGGTCCAAATGAGAAGCTGGTTTCCCAGAATATAACAATCTCCAGTCTAAAAATTTTGGGTGGCCCAGAGTACTGGCCTGAGGAATTTCAGAGTCACTTTGTAGCTTAATTCAGATTCTGGAAGAACCTTGGACAAGCTAAGGTAGGAGTACCCTAGAACACAAAAGGAGTTTACTTAGATTTTTTAAAAATCTTTATCCTATAACAACTGATTGCCTAAATCACATGATCCACCTACAATAATAGGGAGCTGAAGTCAATTTACCATGAAAGCCATGTGTGAAAATAATAAGATAAGGACAACTAGCTCCTCCTTTTTCTTAGAAAGCAAATAAGTATGTTTAGCAAACAATAGTTTTGTTTTTTCTGCCTTTATCTCACAGGCACCAAATATATTTTGCAACACCCGCATACAAGGTAGGTATAATAGCCCAGGCCCAATTATTGTATTAAATACATTTTATACCATTTAATTCAAGTCAAGATAATGGAGTTACAATTGGTTTGTATGATTTGTGAGTCTGTATTGATTAAACTGTCAATAAATTATATTGATTAAAAACAATTTTAGCCACACTGGTGCCAACTGTATTTGTAGAAAAGCCTCTAAGTTGAATAGAGCTCGGTGTTAGAGTAGCTCAGTTTTAGACAGCCTATGGTAGATTAATCTGTATATTCAAGACTGAGCTAGTAGCATAACAAGCTCAAACAGCCCATCACTTTGCACCTTAAAGGTCCTGTGCTCATTTGCTTAAAATTTTGTGAAACAGGTTTAAGTTGTTTTTGCCTCAGGCTGATTTTTTTTTTTTTTTTTTTTAATTGTTCAGGAAAAATAGTTCATTTGTTTGCAAATGGAGGTTAGGGAAAAATATGCTGCACTCATCTTGAAATTTGGGAAGGGAGTTGTCTTCTGTTGTTCCAGGAATAAAAGCCAAATTGACCAATAAGGTTTATTATAAAACTGTTGTTTGTTTATTTATATATGTCCAAGAGTTGGCAAAATATGGCCTGTGGGCCAAATCCAGTCCACCAGATTATTCTATCAGGCCTGCAGCTGCTCCTCTGAAGAAAAATCATACACAGCCTGTGGCTACCCTGGCTTTTGGCACCTTTCACCCTTCTTCCTTCCCCATGCTGTAGCCATTCCCCAGCCTGGTCTGGCCCACCGTGTCTTGCCCCCTAGCCTCCAGTGTGCACTCCAAGGCAGGGGGCACTGAGCTCCTGGCCAGGCTTTGGTCCAGCGAGTCTGTCTGCAGGCAGCTCCAACCCTGCAGCCATTTGCAGACCAGACAGCCCATTCCCTGGCAAGTTGAAGCTCAAATAAGGCTCTCCTCATTGGCCAAGGGAAGAGGGCCAGGAGCCCTGGGTCACCCTGGCTCTGCTGGCTCAGGGCCTGATGGGGCCACAGATGCCACTAACACAGTGCCACGCTATGTTCCTGAGTGCTGCTTTGGGCCGCACCACTTAGGCACAGCTGGAGCAGCTGGCATAGCTCCTGCCTGACCCCGAGTCCCCAGCACACAGCTGGGTTGAGCAGGACCTGTGCCAGCTATACCCATGTAGACTGAAGCGGCATGCCAGAATACAGCTCAGGGATACAGCACGGCACCGGCCCAGTCACCTGCTAGGAACTTGGGGCAGGGGAGAGCGTTCAGGAAGAAGGGGGAAAAATACAGCACAGTGCTGGCCTGGCTAGACCTGAATAACTCGTAGCTCCCAGCCCCCCTCTCCCTGCATCCCCTATCCCATTCTGAGTCCCTGGCACATGCCTGGGTCAGGCAGCAGCCACTCCAGTTCCACCTATGTGGCCTGAGGTGGCACATGGGAACACAGCGTATCACTAGCTCAGCTTGGCTGCGTACAAGGGAGTTGGGGATGCAGAGAGAAGGAAGGAAACAAAGGTTAGGCTCTCCTAACCAAGAAGTGAGCAATTATTTGGCTGGAGGGTCATTTAGGGACTTTTGGTGAGCTGTTACTGGGAATGGCAGGGGGGTTGCTGACTTAGCCCACAACAGCTCACCAAAACTCCTTAAGTGCCCCTCGGGCCCAAATGGTTGACCATCTTTTTTATACACACATAAAGATTGTATAGGGTGGGAGCAGGGGCAGGGAGGAATTCATTTAAAGATGCTCAGTAGACTCATGGGTTTAACAACTACACTATTCCATCTCAATGGGGATCTCTGGCTTGGGAATACTGGGGCTGAGCAGAACTTGCCCTGCAGTAGCTGCTCCCAGCTGGTGCAACCAAAGCTGAAGAGGATTCTCTCCCACGTACTGTGTTCCAGCCCCTGGTACCTGGCCAACAGAGAGAAGCAGCAGCTCAACTAGGTGCAAAGATGAGAGCAGCTAAACTTGGAAGGGTAAAGAGAATGAGTGTATCATAAGTAAAATTAGGACAAAGCTATTCGCAGAAGAGTGGCCCTGACTAAGCAGGACAACTGGAAGCTGGGAGAGAACAGTGGAACAGAGAGTTGTGGAATTGTGAGGAAAGAGACTGAGATTAGATTAAAAGACTGGGAAGGAGAGACTGGGAATGTGAATCACTGGAAGAAGCTGGGTGTGGCAGGAACACTGAAATCTAAGGTGGAGCTACAAAAAGGGTTTGGAGCCAGACAGAAAAAACAACTGGTACAGAATTAGGTGAAGAGGATAGGGACAGGAAAGTCTATACACCCATACTTGGAATAGAATCCAAGACTCCAGAGTTTCAACATCCTGATTCTGACCATAAACATATTTGAAAGAATATCCAACCCGCTTTAGTGTTTGGTCCAGATGGAAGATGACAACCTACTACTGTTATCAATTATTCTGTTAGCTCACAAGATAGAGGGCTGTGTTGTGGATTTCACTATCCAAAGTCTGACGGTGGACTATGGTAATGTTAGCAGAATTCTGCACTATTTGCATTTTTCTTTTCTTTTTTATTAAACTAGGTTTAAAAAGCAAATCAAACCAAATAAACAAAAGCCAAAAATGATCCAAAAACAAAAAAACAAAACCAAAGAACACCTAGTGTATGCTAAAAATTGTATATTGTAAAGACAATCACTCAGAAGTTAAGTGATGCCAGAATTAAGGTTATACAGGTAACTTTAATTTCCCCTAGCCTTGTACTCAGCCATTATGGCAGTATGTGAACAGCTAATTTAATAACTGTTTTTTATTCTTTTTTTTTAATTCTTCTTTTCCTGCCTCATTCAGTGCACAAGCTGGACTACATACTGAAGATAAATGAATGTGTAATGAATGAAGTTGTATCTATAACCCCCAGTTAATTTCTTGCAAAAGCTGGAAGGTATATATAGTGAATGAAGTAAGGGATTTTAGAGACAAAAAGCCTGGTCTCAATTATGGCAGGCTAATGCTGCCCTTCAAAAATGGATTCTATCCTAGCTTCAAAAACAAGCTTCAAAGCTAGTTTCTATACAAGTCACTTAAAGCAAACTTTTTACAGGTGGCTACTTAAATTGAATGGATTCAAGTGAAAAAGCTTGGAAGGCCAATTCATTTTGTATGTTTAAATAGTCAGAGTCAAAAAGAACTGAGCCCTTTCTTCCAATTATGGATTCCCCAGTTCAGAACAACCACAGTAAGCTTCTCATAAAAACATGAAAATTATTAGTCTTAAGCCCAGACATAAGATGTATTCAGTAAGTAAACAGACCAAATACAAATCAGAAGTTTTGAGAAGAGGCCAAAAAGTACACCTTGCATAAAAGCAAGAGTACAAGAAAAACTCTGCATTATTTAGAACTCATGGGACTACATGTTAATTGTTTCTTTTTTCAGAAATCCTTCATGGATTGGCTTTTACCAATCTTATCCTTATCTACTCATCAGCTACTAAGTCCCTTCCATCTTTTCACCAAACCTCACCAAACTGTGCAACAGCATTCTCCTTTGCAACTGTATCACCTGGAAAGCCTCAGCTTACCAACTCAGAAGATTATTCACGGGTTTGGTAGGATTCCATTTTTTAATGGTAGGAACCTACCCAAATTGAGGAGGCAGGTGGCCAATTTTGTGGGCAGATCATGGGACTGGCTGCCATTTCCACAGGTGTATCGCAGTGGGCTTCCTCCGCCTTCCCCCAACACCCCTGATTGTAATCTGCAAAATCACAAATTAAATAAGTCCCTATTTATGGGTCCCACTGATTGTTTGAGAGAGCTGTCTGTCATGTGGCCCCACCCCTCACCACTAATTGGCAGAGAGGGGTAGGGCCTCACAACAGGCAGTCATCTAGGCCAAATCACCACCAATGAATGGGGGCAGCAGCCATCTTGGCTGCTCCCCTTCATGCCAGCAACTCTCCTCCCCACTTCCCCTACATCAGGCTGTACGGCTTGGCCACAACAGCCATAACAACTGCTGTCTGGCTCCCTCTGGGGAGCCAGCACTATTTTTAGTAAGGTTTCTCCCCATCATTTCATGGATTTCATGGACAATGCCTGATTTTGCAATTTCTGCAAAAATTACAAATTAAGTAGATCCCTATTTATCAGTAAATGCTGATAAACATCAATTTCATCTCATAAAAATATGATCAATCAAAAAAAAATTTCCATCCTTACTAACTTGAAATTTATAGAAAGGGACACAAGACAAATGATGGCTGATAGAAAATCCTGCTGACCAGTGCAACTCCCACAAACCCCAGGGGACTGGGAACAAAGGAAGAGGAAATGACAAAGTGAAAAGGGGAGCTACAGGCAAGCAGAACCGAGACCAATGGTAGCTCTACAGCTCAGCTGGCAGCAGTCCTACAGTAGTTATGTCTGTCACTCATTAATTAACTGTCTGCCCCCAACACCGCTAGTTTTGCATGATCCTCAAAATTTTAAATCAATAAAAACCTAAATACCTGCTTAAAAATAAACAAATATTGATGTTATCTGTCAAAATTAAAATAAATATCAAATTCTGCCATGCCTAATTATTCTCTCTTAATTCACCTGTAAAACTCTCTCCTTCTAGACCCATGCAACTTTTTCACACCTGTTAATGAGCTATGTTTAAATCAAATGTATATATACAGAAACATTATCTCTCAACACATTTTAATGTTGGATGAACTAATTTAAAACTCTGTGTGCCATAACCCACTTTTTAATTCTCAAAGCTACAGCATAATTTTAGCTTACTACTGTTACAGGTTTTTCCCACACCCTTACACACACACACACACACACACACACAGAGCTAGAACTTCACTGAACACTAAACAGACATTTTATATGTTGAAGGCTTAAATGTAATTAGATGTATGAAAAAAACCAAAGCTGATTTTCAGGATAATAGCAGAATATATGCTCCATTCTTCTGGAGGAGTAGACAAGGGGAGCAAAGAGAGAAAAATAAGGGGCAGCCGCTTCAGTTTCAATTTACAAGTTTATAAATTAACATGCTGTGAAAACCGTAACAAAAGGCCTCTTTCAGTTCTGCTGCAGCTCCTACCAGATGGGAGAGCGGGAGACTGGCTGCTGTATTTCCATTTTTTGTCCCCTCCCCATCTGAGGGGCCATTCAATACATCATCTCCTCAGGAAGGCAAAGCATAACTTGACTACACGCTTGTTAAAAATCCATAGGGTGCAGATGGAGTTGAGAGAGCAGGGGGAAAGGTATCAGAGGAAAGAAAGAAAAGATAATGGACTTTTTGTGGGGATTCCTTCCAGGTATGAGAAGAAATCATAGAAAATTAGGATTGGAAGGGACCTCAGGAGGTCATCTAGTCCAACCCCCAGCTTAAAGCAGGACCATCCCAAACTAGATTATTCCAAGGGAGATTTTTTTTTTCTAGCCAGATCTTAAAAACCTCCAAGGATGGAGATTGCACCACCTTTCTGGGTAACTTGTTCCAGTGCTTTACTACCCTCCTAGTGAGAAAGTCTTTCCTATTATCTAACCTAAGCTTCCCTTGCTGCAACTGGAGACCACTGCTCCTTGCTCTGTCATGAGCCACCACTGAGAACAGTTCAGCTTCATCCTCTTTGGAACCCCCCTTCGGGTAGTTGAAGGCTGCTATTAAATCCCCCCTCAGTCTTCTCTTCTCCAGACTAAATAAACCTAGTTCCTTCAGCCTCTCCCCATAAGTAGGGACCTACTGAAATTGCTATTGTGGATTTTAGCAGAAACCATGATTTTAGGAGAATGGAACTGCAACATAGGACAGCCCTCACAACCAATCAGCAGCAAGGGCAGGGCCACTGGGGCCTTTCGGCCAGAGGCATGGGGGCCCTGCTATGCTCAACACATGAAAATGGCTCTCAGCCTGGGATCTGCTTGCAAAATTGGCAAGGCACTGCTTCAAGTTTGGTAGATCCGAACTGATAAAAAGCTATGTGCCTAGCCCCCTAATCATTTTCGCTGCCCTCCACTGGACTCTCTTCAATTTGTCCACATCCTTTCTGTAGAAAGGAGCACAAAACTGGAACCAATACTCCAGATGTGGCCTCACCAGTTCTGAACAGAGGGAGAATAATCACTTCCCTTGATCTGCTGGCAATGATCTTACTAATGCAACCTAGTACGCCATTAGCCTTCTTCACAACAAGGGCACACTGTTGGCTCATTCATGGGCACACTGTTGGCTCATGGGTTGCTTAGCCAGTCAGCCCCAGCCTGTACTGGCACATGGGATTGTTCTGTCCTAAGTGCAGGACTTGGCACTTGTCCTTGTTCAACCTCATGAGATTTCTTTTGGTTCAATCCTCCAATCTGTCTAGGTCTTTCTGAATTCTTGCCCTACCTACTATTTCCCTCCAGGGAATATGCACATGCTTTGTGTCATGTGCAGTCCATCCCATCTTCCAGGTCACTGAGGAAGATATTGAACAATACCAGCATGGATAAAAATGAACAATTAAAAAAAAAGTCAGATTTGTTTTATTTAAAGCAGAATGTTTTTATTTACTCATATTTTTGGTTGTTAAGATGCTTAAAAAAAAACCTATATAAAGATATTTTTAATTTAAGAAATGTTAAAGCTTAAGGATACCACCATGGAATAGGGATTATAACTTCTAATTATATAGTATTGGAGACAATATTACTCATATAACCTTTTTAGATAAATAGGTTACAACAGGCCATTATATAGTATATACTAATATATATATATATATATATATACACATACACACACACACACACATATATACACATCCACACCCACACACACATATATACATACACACATATATCATATATACATATATATATACACACACACACACACACACACACACACACTATCTTATGTGCCCAATCATATGGGGTTCCCAGAGACTCCTCTATAGATTACTAGTAAAGATTAAAGAAAACCAATGGGACTCAGTGCTCAGTCTAAAAGATCCCATTAACCACCTCTGTGATGCTTAGTTTCAGTTCTCAACTGTGAATTGTGTTTCCAGAGATAACATCCTTGTTAACAGCAGTATATGAAGATGAGCGATAACATACCTAATTACCTATGCATCAACCCTATTGTCCCTCTGCAAGTTTGTGTACACAGTCAAGCACTTACCTCCCTCTAAAAGTGCAAAGTTTCAAGAAGTAAAATGAATAGAGAATTATTGGGGCTGGAGTATATTTGGGCAAGGAGGAGGAGTCTAGACATAAATGCAAGGAGGACGGGGCCGTAAAAACTTAAGAGAAACTAAAGAGTAACATTTTGAGCAGAATTTTGTTGGAAATGCAAAATACTTCTATAACAACCACTTGCAACAGCTGCTCTGAAGGAAGCAGGAAGAACCAAACTAACTCTCCCACAAGACGGCCAATATAACTCAGTAGTAGACTGTTTTGTGGACTGTTTTGAGTGATATACTGAGAACTGGCCTAATCTGATGACAATTTGTGAACAAAACTGTGACAAAATAGATACAATTGTAATAGCCAAAGTTATCAACATTGCGTTAAAGAGAAACATAGAACATATGCTGACTATCCTGAAGCCTACTTCTATAGCCTTGAACAAAGATTATATCAAACAACAAGAATGCAATTTTTGTAGAAAACAATGATTAAATCAAGGCTTCCTGACCAGCGATTTAAAATGTGATTTAAATCATGATTTAAAATTGATTATCAGTTAAATCAAATCCACCCTGAACAAAACCAGCCCCAGAACCGACTCCTCAGGCACTCCATTTGAGACCAGCTGCCAGCTAGATTTCAAACCATTGATTATTACCCATTGAGCCTAATGATCCAGCCAGTTTTCTATCCGCCTTATAGTCCAGTCCATTCATCCAACCTAGATTTCCTTAGCTTGCTTGCGAAAATGTGGGAGACCATATCAAATGCCTTGCTAATGTCCCTGTATATCACATCCAGTGCTCTCCCCACATCCAGAGCCAGTCATCTCATCATAGGAGGCAATCACATTAGTCTCACATGATTTGCCCTATGTGAATTCTTGCTGACTGTTCTTAATCAACTTCTCCTCCAAGTGTTTACACATGGTTTCCTTGATGACCCATTTCATGATTTTGCCAGGGACTGAGGTGAGGCTGACCAGTCTGTAGTTCCCCAGGTCCTTCTTCTTCCCTTTCTTAAAAATGGGCACTATATTTGCCTTTTCCAATTGTCCAGGACCTCTCCCAATCGCCACAAGTTTTCAAAGATGATGTCCACTGGCTCTGTAATCACACCAGCCAACTCCCTCAGTACCCTCAGGTGCATCGCATCTAACCTCATGGACTTGTACACATCCAACTTCTCTAAACAGTCCCTAGCCTGTTCTTTCACCATGGAGGGATGCTCACCTCCTCCCCAAACTGATGCCAGATGCAGTAGTCTGGAAACTGACCTTGCCTGTGAAAGTAGTAAAAAAGGCATTGAGCACTTCAGCCTTTTCTGCATCTGTCACTAGGTTGCCTCCCCACCATTCAGTAAAGGATGCACACTTTCCTTGGCCTTACTCTTGTTGTTCACATACTTGTAGAAACCCTTTTTGTTACCTTTCAGATCCCTTGCTAACTACAACTTCAACTGCATTCTTGCCTTCCTGATTTCATCCCATCATGCCCGAGCAATACTTTTATACACCACCATAGTCATTTGTCCAAGTTTCCCCTTCTTGTGAGCTTCCTTTTGGTGTTTTAGCTCACTGAAGAGTTCCCTGCTAAGCCAAGCTGATCTTCTGCCATACTTGCTAGTCTTCCTGCACTTGGGATGGTTCAATCCTGTGACCTCAGTAAGGTTTCTTTAAAATACAATCAGCTCTCCTGGACTCTTTTCCCCCTTAGAATGACCTCCCAAGAGACCCTGCCCATAGAAATAAAATGCTCTTATTCAGTATTGAATTAATAAAAAACAGATAATTTTATAACTGCTAACACTGTGATTCTATGCCTTGTTCCCAGTCAAGGAAAAGATAAGCTGGCTGCTTCCAGCTCCAAATCACAAGTACTTTTCCAGCTATATGGCAAAGGAATCCAAATGTACATGGGCTGCTTTGAAGGTTTTTTTAACAATATATGCTGCAAACACAAGTCATTCTACACAAAGTGCGTCTCTACTGTAGTAATAAAGAATATGAGTTACTTAACTCATTAATAAATGCATTCATATACAGCTGGTCCTTGCAAAGGTAGATGGAGCACAACTACATTGGAACCTTGCTCTCCTTTGACCCCTTCCGCTCCCCAAATAGGACACTAGCTCTGAATTTACAAAAATTTAAATTTACAATTAATATGTTCAAATTAAGTGATATGTGAGTGTACATTTATTAGAAACTAAAGGTCAAAAGATTCAAACCTTAAGTTAACTAGGTAATTTTGAAAACCAGTCCATTCTGCTTTTGCTTTAAATCTGTTCCTAACAGATGAGGAATGAGTTATAAATGCAATAAGACAAGGAAGATGTAAAATATGAAATAAAAAGTATGCATTTTCCTGATTTAACCTTTCCAACTCAAACCTACAGAGAGAGAGAGAACATCAATATTGAGACCAATTTAAATTTGTTGAAATTATTTTTTTCAAATAAATTGTGTGCAACTGTTGATCAAAGTGAGTTTGAATTATTTCATTATAATGAAACAAAGGCTCCAACAGGTCAGGATAAGAAAAATGTGGTTCTGATGAGATTGTTGCAAAAAGATTGCCCAAAAATTAAAAATACCCAGAAAAAGCACACAAACTTAATATGCCGTCTATAGCTACATTATGGATAACCAATTATTTGTAACCAATAATTCATCACTTAACCAATGACTGATTATGTTAAAAGATTATTCGTATCCACTGTTTTCAATTAAAGGTCTTTTAATTAATGAAAGGTTTATTTTAATTGGGGAAGGTTTGAAAAACACAAAATGAAATTTAGATACCACCTTCCACTGACTCTCAGTAGGAGGTGGACATCTAATTTTTCCTCTCTTAAAAATGTCTTTCCGTCAACAATATTTGTAAAGGCCCCCACAATCATTTTGTTAAGTGTCAAAATAAATGTACAGAAAGCAAACACAGAAAGTTCTGAAAACTGATACTTACTCTCCACTCAGAAAGCTAATCTGGCTTGTGAATGTGCATTTTGCCATGGATATTTTTATCCAAAAACTGCACCTTGCACTTTGAACTGAATATAATCAGACTCGGTGCAAAGTGTATCTGTTCTGACATTTGGGTCTAGAGCAGTGTTTCTCAACCAAGGGGGGGTTCCATGAGATCCTTTCAAGGATCCAATCTTAGCAGTGTTAGGTGTGCAAATGATTCGCAAGATAAACCCAGAGATTTAAAATAGGAATTAACAGTGTTAAAACGATTCTGCCCTGCTGTGGTCTTTCTAGCAACAGAAGCTCTATTATTTTTTCTGTAGTCAAATCCAAGCAAAAACTAAGAGCTGGTATTTTCCAAAGGGTGCCACAAATCAAATAAGGTTGAGAACCACTGGTCTAGAGCAGGGGTTTTCAACCTTTTTGCATCAGCATACCCCCAGTGGCCAAATGTGGAGCAGTGTACCCGCAATGGCCAGATGCAGAGTGGGGAGGGTGGCGTGCGGCTGAACGCAGAGCAGCAGAAGCCATCACATGCGATCTTCCTCTGCCCCCGCATCCAGCCGGGCAGGTGGCGTCTGCATGGCAGCATGGGATGGTGCATGGCGGCACTCTGTCCCTGCCCACTTGCACATACCCCTTAGGGCCTTCTCAGGTACCCCAGGGAGGTATACAGACCCCCTGGTTGACAACCCCTGGTCTAGAGCTTGGGCCTTGCTCCTGTTTTCCATGCCTGCTCCTCTTAGTCTACAGCTGGGGATTAGGGCTGTGTGAAGCTTAGGTCCCCAGTTTGATTCGGCAGAGATTTGGCCCAATTTGATGGCCATATCTCCAAATCCAAATCGAATCAGAGGACCATTTAATCTCATCAAGTCAAACCGGAACCCTCTGAATCAATATGAAGAGATTTCTGGATTCAGACAGAAACAGCTTTAAATACCTCTAGGCAGCAGGGGCTCGTGAACACTGACATGCTGGGGTGCATGGAGCGTCCCACACGACCGCGCAGGGCTCCCCAGTGTGCTCAGCAGCAGACCTGGAAGTGGACCAGAAGCACTTACAGTCCACTTCCAGGTCTGCCAGAGAGTGCACGGGCTCCCCCCTGCCCCCCCCCGGTTCGGTGACTGGTGCCTCCTGGGTCTGGGAGGGCACCCAGGGTCCCCCTTTGGCCAATCACCAAGCCAAGGTAATAGAGGGAGGCCCGCCACATGCTCCCTGGTGGAGGTGAAAATGGACCAGAAGTACTTCCAGTCCAGTTCCGGATTCACTGCCAAGCATGCGGGGCTTCCCCTTGCCTCCCTCACTCCATCTGCCCCACCACTGCAGCAATCATAAGCCGCGCCTGCTACCTCAAGGTATGTAGAAAAACTTTTAAAGCTGTGTCTGTCCGAATTGCTGATTCTCTGAATCAGCATCAGATCTTCAGATTCAGATTCGGGCAAATCAAATCACTGTCCTCAATTTGGGCTGAATCCAAATTGAATAGGGCCCATTTTGCACAGCCCTACTGGGGATGTATAAACTGAAAGCAGTTTTACAATTTTAGAACACAAGGTGGGTTCTGAAATAGATCAGAAAAGATCTTTAGATTAGGATTTGGATTACTGCAAATGGGGGAACCAGTAGAGTTTAAGACATGGCAGACAATTATTTTGGACACAGGGCTGCTTACCAAGTTCTGGCAAGCTGCTGAGGGCCACATGGGTACCCCTTCACAGGTGCCCCGCCTCCTGGTCACCATTACGGTCTTGTAACTGGAAGTCCCACCCCCTAACCCCAAACCCTTGCCACCAGAAGTTCCTCCCCTTACTCCTGGAAGTACTTCTTTCAGGAAGGAGTTTGGCCATCTAGGAACCAGAAAAATACCAAATTATATTCTAAAAAGTGAATGTGTACAAAATTCATTAATTTGATTTAAAAATAAAATGTTTTCCTGGTTTACATGCATTTGTGTAGTGTACATAGAGGTGATTGCACCATAGCTTAAATTGAAGTCTTACTCTTGTATATTGGGGGCAGGGGGCGGTGGCATGGGAGGGGTGGGTATGGGTTTGTGGTGGCCTGTGGGTGTGGGAGCATATGGGTGTGTGTGGGGGGGTCTGCATATATGGCAGTGCGAGGGGGTGTGTAGGTGGCATGTGTATGGGGAGGTGTGCATGTGGGACTTGCCCTATGAACACACACATGCACACTCTGTCTCTCTCCCTTCCCCTCACTGCAGGGATGACACACCCTCCTGCTCTTGGCCCCAGGATACTGGCATGGCCTCAAGCTCCCCGGTCCAGCAACGCAGCCGGGCCCACATGGTACTGGAGTGGCAGGCAGGCGTGCAGGGAAGCAGTGAAAGCTGCAGCAGGCAGAGGCTTCCGGAGGGCAGGGGGCAGGGCTGGACTGGCTTTGCTGGCGAGTCCTGCCAGCTTCCCCTGGGTCCTACTGTCCCTGGCTCGTGTCATCTTTGACAGGAAGCCAGGAGTAGATAAATATATATTTTCTACATTTTTTAGGGGCCCCACAGGCCAGATATAATAGCCTGGAGGGCTGAATCCAGCCCGCGAACCGTATTTTGCCCACGCCGGTTTAAGTACTAAACATGAGTACTTACTGTTGTTAGGCTTGCTGCTTCATGCTTCACTAACTTTTGCCTTCTTGCAGAGATCTTACAGAAAACCAGGTAAAACAAGTTAAATTACTCAAATGCAGGAATGACAAAGAAGAGCACAAACCACCTAGATTACAACCTTGTCTGAAAGGAAAAGGTGTTACTTCTTGGCAAGATGAAAGAAGGGACAAATGACTGCTCATGACACAGGTGCCTGACCCTAGATGGTTCTGTTGTAACAGGCATATCACACCACCTTGACAGCACAGAACTTAAATCCTTCAAAGTCTGGAGAGGAAAATACCAGCAGTTTCCTCAAAGCAGCCCTCTACTTCCTACTAACACCAGGTTTGTTTGTTTGTTTGTTTTGGGAGGGGGGGTTCCCCCTGGACTTATTTCAAGCAATCTGTTCTTCAGGCTGATGTCTTCTGGATATCAGGATCTCTTAGAAATAGTATAAGCAAACTCTATAAAGTAGAAGGCAGATGACTGTCATCTGCATATTGATGGCATAAATCTGGGTGGGACCTGAAGATCACTCACAAATCTCACACAGACTGGAAAAGAAAGGGAAATAAATACTCAAGAGATATTGTATGAAAGCAGTCATGACTGTCACTACATCTGACTGTAATCAGTTAATCCAATACAGAGCTGCCCTGTTTATTTCTTCAGCGTCTTATAGTTTTGAGTGATCAACAATAATATATGTTGAAGAAAGATTTACCATTACAAGCAGGATCCTGATCAAGTACGAAGATTCTTACACTATGATAATACAAAATAATAGTATTTAAGGCCAAGATACATTTCTTTCAGCTGTAGCAGGGCTGTTTCCATGCTACATATTGGTCCTAAGCTGACTGTGAAGGTCCAGGAGAAGGGACTACCATTATAGGTTGAAAGCCCTACCTCTATAATAGCTTTAAGAAGAAAGGAGTCACTGGAGATTTGTGGCAGCTGGTAGGGTTGCTGCAGTCAACTGCACACTACTTTACTTCTTTTTGGACTACCAAATTATATAAAATGTTTTTTGCCTTTGAAGAAAGCATGAAAGATCCCTATTATAATGGATACCATGAGTTACTGAATTGCTTAGGATGTTCAAATGCCTCTATTCCTTCCTTATCTAGAATACTTTATACCATAATCTTTGATAAGATCTTCAGTTTTTCAAAATATAACTAGAAATAAAACCTGCCATTCAGCCCAGTCCACACATCAAGGCCAAAATCATATAGGCAATTCAAGTACCAGCTGGAAGAGTTTTGTAGTCTAAATGGCAAGATACTCTGACAATCTTTCTACCTCTTCCACCCTGAGAATCTTCAACATTGTGGAATGATGCTAGAGGTTATTCAAAGTGAAAACACTGAAGGCTGAAACCATCTTTAATAGTTTTATGTCCCCTTCAGCTTTTGTTTAATACTCCGTACTACAACTACTGTTGTAAAGTAAGATGAAGAAAACTTTCACATTTCCATGAAAGCACCTGAAAACACCAATGATGTTTAAACAGTTTTTTTCCCCCAGAGGGGTGCTGGGGGAGAATCAAGAATGAATTCCAGCACTGAAAGAGGGAGGGGCTTTCCCACCAGAACAAGGGTGGGCAAAATTTCATAGATTTCAGACATTCGGACTGGAAGGGATCCTGGAAGATCATTGAGTCCAGCCCTCTGCCCAAGCTGGGGCAGGAAGCCAGCAGGGATCATAGGATCCCAGCAAAATAAACACCCAAAAGTGTCTTGAAGGCATTCAAAGTGGGTGCTTGAACCACCTGTGGTGGCAGTCTATTCCAAACCTTGGAGGCTTGGACAGTAAAGAAGTTTTTCCTTATGTCCAGCCTGAAATGGTCGCAGAAGAGTTTGTGACCATTCGACTTTGTCATCCCTTGGGGTGCTCAGGTGAACAGATGTTCCCCCAGATCCTGGTGAACATCCCTAATAAATTTATACATGGCCACCAGATCACCCCCGAGCCTGCGCTTTTCCAAGCTGAAGAGTCCCATGGCTCTCAGCCTCTCATCATAATGTCTGTTTTCCTGACCTCTTATGCGCGCATGGCTGTCCTCCGGACTTTCTCAAGCTTTTCCACATCCTTTTTGAATTGTGAAGCCCAAAACTGGATGCAGTACTCCAGCTGCAGCCTCTCCAAGACCGAGTACAAGGGGAGAATGATGTCCCAGGATTTGATTTAGAAGCATCTATAGATGCAAGCCAGTGTTTTGCTCATTTTACTAGCTGCAGCATCACACTGAATGCTCATGTTTATTTTGTGGCTAATCATGACCCCCAAGTCCCTTTCATCTGTAGTGCTAACCCGGGTAGCACTGCCGAGCCTATAAGGATGCTGCAGGTTTTTCCTCCCAAGGTGGAGAACCTTGCATTTTTCAGTGTTAAAAACCATCAGGTTCTCGTCTGCCCATTTGCTGAGCCTGTCAAGATCTGCCTGTATCACCCTCCTGTCCTCAGGTGTGGATGCTTTACCCCAGAGTTTGGTGTCGTCGGTGAACCTGGCCAGCTTGCTTCTGACACCAATGTCTACATCATTGATGAAGATGTTAAAAAGTAAGGGCCCTAGGACAGAGCCCTGAGGGACCCCACTGGTCACACGGCACCACGACAATTGACTTCCATCAACCACCACCCTCTGGGTCTTGCCGCAGAGCCAATTCCCTAGTCAGCGGATCGTGGTGAGGTCAAGGCCACAGTTAGCCAGTTTTGCCAAGAGGTGACCATGGGATACCACACTGAAGGCTTTTTTAAAGTCAAGATATATGACATCAATCTCTTCCCCCTTGTCCAGGTGATAGGACACCTGGTCATAAAAGAAGATGAGATTGGTCAAGCAAGACCACCCGCAACAAACCCATTCTGGGTATCCTTCAGGATATTGCTGTCAGCTAGCCTGTATATGCTGGCCTCTTTGATAATCTTTTCCAAGACCTTCCCCAGGACAGAGGTCAGGCTGATGGGTTTGTAGTCTACCAGATCCACTTCCCTCCCTTTTTTGAACACAGGCACCACATTGGCCTTTTTCCAATTGTCGGGCACTTCACCAGGAGTTCTCAAAGATCCATGTAAGCGGCTGAGTTACGATGATTGCCAGCTCTTTGAGTACACTTGGGTGTAAACTGGGAGGGCGGCTGACTTGAAAATATGGAAAATTTTCAAATTTGAAAATACGAAAATTGCCAGATCCAGCTCTCCAGGCAATTCCATCCAGCCCATGGGGCCCCTCCGTATGCCCTGGCCCTTGCTGCCCCTCTGCAAGCCAGCACATCCCTGCAGAAGTTACAGCTCTGGCTCCTAAGCAAATAACCCCCCTCATCCCAGCCTGGCCTTTCCCACCCCCAACCCCAAGCCAAGGGGAGCTAGAGACAAGAAGCTTCTGCTTGGCCATGCAAAGACTCCCTACTTGGGAAAGTGGGGATTCAGGTATGGCTCCACTGGGCTGTATCCAGGGACTCCTGCTGTGGGAAAGGCGTGGGAGTACAGGGAGCCATGTGCTACGAGGCTGGGTCAAGCTGGCCCCACATGCTGCCACTACATGCAGCAAGGAACTTGGGCAGGAGTTCAGAAGCTATATGTTATGGGGCTGGGTTGGGCTGGTCCTGCACACTGCCATCACATACGGCCAGGGACTTGGGTGGGAGCTGCATGTTAGGAGGCTGGGTGGGGTTGGTCCTGCATCCTGCCAGCACCTGCAGCCAGGGACCAGGGTGGGAGTGCAGGACCTGGCCCTACACCCTGACACCTAATGTGACCGGGGACTTGTGTGGAAGCACTACTGGCCCATGTGGCACTGGCCCTGCACACTGCCACCACATGCAGCCAGGGACTCGGGCAGGAGCTGCGCGTTATGGGCCTGGGTGGGACTGCCCGGCACACTGCCACCATCTACAGCCAGGGACTAGGGTGGGAGCGTGAGGAGCTGTGTTCTATGGAGCTAGCAGGGCTGGCCCTGCTTGCTGTCACCACATCCAGCTCCACAGGCTGGCACACTCCAGAGACTCTGAGGACTGCCCCCTCCCACACGCACACACACCCATACGCTCAGACACATCTACCATCCCACACCCCACCATACCCACACACACCCACACCCTCCCACTCTCTACATCATAACCACACACACCCACACAGCCCACACCCTAACCATGTACCCTACACCCACACCCCTCCATATCACACATACAGCCAACACCCCACCGCATGCACACCACACCCCTCCCATACACAGCCTTATCCCCCACACACAATAGATCCCTGTATTTTGAGCTATTATGCAATTGCCTCTATATATACTATGAAAACACACATAAATCATGACAAAAACATTTTTTTAAAATAAAATTAAAATATGTTATAACAGATGCATTTTTTTTAACGTATGATTTGTTTTTTTTCCAGTTGTAAAATGCTAGCACCCTTCCTCCCAAAAGGAGTACTTCCAGGGCAAGGGGAGGGACTTCTGGTGGCAAAGGTCACGGATGTGACTTCTGGTCCCAAGACTGCAACCAGGGGGTGGAGCACCCATCAAGAGGCAAGGCTACCCTTGCAGCCCTCCACAGCTCAGCAGAATTTAAACAGCCCTCCAGCCAAAATAACTGCCCATCTCTGCAATAGAGTGCATCCAATTTATCTCTCCACTGCCACCAAGCCTCCTCAATTCCTTTGAAATATGCACTCCATGGCATTTATCCTTCCATTGCCAGAAACCTTCACTATTCCTACCAGAATATGCCAGATCAGCAATGAATGCCTGAAGCCAAAAAAGCTCTCTCCTCAAGCAGCCTCTCCTTAATGCTTGAAAACTATCCAGCTCTCCAACACATAGTTCCTATGGTATCCTAGCTACCTATTGTCAATATCCTTCCCATTCCCAGATATGCATTTCCTCCTTGTTTGCATCTTAACCACTGGAAATCCTCTAAAGGGTGGCACTTTCATGCTATCAGAAACTTCTGAAGTGCTCAGTTGTCCCTGCTCCCAAAAATAAGTTGCTGCCTCCAGGCTAGAAAGCCTCCCCAGTTTGTAGTACTGACTGCTTATTCAAAGATCTAAGGCAGGGGTGACCAATTATTTGGGCTGGAGGACTCAGAGACTGGTCTGTGACCCCTGCAGGCAGGGAACACAGCTGGGCAAATGGGATGGGGCCACAGGCAGGCAGGGTGCAGCATCCAGGGCCAGGATCAGGACCAGGATTGTGAGGTGGTGATGACAGTATGAGGCCAAGGTAAAGCAGTGATCTGCTCCCCATACATCCTTGCAACAGGTACTAGTTTCTCAGGAAGGGACGTGTGGGGAGTGGGTAGCAGTTCTGTCCAGGACTCCGACCCCACGCTGTCTCTGGTCCGCAATCCCAGCCCCAGCTGCCTGTCCCACTCCTGGACACCACTCCCCAACACCTGTGACCCCTGCCCCAGCCAACCACGCCCTGCCTGTGAGGGTCTTGGGTCAGCCTCCATGGAGACCCTGCCCACCTGCCCACCCACTCCAACCAGCAGCCCTGGCAGCAGGTGTGGGGCAGACAGCGTGCCCAGGCAGCAAGGCTGGGGCCAGATCTAGTGGTGGAGACACTAGTAGCAGAGACAAGGAGCGGCAGCCAGGCAGAGTGAGCTAGTGCAGGGGCTACTGGGAAGCCAAGTCTGGCTGTCTCGCCACCCCTATCCTGCCATGCATCCAGGGGCAACGAGACTTGCTGCCCACACCACAGCCTGGGTTGCCCCCCACGCTAGGGCCAGGCAGGGCTGAGGGACCTACCATGGGTCAGACAGAATACTTGGGCAGGCTGGATTCAACCAGCAGGCTGCATTTTGCCCACACCTCATCTAAGGGTTGATCTAAACACACAGTTGTACCAAAGTACTCAAATCAGTTCTACTGCACACACTATTTCAGTGCAAGTCTGTGTGTAGACATATCTTGGACCTTTCAAAATATGCAAATTAAAGAGTGGTTTTTGGTGCAAGTTTAGGTGACAACTAGCCCTAAGATTTAAGAGACCACATATCAGTCTTCCCCCCTACAGATTTCAAATTCAACTGCCTTTTTTTGGCAAGGTAAAAGAACACTCAAGAAAAACACCCAAATTTGTACGGCTTGTGGATTTGGCAAATGGTTGACACCTCCCTGGACTCAGAAATTGGAATTCTTAGGAACATAGGCTAATAATTGCCCATTTTTATCATCTCTGGGAGGAATTAACAATTTAAAACCAGATGGGAGGCAAAGACATACCCATTAATCTATGTTCAGTTGCCCTTCATGGATCACATGGTTAAAACTGCACTGTCACAGCAGCTACTCCCAGGACCCATGCTAAAATCTGGGGGAACCCCACCCTACTTATGTCAATCTCAGTTGGCTGAAGGATCTTCTAATTAACACCAGATAATTGAGGCCACTAATTAAGACACTTGGCACAGCCCCTAATCATCTTGCAACAAAATCCTCTATAGAACTATGCTTGTATACAGTCCTTGAAACCACACTGAAAAAAAAGTTCAGCAATTAGTACTGCTCCATTCCAAAGAAAGCAAATCAAAGTGAATAGAAGGGAAGCACTTTGCTGTCCAAACCTCAAGTTTCCAAAAATACTCTGGTTGGCTTTTGAAGATATCAAGTTCAGGAGAGAAGGCTTCACTGTAGCCAAGCTTCATGTTTGGTCTTGAATTTGGCTAGCTTTTTCAAGCCAACAGGTAACCATAATGTATGTCTTTTGCATGCATTACAATTTATAACCATTCTTCATATCCATCCATCCATCCTGAAGCAGACAAAATTCACACTCGTTTTTGGTGGCAAAACAAAAGCACTAAAATGACTAATTTAACCAAAGCCACAAACAAAACAATGGAAGAAACTTGAAACTTGAAGCTCTATATTCACACACCAGGCACCATAAGCCTGGCTCAGCCCAGAAAAGAAGACCCACTCCTTCCAGAACCTAGTCTGCATGTTTTCAGTTTATCGTTTTCTGATAATCTGCCTCTTTTTGCTGCACAATCAAGCCAACTGACCTACCTTTGATCCATCAGCAGTAAAAGAAGAAGTGTGACAGTGTAACTATAAGATTAAATATATTTAACAAATTATAGCCCTTTCCTCTAAGTGTTTGCAACACATCTTTCCATCTTGAAGCAGAAGAAGAAAGAATGTAGTTCACTTTTAAAAATCACTATTTGGAAAGAACACCAAACAAAAAAGCTACACGCAACCACAGCAGTCTCTGCAGGGAGATTTTATTGTCCGCCTCTGTTATATTCTCAGCTCCATGTTCACGGCACTCTCCCAGCTTCCATTTTGTAGACACAGGTTGGTCAGTCAGGCTTCTCTTTATCTCAAACCGTCCTTCATTCTCTCCTGCACAAGCAACCTTCCTTTGAGCTGATAACATATTCATCAGCCCAGAGGGTGACTCTCACATTCCCAGGCAGTACAGTTCTGGTATGCAGCTCTGTACAAGATTGCTATAAAGCCCAGCTGCTCACCTCCTTGCTAGCACAACAGGGAATCGTTTGGATACCCACATGGCAGGTCACCATTTCAAGCCCACTGATAATACTTCCCCACACATCTACAACTAAGCCATGCTTATACATCTTGCACACGAAACCTTTTTCAAGTAAGTTTCTATAGACTCGAAAACCTTAACAGATGCATATTATTCACACAGCCTGAATGCATGTGTATATACTCATCATGTACAAACCCCCCCCCTGCTATGTCAGAGAATCTTATTTAGGTTGTAAAGCCAAGCTCTAAATTAAGAAATGACAAACGTGCAGTCTTTCTTGTTGTCCTATCCTGTCCCTCATGCATATGGAATAGTCACTTAGTTTAACCATAAAACCAACCCTCTTCTCTTCCAGCAAGTCCTGCCTCATTCACTAACAAGTCTTGCAACAAATGAAGCCTTCTCATTCCTGGTTGACTGATTTTGAGAGCCAACCCCTCCTCTGTACCAGACAAGGCAAGTCTCATGGAAAAAAATAATATGCAATTATCTAATTAAAAGACTTATTATAATATAAGCACCCAACCCTGACTATTCTATGTCCTAACTTTGGACAGCTGTTGGGAGACCTGCTCAGCTTCCCCAGCCTCCAGTAGCAGCCTCTTGCGTCCCTGCTACAGCACTCGTTCCCAGCAGCAGGTAGGGAAGCTGCAGCTGAGTAGGAGCATGGGGCTGGCAGAAGTGCAGAGCCTAGGGCCTGCACCCAGTGGGGCAACAGGAGCATGGAGCTCGGGTGGGCAGGGTGTGGGTATGAGAGAGGGCAGGGGGTGTAGGGACGCCCCCACTTTCATGGCACGCAGGCCCTGCTGCTGGCGGCTGCAACAACAGCAGGCTGCAGGCTCCTGGAGTGCTCAGGGCCCATGCAGGCACTACTGCCTGGCAGTGCACGGTTCCAGCCAGTTCCTTCAGCTGCAAGTAGCGGCAAAGAGCAGTCAGGCCAGCCCACTTCCACTGTGGGGGGGCTCACGTGCAACTCCCAGGATTCACACGCCACCAGGGGGAAACGCCATGCAATGGAACCAACTGCCTTCTCCACTCCCTGCCGCCACATGCAGCTCATGGGACTCTGCCAGAAGTGGCAGGGAGACCTGCTCCCTGCTTCCCATGAGCACACTAAGGGCCTGCCACCTGATGCTGCTGCCGTTGGGGGGATCCTGCACCACACAAACCCTACACCCTGCCCAAACCCTTCCCATATATACACACCGTCATAGTCCCCCCAACATAGCCTATGCCATCCCCCCCACACAGCCACACCCTCTTGCAACCCCCGTGCACACACATACACCCCCACATACACACCCTACACCCCACCATACACAGACTCCAGATACGCAGATTCCTTAATGCCGAGCAGAGGAATGCCGAGACTCAAACTTGGAATGGGAACAAAGATTTCACAGACAAGGTGTAGCAGGTACAGGACTCTCCTGTCCTGCCCACTTTTATCCAATCTTGTCCCCTTAAGCTCCATTCTCTAGACACCCCCACCCCACCTCCCTTTTCTCTACTGGCTCCTCATCACAATACCATTCTTTTTACCTAGCCAGCCACAGTCTCCATTCCTCAAGCTTCTCTACCAGCTTCAGGTCTCCTTGCTCAACAGTTTTTATTGCCAACTTTCTACATCCCCACTTTGAATCCCAGTTTCCCTGTCTGGATTCCCAACATGATCTCAGTGTTTTACCAACCCCTTCCTTGACAATGTAGCTCCTTATCCATTCTGCTTTCCTAGCCACATGTTCCCTAGTACCTTGGCTCCTAATCAGATCTGACTTTTCCTTCTCTCATTTTTCCTCCAAACCTACTGGTTCCTAGTGGGGGTGAGCAAATCAGGGCGACCACCCTGGGCCCCACAGAGGTGGGCAGAGCAGCAGCAGTATGGAGCTAGGCAGAGTGGTGACTCTGAGTCCAGACACTTGCTACCCCTGCCCCTGCTGCCAATGGTGGCAGCAGCTTCTTCGGGTATGGGATTGGACTGGGGCCAGGGTCCCACATGGGTTGATTTACCCTGGGCCCTGCACCCTGCTTGGGTCACCTCATAACACAGGCTTCATTCTCAGCTCCAGCTGTATTCCCCTTCTCTCTCATGTTGACTCTTTGTTCCAATATATTTCCCCCTGGACTCCATCTAAACCCAATTTATTTCCATTGGCAGATGAATGAGAAAACTTCCTTCTCCACACTCCCCAGACCCTGGTGGTGGTGGTGGGGTATTTCCTCTCATATTTTCAATCTCCCTTCCTGCTCCCAGCTCTGGAGTTCAGTCCTGACCCACCCCAATGAAAAGCAGGGCTACAATTGTTGGTGAAGTCCTTTTCAACACAAAGCTAGAGAGCACTCTGTACAAACAAGATGTTCAGAAATAGTAGTTGTAAACTTTTAGCATATCTTCCCTTACTCCTCCCCCCAGTATACTAACAATTTGGGTCAGGTGAACACTGATTTTCAGGGGTATAAATTCATGACAAATGTCATCTCTCACCCAATTTCAGGTTTTAATTTCTAAGCAAAGGTGTGCTAAATTCCCAACAGAGAGATTGTCAGAATTTAACATGGGTGAAACAGTATCTGCCCTAGCTTCATCTCAGTCTCAACACAGTGAATGGATCCTTTTTGGTTGACAGACTGCCTGAAACAGACATCTGATAAGGAAAAAGAAACAAAACAAACAGCTTCAACAGTCTAACAACTCATAACCAAGAAAAAACAATATGGCCTTATAATGGGAAGTGTTATCACACCTTAGATAACCTTAACACCAGTCTTTCTAGAAAATGCAGACATCAAGGGATACACTCTCTGCCAGGAAGGGCAAAATCAGGAACAAACCCTCTGGGCTCAGACTAAAGTTCAGTTATAAAACACTACTTTCTTTCTGGAGAGGGTGTAGCAATAATATTATCATAACCATTTCCTAAGACACAGCAGGGGAAGGAAAGAGTCTGTCCTACTGGTCTCAGGGTATATTAGGACATTTCATTCATTCTGAACCTTGGGCAACTGCAATTAGATACCGAGATAAATGGCCTGGTTTTCTCAGGCACTAAATATGAACAGCCACTAGTGTTCAACAACGTTGAAAATTAGGTATTCAGATGTCTAATACCGAAGTGCCTACTTTGAGTTTAAAAAAGCTGGCCTTCTTATTTGGAAGCAAACAGCTAAGAGTCATGCAGGTGGGGTTCAGCTTCCAACTCTCCAACATATGTAAGGCACAGAAGCATTGACGGTCTTTCCAATTTATTTTCTGCATTGGTAAAACTAGATAACACAACACCCAATGTTACAAGGGTATCAGTAAGTAGCAGAAATGCCACCATGAAGCACGCTATGTAACTGTAGAGTACTGTGGTTGGCAACAGAAAAGATCTATGACCTTTATCACTACACAGTCCCGCTGCCATTTATATCAGAGATTCTTCTGCACCTTATTTACATCTTACTCCAACAAAAGGCAGTTTGAACTAATGATCCCTGCCACCACCAGCTCTTCCTTCATTTTATGAAGAGAATCCAAATCCCCTTATGAAGCTAACCCTTTGTTTCCCTATCTCCTTCAGGGATAAGACAGTTAAAATGCCTACACTTGAAATAAAGGACACTTTGGAGTTAATCAGTTACTTCTGAACCAAAAGATTTTTTGCAGGTATGCATGTGTGTACGCACACACATGTGCATGCGTGTTATTTGGCCACAAAACCACAAAGCCAATTATGTACAGAGCTCCAGTGATGTACAAGTTAGTAGCATTTATATGCATGGGCACCTCATTTGCATCTGCCTAAAACTTGTCAGCCACTAAGAATTTTTAAAAATGTATTTTAAAATACTTAGCGAGGATCCCTGTACTCAAAGGAACAACTAGTGCAGTTTTCCACGTCTTTCTCCCAATGTGCAGCCTAGGGAAACCAACACAGAGGACAACAGGTGGAAGCCCTTCCCTGGAGCAAACTACCAGCCTGATAACATATTTGGGCTTCAATGGAAGTCAAAACCCATAGACAAAACTGACTTGAGCTGTAACACACAACATACAGGAGAACATACTATAGCTCTGCTCATCAAGTTCAGTACACCTCTATCTGTTATCATGTCTAAAATGAGAAGCACTTCCTACACTGTGCAATTAAAGGAAACAAGCATGCAACTGAATCCAGACATCTCCCACTTTGCAACTCTACTTCAAAGACATTAAAACAAAATATTTAGTTCCAATTCAGAAGTTCTAGGAAGCCATTCCAAATGAAGCTAGAGAATAAACCCACCAGCTTTGTAGCTCAAGTTCTTGTTAACTCTAGAAAGAGCCTCCCAAAATCTCCTTATACCCTCTCCTATGCTATAGGTATGCTATAAGTAATTCATCAGTATCCAATGCTAAAACCACAAAAAAAAAACCCAACAGGATTTGATGGAAGAGAACACTAGCTTGGTCAAGTGAGCATGGCATCCTGCTGCTCTAGAGCAAACCATCTAGCCCAGTGTCTCACCTTTTTGAAGCAACAATCATATGAAAACACTGGCCCATACAATTATAGTATCTCCCTTCCTACTATAAGGAATTAGCTTATTGAGCCATCTGCTCCAATAACTAGCTAATCCCCTGCTATAGCCAATACTAGATATATCCAGTAAAACAGATATGTAATATTGCACATTATACCCATGTGCAATGTGGTAGAGGAAAGAATATGCTGCTAATACAAAATAAGAGAGGAGCTCCTTTATGCAAGCATCCAGCTGTAACATTAAATACTATTACCCCTATTATGGCATTTGCTTAGAAAAGAGAACTCTGCGTCATTCTCTAGTCTGTCAGTAAGCCCATAACACTAGAATTGAGGAGCCAAATTCAAAACTATGGTAGTCCCACTTAATGTATTTTGATCTACACGAACAACACACATATAATCACAAAAGCATATTAACACACACAGTTTCCCCACTCACTACAAGGACTTGCAAATTAAAATACTGGTATTGGAGAGAGACAAGCATGCAGATGCTGGTTTTAATTCTAGTAACTGCATCATATCGAGGGGGCAGAGGCACATCACACACTATGGCACAAGCTGTTCACGTAATGAGCATAGCCAGCTTGAAAAGCTAGTCTGACCTATGGGTACACTACCTCTCTTCTGATCCCCAGGTAATCTATGGCACATTTTGTCTGCCGCTGATAGCAGACAAAACAAGCCATACCTAGTTGTCTGACTGGTCTAGACCCCTGCCTGCTATAATGACATTTTAATACTGTTTGTCACCATTTCAACTATGGAAAAGGTAGAGCCTAAGAAATACAGACTACTTGGCATAATTTTAGAGTTGTTTCCATTCAAGAACTAACCGATTAGGGGTCCACCAATAAAGATTCTTTTGGCCAATACTGATGGCCCATTATTAAGCAGCCATATTGGCTAATACCAATCCGACAGCTGGCAGCCCGGCAGCTTGGAGAGCAGCGTCTGACCAGTAAGTCCGTGGGGCAGAAGGGGAATGGGGGGGCAGATTGAGGTCCCCACAGTGAGGGAGTGGGGCTGGGGCAGGCGCTGCCCAGCTGGGGCAGGGCAGGGCATGGGATGCAACTGTGGGCAGCTTGTCCGGGCACAGGGGAGTGGGGAGCAAAATAGTCTCTTCCTGGCAGGGGTAGCTGGGCTAGGGCTGCACATGGGGCAGGTGGCAGTGATGATGAGAGGGGACCCAAGGCAAATTTTGGGGCGACTATAGCTCACCCTACAGCCCCCCCTCCCAGCACCATTGCCACCCATCCCCACCCACCCCGAGCACAGCCCTGACCCAGCTCCCTGACTGGGAGGAGGCCGGTGCAGCCCCTGGCCCTGAGCAGGCAGCCTGCCCTCACCCTGTGCACAAATCTGGGGGACACATACAGTGGCAGGGTGTGTGCAGCAGCAGAGAACTGCCTTCCTCTCCCCCTCCCCACCTCCCAGCAGCTCCATCCCACACCTTGCCCTGCACCAGCTAGGTAGTGTCTGGTCCTACCCCCGCCCCACTCCCCCACTCACCATGGGGGCCTCAATCTGCCCCTCAACACTCCCCCTTCTCCCCCATACCCCTTCCCTCCGCCACAGGCCTAGTGGCTGGATGCTGCATTCCAAGCTGGTCTCCTGGCCATGTGCATGCTGTGGCTGCATGCAAACATGCAGCATTTATCAGTAACATTTTATTGGCTACACCAGCCAAAAAAAGCAGGTTGCCAACAATGTCAATTTTTCTTTATCAGTGCCTATTGCAACATGGACCAATATATCAGTGCACCTCTACAACTGATTGTAGAAACACTAAAAGGACAGTGTCATACCTCTGACTAAAGATTTGTGACTGCTTGTATTTCTTTGCAACAACAAGAAGGCAAAATAAATTAAACAAACACATATAGGTACACTTTGCATACTGTAGTACACTCAGTGGTTTCCTCTAGGCAGAGCTGTCCCTGGGGGTGTACGGGGCCCAGGGCATATCAGCTTATGTGGGGGCCTGGCAGGGTGGGGGTGGTGTTGCAAGCGGCTGGAGCTGGCAGAGAGGGGGCAAGGGGTGGCGAGTGGCTGGAGCTGGCGGAACGGGGGGGCGGTAGTGGTGGCCATGGCCGGGCCTGTGCAGCATTGTCCACAGGGCACCCCAAAGCATGGGGCCCAGGGCGGTCGTCCTGATTTGCCCACTCTAGTGATGGCCCTGCCTCTGTGTACCAGCCTTCATACACTAACAAGATGATGCAATTTATAAAACAAAAATGTTTTAAGAACAACAAGGTGTCAGGGTAATTTAGAACTGCTGGATCTCAAACTACTTGCAATTACATTCCAAGTGTCAAACTCAGGGTGGTAAATAAATTCTTTGGCCCTTTTAACAGATGAGAAAAACTGAGTGAATCACTTAAAAGAGTCACTGCTCACTTAAGAACAACAATTCCTGCAGGTAAAGCAGCAGCCAACCACAGCAATGCTCTGGCAATAGATTATACTTCCCTTGCCCATGGATTCAGCATGATAAAGTATATTTTGGATGCCACGTGACTGAAAGCATGCAAAGAAACAACAACTGTACCTGCAGCATTTGGCAGCTATTAAAACATTTCCCTGAGACAATCATGGAAAAGTCCAAACTGCAGCTTCTTTGACCAGGGACACCCTGAAATCTAGGCAGTCCATGCTGTGGCTACTGCATAATTTTAAGCTTCCACACAGCTCCATAATCACCGACTCATGAAAATAGTACCCTGACATTTAACAAAAAACAGCTTGACAAGTTCTTGATTAAGATTAGGGAACATAAAGGACATGAATTAGTGGGATAAAACTTAGTGCTAGAAGATAAAGAGAGAGGACTTTTTAAACTATCAAGACCCAAGTCAGTGGTTGCAGGTTTTTTGTACTACTGTTGACATACCAGGCTACAAGGAATTGTACCCCACCACAGTACAGCTTTTGGCTAATTATCAGATTTTGGAAGATCATTACTGGGGGAGGGGGCGTGGAAAATCAACACCAGCTCTTATTACACAGGTAAAAGAACAAAGCAATTCTCAAGTACTGGTTTTATACTTGAATCTTGTACATAATTCTGAATAACATTGGCATTTAAAACAAGTTTTTACTTTTTTCAGAATATAAACAGAGTTCAATCCAACACCAGTTCAAATTCAACTCAGCCTGGCAGAAAGAAAAGTCAGTCCAATCTCACTATGGTTTGGTGGCCTGCATGAAATGGACTACTGAGGAAATGGAGTGGAAGAAGCAGGACAGTATCATTTGAACTGATGGATGTCTAACTAAGCACTGCTGGCAACATACAGAGAAATGCAGAACTGAAAAAACTCACAGGTTAACCTTGTTTTTTATCCCGAGGATGGCCCCATCAGCTCAAAGCTGAGGTACTTCGGCTGACAGGAAAGCAACACCCAAACATTTGTACTTTCCCTGTTCAGGATCAGGAAAAAGAGCTTGTCAGTTTTAAGAGGCTCCCACTGTATCACCTCCCACCAGCACCAAAGAGATTTGCTTTCTATTTGGTTTTGAGTACTCTGTACTCAGTACAATTTTTAATAAACCAGCCTCTACTGTAGAGTTGCAACCTCCCCACTGTCAGGGAATCAGCTTGTGTTGGATGCTGCTGCCAGCAGCAAACAACAGGAGATAGGTCAATTCTGCAGTGCTGAGCAAGGCACGTCGCCAAGGCCGCTGGCCTCTGTTCGATCACTCCCAGAGCCATTTCCTGCAAACTGCAGGGAAGGCTCCCAAACAGAACAGTACTGTTGGACTAACAAATACCAGGAGGATGCTGAAGCAAGCAAAAGGTAAGCAGCTAGAAAAAAAAGAGGCGGCTGAAAGCGAATCAGAAAAAAAGATACCTATGATGGATGATTTAGGGGTGGCTCTTACAATTTTTAGAAGGACCATTTTAAAATTACATTAAAACCCTTTTCAACAATAGATCAAGTTGATCCAAGCACACTCGTTATGTTTTGGTGAAGGCAACACTCATCATTCTAGTTCTGAATTTCTTTTAGCTCCTTTTTATCCTGCAGAAATGACCCCAACATCCTAGTTCTTTCACTCCCATTGCCATGTTTGGCTGTCACCCAGGAGCTTAATGAGACAAGATCTCAGCTACATCTAACTGGTTTCCAAGTCAGTGGCTGAACAAGGGACAGATCTCATGATAGAAAATGAATTAGCTCCTACGACGTGGCTGAGAGCTAGGTCAGAGACCTGCAATGAACTGCAGTCTCATCATTATAGGTCTTAGTTACCAAAAAAATGAGTGACTAGACCAGGAATCCCCATTAACTGCAGACAGGGAACATTTCAACTTTTCTCTCATTAACTTCTCCCTGACAAATAAAACAAAACCAGAATCATTATCCAGTTTTCAGATGTCATCCAACAGACAACAAACAGGCCCGTTGATCACAGTTCAGATATTCTCCTTTATGCACCCACATTAGTGTAATTTCTTCCTATAGTCTTTTAGGCAGTTTGTTTGCTTTTGAATTCCCAGTATAGAAGCCCAGGAAATCCTATGAAAAAAACAAACAAACAACTTTCACCTTCAACAATATTTAGGACACTCAAGGTTCATTCAGTTCAGTAGTTGTTCCTGCTTATGAAAGAGTCTTGTGTTGCAACCAGCCTCCACACCTCCCCAGCAAGCATCAACAAGCAAGAAGGAACTGGCACCCCCAAAAGACGAGCTGATAGTACTGATAATTAGAGAGCACAACCCTTAAAGATGAATGTGCTATAAATATAATGGGGGGATTCGAGGAGTAGTCTAGAGCTCATTACAGCTACCCTGAGCAGCAGTTATGCTTTGCACTCCATTTCTCCCTCTCACAAAAAAAAAAGCAAACAAACTTTACTTGAGGAGACAACCATAAGGGTGTATCTTGTCCACTGCCCGCCTCCTCTCATAGCACTGTGTTCCATACAGTCTACTGTCCAGTTTAGCTTAGTTTAAATGTGGCCCAAACAATAGAATCTCTCTCTCCTTTCTACCACAGGCCATGGAATCGTTTTTAGGGGTGCACCAATAGATTTTTTTGGCTGATACCAATGACTGATTATTAAACAGCCATACTGGACAATACTGATCTGATAGCCACTATGCAGCTGAGCAGCTTGGAAAGCAGCATCCAGCTGGCAGGTCTGTGGGGGGAAGAGGTGGGGGTAGGGGGCCAGATCAAGGCCCCCATAGTGAGGGAGGGAGTGGGACTGGGGCAGGGCCTGCCCAGCTGGGGCAGGGCGGGGCATGGGACAAAGCTGCTGGCAGCTCATCAGGGGGGCGCAGGAAGGATGGGGGGAGGTGGTGGCTCCCCATTCTTGTGTGCAACCCTGCATGTGCCCCCCAAATTTGTACATGGAGCGAGGGCAGGCTGCCCACTGCAGGCTCAGAGCCAGAGGCTGCACCAGCCTCTTCTCACTGGGTGGGACTGGGGGCTACACTCAGTGTGGGCAGAGATGGGGCAGGCAGCGACACTGGGAGGGGGGCTACAGTGAATTCTGGAGTTGCTGTAGCCCACCCCATAGCCCCACTTCCAGTGCCACTGCTGCCTGCCCCACCCCACCCAACCCAAGCACAGCCTCGGCCCAGCCCCCATGCTGGGAAGAGGCTGGCACAGTCCCCAGCCCCAAGCTTGCAGCAAGCAGCCCACCCTTAACCCACATACAAATGCAGGGGGGCACATACCCCCGCCTCCCCTGGGAGTGTGTGCAGTGGCAGGAGCCAACTCCTTCCCACCACCCAGATGAGCCACCTGCAGCTCCGTCCTGTGCCCTACCCCAGCTGGGCAGCCCCTGCCCCAGCTCCACTCCCTCCCTCACCATGGGGGCCTTGATCTTGTCCCTCCTACACCCCTTCCTCCCCACAGACTTAGCAGGCAGCTGCTCTGGGCTGCATTCCTGGCCACATGTATGCTGCAGCTACATGCCTGCACACAGCATTTATCAGTGACATTATTGGATACTCCAGTCAAAAAAAGCCAATTGCTGATAATGTCAATTTTCCTTTTATCGGTGCTGATGTTATGTGGACTGATATATTGGTGTACCTCTATTAGTTTTCCCAAGGCCAAACAGAATTCTTACTGTTAGGACATACTTTCTAATATTTAGTCTCAAGTCTTTGCTTAAGTTCATCTTATTTACTTCTAATATATTCTAGACAGAAGTACCATACTGACCATATCAGAAAAGCAGTCCTCCTATCATAGAAAACTTCATACCCTATCACCAATAGTGCCCAAGGTACAAGAACCCTCAGGTTGGAAGACAGAAAGGAATTCTTCCTATGGGAAGAATAATCTCAACCACATCATACCTGATTTATGCCTCGACTCATGGAGGTTTCCACCCCTTCCAAGCTTAACAGAAAAACAAAACAAAATAAACAAAAATCAATGCTTTACTTACAGTTGTTTCACATGCTCTCAATTTTGATATAAACCTACAATCCAATTTGATTTCTTCTAAGTGCTTGTCCTCAGTGATTGCATTGTATCAACAAGATCCAGGGGTCATACATAACAGTTACACAAAGTATTTCTTTGTATCAGTTTTTTTGTTTCCTGCTATACAATTACACTGAATACCCTCTTCCTAGTCACTGTTTCTCAGAAGATACAAGTAGCTAACTTTATACTACTGTTATTAGGCACTCTACACTTTTAATCTCACCTGTCACTAATTTGACTCTGAATTTCCAACCCAGGTGTATCACTGACAAAATATCAGACTTCCAACCTTAATTCTACTATTTCATATTTTGCAAATCTAACATGAGACAGAGAGAGAGAGAGAGAGAGATATTTTCATTTGGAAATGTGGAACCATAAACTATCATCCCAGTTAAAAGACAAATCTTAGTTGGGACATTATACACGAGTCACCTTCAAACCAGAAATGGGTAAACCTGCACATTTACTCCATTTAACAACATAAACAGGCACAAATACTGAAACAATCTTTTTGGGAGACACATAGCTAAATGAAGGAGCTTGAGTTTACCACATTCAGATATTGGAATTCTAATTTCTGTTTCACCAGAATAAGCTTCTGTAACTTCTCTGTGTGGAGTGAGATCTTGTTCAATAATTCTGGGCATTTCAATGTATAGCAGTCAGGACAGAAATAATAATCTCCTGGCTTCTGTTTTAGTGTAACCTCCTAGGTTACATGAAACATTTTACAAGAGAGAGAAAGAAGTAAGACTGGAAGAAACAGATCCATTTTGCCTGTGTGCTGTCCACAGATTTGGATCAGTACAAAGGAGCAACCACAAAAACAAGCAAGAGAGAAGAAAGTTCAGGAGACAGAACCTTGGTTGACTTGAGATAAAAGCAAGGTTGATAGCCTACCCAGCTAAGACAGGCCATAGCAAATTTCAATTCCCACCCCTCAAGAACATGCCATCCCACTCCTTTAAAGATGCTCAGTGGACATTATGGTATACTTATGCAGACATTTTGTACAGAGTAAATAATTTTTTTAAATCTTCACTGAATTTCTTCTTTTTTTTATTTGCTTCCTTCATGCCATTTTTCCTATTTCTCTACATCTCTACTTTCTCATTCTTTTACCTTCAGTAGCAGTGCTCTACATTGCATAATAATGTAGCTTTCCTTCTCTTTCCTTTCTTTCTTATCCTAAATTGTCCATTAAGGGAGCACTAAATGGTGAACAGCAATAACAGATTGTGTCAAGGATGCATAGGTGGTTTTCAACTGATCAGCACTTCAGGCTGTGGAGACCATACTTGGCTAAATTATCTATGCATCAGTGGAATAAGCTATTACATGCATAGATGGGGAGAAAGAAGAGATCCACACCTTAACTTCTACCTGAAGCCCCACTGAAAAGTCTAATGCCACCTCAAGGTTGGTGAGGTTTTTACCCTTCAAACTGAGTACATACAGGGTAGAAAAAGTCGGAAGGGTTGGGAAAGAAGAGAAGCCATTATCAAGGATCAGAGATTAGATCACATACAAAGAAAAACTTTGAAAAAACTGGGATTATTTAGGTTGGAGAAAAAAAATGACTGACAGGTTATTTGACAATAATCTTCATATACAAGAAGGGGTGTTATAAAGAGGATGATGACTGGCTATTCTGTGTCTATGGGGAACATAATGAACAACATTGGTTTTAAATTGCAACAAGGAAAAAGTTATGGGCAATACTAGACAAACCTTTCTACCTGAAAGGATGGTTAAGCAGTTGGGGTGCTTGCAGACGTGGAAAATCAAAACAAAACAAAAAAGTGCTTTATTTTAAATTCAGCATGCTTATGCCCAGAAAAGGCAGCACATTAGTTCAACCCAGCTGTGCAGTGTCTGTATAGATTGGGTGGTTTAGTGGGCCTTTTTTGGCACTTATCTAATAGCTGATTGAATCAGCTATTAGATGAAAGCACCAAAAAAGGCCCACTAAAGCATCCAATCTATATAGATGCTGCAGAGCCAGGTCAAACTAACACACTGCTTCTTCCAGTAAAACACATTCTTCCCCCCTCCCCCCCACCATCTGCAAGTAGCCTAGAACAATTACTGAGGTCCTGGAATCTACATCAGTGAATGCACTTAAGTGCAAGATAGACAAACACTTGAATGAGATGGTTTAAATGGGGCTGATCCTAACTTGAACAAGGTACTGGATTGAATGACTTCCAACTGTTCCCTTCCAGCCCGATTTTTCAAAAGTACATGTAGCTGCTTTAGCAAGATACAAGGAGACACTTTGGGAACATGCTCAGGGACAAGCCTTTGCCAACTCCAGGACCATCTCCCAACCAAATTACAAAGGCACAAACCAAGGAGCCAAATTAACTCTTAAAAATGGGCAGGAAAAAAACAACAATAAACATGTTGGGAAGATCATGATCATGAATATTGTACATAAATGTGTTGGGGTTTTTTTTAAAACATAATTTCCTTGCTGCTCACTCTATTCCAGACATCTTTCCATTGGGGTATGTACGCCCATCGCATATTTTAAGACGACAGGCTTTAGTCATCTCAAGTTCTCCTTCCAGACTCCTGACAGGTTATATTGATAAGTGAAATTCCCTTTCATTTTGTTTGCTGTACCTCAAGACTCACTTGAATATTTAACTGGAATAAGTACCTAGCCTGAAAATAAACCTTAGTGCATTTTCCTCAGAACTCCCATCTAAAACACAAACCATCTGCGCTTACAGAATGAACACAAAATGAAAAGAGTCACTTGTTCTATCCGGACACCCTAAATATGATTAATCTCATACCACACACAGAGAACCCCTCAATACAGTATGGTGAACCTGCCAAAAATGCAGAAATTGGATTGAATACAACTCTCAAAGGACAGTCTCCTTCCCCTAATTCTACAATTGAAGGACCAACGTAGTCCAAATGCAGGTTCACAAAAATCAACAATTTCTATTTAAAGATCACCTTAGATATAAGCACAATCAGGTATCAGAAGTGACTGATATCCCTATTAATTTAGATTCAATATGATGTGCTGGCATGTATATGCATGTACACACATACACAATCTTAAAACAGGGGTGATCATGAACTGCAACAGTCTTGCTTAATAGATACCCGCCTGGCCCCCAAACTAAGCTAATTCTCACCAAGGTTCCCATCTTCAATGGTCAGTACTACTTCATCCATCACCAAGGCCCGAAAGTCTAGTTCCTCTTCACAGCACTTAGCCTTGAGCGCCCTCAGGATCTCCTGCTGAGGGTAGTCTTCTCTGATGCGACGATCTGTTAAAAACCACAGCCTGGGAGCAACTGAGCTGCACATCTTGGACTAGGTCTTGCAACCTCCGGGGTTTCTTTTCAATGAAGCTTCTAGATAATAAAGAAGGTAAAAAAAAAAAAAAAACCCAAACATGTTAGTGTAAAAAGGTTCTGTCCTCAGCTCTCCTTCAGCCTCTAACCTTTTCCCTCTATACCACTGATTCCCAACCAAGGAGGCTTGAGATCCTTTTAAAAGTGTCCTGGGGTACCATGAAACACTAAATGTGCGAACTCATATGTCTGATTTGCAGCATAAACCCAGAGTTCAAATAGGAATCTAAAGCATCAAAAACATTCCAGTCTTGTGCTCCAAGTTCTCTGCAACAGAGAGAATCGTGCTATTGTTTTTCCATCATTAAGACACAAGTAACAGCTAAATGCTGGCATTTTCCAGGGGATGCCTTGAGTCTAAAAATGCTGAAAACTATTGCTCTACACGCAGCTGTCCTTTCAGCATAAAAATGTATAACTTGATTCACAGAGGAACAGTACAAAGGCCAATCAGTAACAGATGTAAGAATAGTAGTAACAAAGTATTTTCACTAAGTGATTGCCTGGTAACCTGTGAAACAAGTTCTGGGTCTTCAATCAAAGCTCTAGTGCAGTGGTTTGCAACCTGTAGTCCATGGATCCCTGGGGGTCTGCATACTATGTCTAAGGGGTCTACGAAAGATAACTGTGATCAAAAGTATGTGAATACCCACACTTGGGGTCTGCACCTTCAGTCAAATTTTTTAGGAGTCTACAAGCGAAAACAGGTTGAAAACCACTACTCTAGTGCAAGCAGTACGGCCAGGACAGATCTATTACAATTGGGGTATCCATAAAACTCAAAGTATTGTCCCAATTTATTCATGGAAAGCAAAGGCAAAAAATTAAATGACTTGTTCAAGATCATAGATTCAGCTTACAGGAAAATCAACTCCAAGTACCAGTTCAGTTCCTTTGTCACAAAACCATCTCTTCCTTATACATGGAAAACACCCGTGGACTTCCATCTCCCACATACAAAAATCGTAAATTATAGCATGAACACTGTTAGTGGAGATTACAGCTAAGGAAGTACAGATGTACACTGTTACTGCTTCCTTGCTTTGACTATACAGAGAACTTTAGTCTCTAGTTACTGACATGGTACATTTGCCATCTGCTTAC